>NC_041381.1:318232954-318361377 GCF_002162155.2 Triticum dicoccoides | reverse complement strand
TATCACAGGGTTCATATTGCCAAGTTTTGCCAGTCTTCTAGAGCCATGACAGATTCAGTAAAACCAACGACAACAAAGGTAGCTTGAGGTGCATCCACTTATACGAGCGTAAAATCCACTCTCACTATTACTATTCAATGGTATGCTGAGGACGAAAAGAATCTACAACCTGCACCAAGGGACATTTGGCTAAAACAAGCACGCTATACCTATGGTGATAGAAATGCTACGAACATTTTTACCATGTGCAACATAATACTACAGAGCATGCAAATATTAGTATGATAACATAGGTTGTAGCTGTGGACTTGGATTTTGGACTTACCAACTGAACAACATAAGCACATGTGTGTTTCCGTCGAACAACTGAAGCAAGTAGTTTTTGGCATGTAAGTGTCTGATAACATGAAACAAAGCAACAAATTAGGGATATCCTTCACAGCAGAAAGATGATTTTTATAAGTGAGCCCTCAATAACAAATACTCCTTTTACTCACAAATTCTGTCCTGTTGGAGGTATGTTCAAAATTAAACCTCTTGCCATTTGGAAATGTTTCTAAATATTTGGTATTTAGCATTGAAAGCATGAAAAATGAACAGACTACCATACTTGTGTAGTATTAAAGTTGTGTTAGAACTAACATCTCGGAGACAATGAAAAGTCAAAAACACCATACACTTCTAAATTTTGCACAGGCTTGTCACCGGTAGTTATTATTTATTAACACGGCAAAACATATAGGCATGCAAGTGTACACGCACGGGTAGACACAAAATTATGCAGTCTTGCAGGTTGATCAGTAAAGGTGAAGGTTACCTGCAGCTCAATTTCGCCCTGATATGTAGTAAGTGCCACCATTGACATGAGAACAACAAAATCAAGAACAAGTTCCCCTTGGTTATTGTCCCACGCAAAACTGTTTAGCAATTTTCTAGAATGCTGGGATCCATGTCTACCCACACTGTCAATTTCTCTACTCACATCAAGTGGTACTAAATAGGTTGCAACCCATCTGGCCAGGAACCAAATCACCGCCTACCAACAACCACAAACAAGTTAGGGGAAGTTCATTATCTTAATAAACAACAGGTCCAAAAATGTATAGAACAGCTATGTAATGAATACAAAGTCGACGGGCAAGATGAGATATATTAGTACTTGTAGTACAATAAGTAAACTAGATAATATCCCTTAAAGAGAACATAAACACTTACGACCTTTGGGAATGGAAATAACAGGTCGAACAAACTGTGCATAGCAAGATAATAGTATAACTCTCGTCCAAAGCAAAAATGGAAATAGAATAAGATGAAGGTGACAGGTAACAGTACAAAAAAGTACCTCCATGAGCCGGGGACTGAAGTACCTCCCTCTAATTCCTGGGTCTAGACATTGCCTTGAAAAATTTATTATAGACCTACATAGACAAAGAGAGTCAACAGATCATGTTGTATCGCAATCCCAGTAGCTTAAATCTTGGACAGAAAGGCCTAAATTTACATTACCAATGAAGTGGATAAAAATTCCGGTTATAAAACACAGATATTTAATGTGGGGTCTTAATAAATATGCTTCTGAATACCATAGAAGCCTTGTCTTACCTTGGGCTCATGCGGATGTTTTAACTTATTTCTAAAATTTAATTAAATGATATATATAGTTGCATAATAGGGAAACCAGGAAATATAATTTTTAGGACCGCGACTCAGTGTCAAATATTTCTATACTATATGACAGAGCTAGCATTTTTCATAAATCAAAACTGGTTCTGAAATTCTTACGTTGCTGACATATACATTAACAGGTATAAGATCAGCAGGTTAACGTTTTCTACCAAACAGGTAGCTCTGTCAAGTGACCAATAGGCAAAAAGATTATTACCATGACAACGTAACTACAGGATGTTGAGCTACTTCAACTACATTGGTGAATCCCGCCTGCAAAGCTTCAGGAATCTGTAAAAAAAATAACTAATAGTGAAAACTTTGAGAGTTGTGATATTTATCTTAGCTGATAGGAATAAACACAATAATAATATGTAAGAGCACAGTGCATTCAGTGCAGCATTTTATGTTTTATACAATATACATAATGATAAATCGAGCACCATATGTTATAAGAACTGAAGCCTCTAACACAAGTTGAATTTGACGATTGCAGGAACTATGAGAAGAAGATGGAACTGCAAATACAAACAACAACAACAACAACAAAGCCTTTAGTCCCAAACAAGTTGGGGTAGGCTAGAGGTGGTCCAGGTGGAACTGCAAATAGTTTATAAAAAATTGAAAACACAAGTAAAAAAGAAGGAAGCTTTGAATTATTTACAAGCAGTGTTTCTCCTTCGCCTGAGTCAGTTAGGACATGACTGGTAATCAGCAACAGCCAATACAGCTCCTCCAATGTTCGAGTGGGATCATTTTCGACATCTCTCTGCTAAGAACAGTGTTACACATATCATGGAAGGAAGGTTATTATGGCAGGAATGCATAGGTAATTTGAACCAAGATAAGGCACAAGATGAAGCTAACAAGGAGACCTGACTTAGCCGTGCAAATCGCTCAGAAAATAGTTGCTCAAGAAAGGGTATGGTGGTGTCAGCAGCTGCTCGTGCAATCAGAGCATACAAGGCCAACTGCTCATCACGCTCTGGACCAAACAGTACTTCATTAGTATAAGGATTCCCAAAGAGGAGGGTGCTCGGAATAGGAAGTATTTATTAAGAAATTCAACATACTTGAAACAGAAACATGAAAGTATTCAGCATCGTCACTATCCTCAAATGCAGAATCAGCAGCAGCTACGTAAACGAAAAGAAGTGCAGTCAGTATGCAGCAGGAGATGAGAACAGCAGATGAAGTACTCTATGCATAAGTATCAATGTCTTCGAGGGTAACTTCAAATGAAAAGGTCTGTACCCTTCAAATGTGACTCCACAATTATCTTAAACAAATTTGAAGCTGCAAGTGCTCCATCAGCTGACATAGGACTTTTATCAGCACAAGCTTCCTGTGTATAAACATGATTGAAATGAATCCTATGCAGTAATTAATGGTTATAATTAATGGCAGAATGACTTATATTATTAACCAACCGAAGTACCTAATCTCGTTATGTATATTGGACAGCGTGCAATAAAAATCATGTGATAATTAATTTCGTTTTCCATGTACCAAATAAGGTAAGCCCTTTTTATCAGCAAGCAAATCTGAACCCAAGCACTTCCATGCCCCATGCTGCCAAGGAAATTGTCGATAACAATCAAGCAGCTTTTATTTCCCTATCGGAAGGGAATATGCGGCTATGACATTGCCGACAGGGAGTTTGTATCTTATACATAATCAGGTATGTGCTCTACAAAGTCAAGTAAATTGTAAAGCACATAGAATTGCTAACTTTTCAAGGGAAGAGATGCTACTGTTTCCATATAAGTACATATACCGAAGTCTTTCCAAACAAACATGCACATACCTTTACCAAACAAACATGCATATACCAAAGCATTAAGCTATGCTAAAGAGTAGTACAATTATCACTCTAACCTCTTTCCCGTGAAAAAAATAACTCCTCAGTGCTACTAAGTGATGAACAGGTGATAACCAATCACAGTGGTCAAATTCTCTGCTCTAACGTGCACATTGAACAAAAAGGATTTATGTCATAATTTAACATGCATAACTTGCGTTTGATCAGGGAAGGACTTGGCGGCAAATGATGCCCGATAAACATTAAAAAAAATCTTGTGTGGACCTAGAAGACGGAGCCATAAACTTCATTGGAATAATATATGTGACTAACAAGTAGAAAAAGAAACATCATCACTAGCCGACAACCATATCACAAAGAAATATTGGACAAAGATTAGAAATGAGCACTAGATTAAGGAAGTTGCATAAAAAGGTATACAAATAATGTGAAGCACAGATCAATGACAATACCCCCAGAATAACATTCCATGTTTCTAACAATATATCTAGAGCATCTGAACCCCATGTTTCTTCTTCATTCTGGTTATCCAGAACAGACTTGACAGCTTCGGATGTCAAAGCGGAAAGCAGGTTAATTGTGCCATATTGTCTGCAAGCAAGTCCATATTACAAGAAATTAGTAAGTCAAATCCTATCTGGTAAACAAATGGTATGAACAGAACCTGAAGCTTGAAGGTACTAACAGAAGTAACTTTTCAATCTATTGTGTGTTTACTGATACAAAAGATAATCGTTGAACTTACGATGTACTGCCTTATAAAAAAGAACAAGAAAAAAATGTGCAATAACTAACCTTATCGATTTCAGGAGGTTGTCAAAAAGTGAGCTACTAGTCAAAGATGCCACTGAAAGCAGGACATGGCAACCATCTATGAACTCACTGCACAAATTTAAATCGTAATTCCCATCAATATTTCTTAATGTTTGCTCAGATTCAAGGAAGATCATGATCATAGTTCTTGCACAACCTTTCACTTCCTCCATTTCGAATTGATTCCGCAATGACATTCGGAGGTTCAATCCACAAGATAACAGCGGATAGTATGTGCATAAAGTGTTCAATTTGTGCATCTCCATTATCTGAAAACAGAGGACAAGGAAGTTACTGAGATGATCATTAACATATTTTGCTCATTTGCTGGTTGAGATAACATTAAGCAGCTTTTTATGAACATCAAATTTGTACAGCATGGGAACATAAACAAACAATGAGTATTTGAAATGCAACATACCATTAGGAAAAACAGCGCCTGCCAAGGAGCATAATTGCACTATGAGCTGTCTGCAAGAGACAGCAATAGGAGAATCACCCCATAGTGTATCATACGAGTACTTCTGACGCAGGGTAGTATAGAAGTTCAAAACCCAGGTAGTATGCGCACTTGATATAAGAATATCAGTCCACAAAGACCCTGGCTACAATAGAAAATGTAACCATTTATCAGGTGAACTGGGCAAAGATGTAAATAGCTCAAAGACTGTACCTTCACCAATGAACGTTCGAATTTCCTCAGATTTATGGCATCGCTCCTCAAACCAGATTTTATTCTGGCATCTAAATTCTCATGTTCCAAAGTTGGCTTGAAGCTCCAGCTTAAAATTTGAAGCATGAGGCGCAATGCCGCCGAACATGCTTTCTCCTCGGGTATAGTTACATTTGAATTCAAGATTTCGTCTGCGGTATTGAATACAGCAGCTTGTGCCCAGCAATAGAAGTCCTTGCAACAGGAAATGGCACATTAGAACAATGATAAAAGCAGTTTAGATGACATGGCATAGCCGACATTATTCTCATGTGAAAAAAAAATATGGTTCCACCTTCAGAAACTTCACTTCAAGTGACAATTGGCATTGGTCATGGAACTCCTTAGGCAGGCCCATAGAAGAAGCAGTGGAAGGGGAAAACTCTGAAACCTAGCTCAAACATGAAATTTGATTCTGACTCAGTTGGAAAGGACAAGAAATTCGTAGAAGCAAGCACATCAGCCTACATGAACAGCATACCAAGGTTTCTAAGAAGTTGATCCCAGCAAACTGTCGATTAGGCCCATGCATGCCCCGGATGGACTGTTCAACCTGAAAATGGTATCAAACAGTAGGTCAGCAAACAAAACGAATGGGAAATTTAAATGATTAAAATTGTAAGGCAGACAATTAATACAAAACACAATTATGAAAAATAAAACATAGATTCGGCAACCAATAAATACTAGTGGGACTGAAAACTCTATGTTTGCTTATGAGGATGAAATTAAACACTATCTCAATCATCCATCTAACCGTCTATACCAATTTCGATTTGGATGTCCCTAGTGTAGAGAGGGATTGCCAAAAGCCAAACAGCTTAGGCTATACATCATTGCCTATTTAGCTGGCCCAAACATATGCACAGTAGGATACTCTTACTGTTTTCTTTCAAAAATATAATTTTGCTGGCCCACGTATGAGTTATACCAAATTACCTATTTCAATTTCTTGCTGTACATGTATTTCAGTCCAGCATTGCCAATTTATAAAAATATGAAACTGGATGTCTCCCGTTTAGAAAAACCCATGACCATAGAAAGCCAAAAAACTTAGGCTCTACATCATTGATGAGGCTGTAGCTGTCTAACTGTTCAGCGAAAATTATACCTCAAAGAAGATAGCGCCTTTTTCTTGGTCCGGAAACTCAAGCCTGCAAAGCATGTATTCTATATGAAAACATCTAAATTTTGAGTGTCAAATCTTCAAGCAGTCAATTGCCTTGAAGCACATTATAGAGCAGAAATTCATTTGAAATAAAATAATTATCTATATATGCATGCTCTTGAATAACCTTTTTTGCATCTAATCATCATGGATGATATCGTACAACCCAACCACCCAAATACCATTACTCTTGATGCAGACATAAGCTAAATAGCTAACTTTTTTTTTACTCGCAGGAATATATAAGTATTCAGTCCCTTATTGCACCAATTCTTCTTTACGAAGGCTGCATCACTCTAAAAAGAATCATAACCAACCCGACAACCCAATGAAAAAAAAATATGCACAAATGGATATTTATGCAACAAATAAACAGATAAATAGAAGCTACGACTACGAAGATGCTAGTACAAAGAGGCATAGTGCCATAAGCAAAAGATACAGGCGCTACACTGGCATAGTAGTAAGCATTAAAGTAAAAAAACTAACCAGCCTCTTTTTAGTAACCTAGCTGCCACAGCAGAAACTTTTGATTGCACGTAGCCATCAGGGGAACCTGCATGCTCCATAACGTAGTTCAAACAATATCTACAACATTAGGAGAACTATATTAAACACAAGCTTCTTTTGTTGCAATCATCGCACATTAAATACAAGCTTAAAAAACTCCCCAAAAACTCACAGTATTAGGCTTCTTTTGTTGTCATCTGTTAAAATTCCCCACTCCCTTATTGCAGCATCACCAATTGCTCCAGCAGCTTGGAATCTCGCATTTGGCATTAGGGATGTCTCTGGAGAATCATAGAGGAAAATTGTTAATTTCAGCTGACCAAGGTTTTAAATGGCATAATAGAAATATATGTCGCTATGTACCCCTGTAATTCTATAAACTTCTTTAGATTTGGACGAAGCATGGATAGATTAGTTACTTTGATCATTGAAACAACAATATGCATATGACAACCTTGATTGGAGAATGTCAATTTTACACGCAAATACAATTAGACCCCAGCTTGTTCATTTTAGTTTCACATTATTGTTGATTTGGTATGACACTTCAAGCCAACTAGCACCCACTTGACTTGAGTCTTTTCTTAGCAAGTGATATACTCCCTCTGTAAAGAAATATAAGAGTGTTTAGATCACTAAGTAGTAAGTTAGCACAGTTTCCACTTTCCAGAGACCAAAGATCTTTCAGAAATTACACCACAAGTGCATTTCTAGGGAACTACAGAGTACACACAAAAAAAGGGACAAACCCAGTGCTAGAAGCTCCCACGCCAAGTGGGGTCTAGGGAAGGAACGAGGCAAGCCTTATCCCTGCACGGTACAATGCAGAGCGGCCGCGTCGAACCCAGACCTCTTGGCACAAGCGGGGAATACTTCACCACTGCGCCAGGCCTATCCTTCTAAACTACAGAGTACACAAAGCCAGCAAAAATTTACATAACGTTTAAAGCATTTTATTAAAAAGAATGATAATATACATATTCTCAAAGTGGCCTTGGGCAACTCGAGAAACATAGACACCTAGAGATTCACAACTTCAGAAACTTGGATCGCCATTACATAACAAAACAATCTCTCTTCCCACTAGATAAATTCACTTTAATGGTCACTAGATTTACTCAAATAGTAAAGTGCAAGTACAGCTGGCATAAGCTAATCACAGGAAAAACAATTAACAGATGAATTTATGAGTTGGTCTACAAACTGCATTTGAAGATGAGATGGGAGCATTTGCAACATTTGTTTCAGTTGATTCTTGTTTTAAATCATATAAGAAAGAAAAACTGTACAGGACAAAGGTTACATAGATGGACAATCCTGCTGATATGAGAAGTCCTACTAAGCAATCCACATCCAAATTGAGGATATCTTAAGCCTTATCGAGAATTGATTCCAGTTCTTTGATGTGCGCAGCTAAACAACAGCATACCAAGAATAAATCTGCATGCTTGATAAGGCATCAGCGATGAATGGAGTGAACTTAGAACTTTTTCCGCTTCAGCCGGATTCATGTGCACCTGTGAAAATCATGCAGACGTCAAAAGATTATCTCCTGAGTAAAGTTCATGGAAAATGGATGAAACATCTATAGCAAGGAAAATGGTTCTATGCTCATTCAATGTCCCCTGGCATAGAAATCACATACTCAAAATCTATAATAGCAAGAAAAAAAAACTCACCAAAATGGCAATTCTATAAAAAGGGATCCCCTCGCCAGATCAACATGGAAACACCGATTAGCAGGCCCGATACCAATTGTAAGAACTCTCGTTAAAGACCAGTATAACCTTCGGTACCAGCTGAACAGTGCCTTTGCTTTACTCGATGAGGCATCAGAATATCTCACCTGACTGAATAATTCAGAGGCGCCGAACCCCCTAAATTAAGCAACTAACTCTAAAGCACCTAATCCTCGTTGACAACGCGGTAAAAAAAAGGATCCCCTCACCAATCCGCACGAGAACACTGATCAGCAGCGCGCAGCAAGCACTGATCGATGGTTCAGGGAGGAGAAAGACAAAATGCCACAGCATCTGCGCGAACCAAGCACTTCCTCCGTCAAATGACATCAAGGCACAACAAAGTCGAACAGAAGCCCGCTGCCCTCATGCGGACCAAATCTACACCGAGACACCGACGAAATACAGAGCGCTAGCCGCGGGAAGGGACAGAGACGCTGAATTTAGCAAGGCGATAACGTCGTGAGCGTCCGCAGCAGCGAGCTGGAGAGGGCCCTGACCTGGATGAGGGAGCAGGCCTGCTCGATGGCGAGCATGGTGGCCTGGAGCTGCTGCGGATCGGGGACGCCGCCGGGGAAGCCCTGCATGGCGGCGGCTACTGCTGCTTCCGATCGCAGCGTCTGTATGCTTGCTCTTCGTTCCCGGCGGTGGCCTAGGGCTTCAGGCCGCCAGCCGTGGAGGAATTTGGGGTGGGAGCGAGGCGGAGGCCGAAGTGGAGAGCCGAGAGAGAGAGAGCGGCTGATGATGGGTTTTCCTTGGGTTTGGGGGCGGAACAGAGGCGACGAGTATAATTAATCAATTTATAACTGGAATCGAAATGTTTACAGCTTTTTAGGGCTTCTGTTTGGTCAAAGTGATTCTATAGGATTTTTAGATATATTTGTATGTAGGATCTAAAATACTACTATAAAGTGCAGCTGCACTATTCCGTTGGGTCAGTCGCACGCTCCTCTCTCATCAATGTGGATAGATCTCAGGTGCCACCAAATCTAGCCACCTCAGTCATGTCGATCCGTTAGCGTGGTGACCGTCACGACATGGGCCCGGCCCACCCAACTTGTAGTGGTCTCGAATTACATGCACGAACGATGGTGGTCGCATGCTCTGAGGTGCACGTGCGTCAGAGGAAGCGGAAAAGGGATAAGGAGAGGGGAAGCGTGGCGGCAGGAAGAAGGAAGAAGGGTTATGGTTAGGTTTTGTGCATGGGGTGCAACTTTAAGAGGGTCGAGGGGAGGATCGGGGGCGCGATCGGTATGGTCCTTAGACAGTGTGGCATTGGCCACGAGGAAGGGGTAGTGCGTCTCACGTCGATGCTCAAGAAAGACGACGACGAAGGGTTGGTGGGTTGGGCCTCGCGGGTTGTGGGAGGAGGGAAAGAAGGTGGGTGATATTCAGGGTGTGCATTCCATTTTTTTCGTTTGATTCGGTTTGTGGTTTATAGGTTTTTATACTTCGGTTTATATGGTTTTATACATAGGTACTGTTCGATTTCGGTACTAACCATTTATTTTTGGTTCGGCTTCGGTAATAACCAAAGTTGACGCGAATTTTTAAGCCAACACATAACTTTTCACATGTAAATACATGATTTATATCATAATGAAGAAAACACAATAAGAAAAGTATAAAGAAGGGATGTTGGATAAGCAGTCAAGCTAATCACGTAAACTCAAACACAAAATGGGCTAGAAAGAACTGTACTATAGCAGCTCATTACGCTTTTGGACCCGGTTAATTCGGTTTAACCCTACGTTTTTGGTTTCTAAACGAAAAACCCGAAATGCAAATGGTTTTCATATTTCAAAACTGAAACCGAAACCTCAAAAAACTGAAATTTCGGTTCGGTTTGGTGTTTTTGGTTCGAGTTGTGGTTTTCGGTTCGGTTTTGCACACCCTGAGGAGATACGTCCCAAATGTATATATATAAATTTTGATTGTTTAATGTTATTATATTAGCATTTTTATATATACTTTTCATAGAAATTTACATTATTTTTATGAACCAACCAAATTTAGTGCCAGTGAAAGTTCATGTTTACTACTTGTTTTTTGATTTGCAGGAAGTCAATATCTACATAGGTCAAAATATTTTGCCGATTTAACATGATTTTTTGGCAACAAGAAACACTTGAAGCTTCAAGAGGAGTCAAGACGAGCCACGAGGGGCCCACAAGGCCAAGTGGCGCGTCCAGGGGTGATCGTGCCCCTCGTCCACAAGGCCAGATCCCGCCTTGACCTGGTTCCACTGCCATAAAACCCTATAGGTATCGAAACCATGTGTCGTACCTCCAGAAGAATTTTATCGCAACCGCGTGTCTCTGTTCTAAAGAAATCCCATCTGGAGCCCTGTTCTGCAGCCCTGCCAAAGGGGGAAGCCATTGTCGGAGGCCTCTTCATCAACCTTCCTGGCTCCGTGACCATGTGTGAGTAGTTCCTTTGGGCCTTGTTCGGTTCCATGACAAATGAGAGGGGTTGACAGGTATTGGTAGGGATTAAATCCCATATAGTTCAAATCCCCCCAAATCCCCTCCATTCCACTCCAATCCACTTGGGGAGTGGCTTAACGGAACAATGCCTTAGGAAGTCATAGTAGTAGCTAGATGATTCTCTCTCTCTCTTGGATCTTCAATACGTTGTTCTTTCTTGATCGAGATCTCTTCGATGTAATCGGTGGTGTGTTTGTTGGGACATGATGAATTATCATTCTACGATCAAATTATTCATTGAAATCAACTGGATCTATTAGGGTTTTCTTGCTACATAATTAAATAGCTTTGTATTTATCTCCGACCTATCTATCTATCTTCTTTGGCCAAGTTTGATTGATTTATATTCAGTGGGAGAGGTGCTTTGTAGTGGGTTCAATCTTGCACTAATCTAACCCAGTGCCAAAAAGGGCCAAGACACGTATTGTATTGTTGCTAGTAAGGATCAAATGACGGGGTTTTGTCATATTGATTGACTTCTTCATGTCTACATTATGTACTCTTGCTTATTGCGATACTCTGTTTCTTGCAAACTTAATACTTTGAGATGCATGCTGGATAGCGGTTTTGGGGTGGAGTATTAGTAGTAGACGCGATTGGACTAACGGTCTAGTGATCATGGACGTAATGCTTACATGAGATTATGCCATGAATGATCATAGTGTCACATCCAAATTTTTCCAAAACCCGAAATGTTTGAAATTTAGAGGGAATTAAATTTTGGTTGCTAAATAACTAAAGTTTGATGATGGTTTGATTGTGGTTGATTGCTTAGGAGGGGTAAATGCCTTATGCAATTGGTTGAAACCTAGTTAGCATTTGGTTGAAACCTAAATCACTAAAAAACTGAAAGCTGCAAAAACCCTAAAAGGGCTAAATAGGAAATAATTTCCTTTTGATAAATACTGAAGACAAGTAAAGATAGATCAAGGGAAAATGAAGTTATAGAAAACCAGGACAAAACTATTTTAGAAAATAAAATATAGTCAAAAGAAATACTTAAATAAAGCATGGTAAATAAAAGTACATGATTGCTCAAAAGGCTCAAACAAACTGTTCACATGTTTAGGAATTTTCCAAATAGATTTTAGAGCATTTGTTCTTTTGGAATAAAACTCAAACTCATAATGGATTTGAATTTAGAAACAAATAGAAAAAGAAAGGAGAAAACAAAAAGGAAATAAAAAAGAAATGGGACCACCAGCTAGGACAACCACGGCCTGGGTAGCCAGTCCAGCGCGCACCGCAGCCCAGCTCACCCACGTCTCGCTCCCTCTCTCTCACTAACTGACAGGCCCTACACATCAGGCCATGTCACGGTCGTCTTCAATCGCCCACAACCCACACACCCATGTTCTCGCGCGTCTCGGCGCGCACGTCGCCCACCTCCCCATGTTCGCACCACCGTGCACCCCCGAGCTCGTGGTCGTGTGATACGTCTCCGACATATCTATATATTTTTATTGTTTTATGGTATTATCATACCACTTTTACATATTTTGGACAAAAATTTATATTATTTCTATTTGGACTAACCTATTAACTCAGTGCCAAAGGCCAATTCCTGTTTTCTATCGTCTTGGGGTTTTTAGGTGAAAAATTCATGAAGACGGAATGACCTGAAAATTTACATGGATTTTTGGTGGAATATATTGGAATTTTTGGCGCAAGAATTAACGTAAGACGAGGCCATGGGCCTCACAATCCAAGGGGCGCACCTATCCCCCTGGGCACGCCATGTGTCCTTGTAGACAAAACATGAAGCTTCTCGAGCTCTCCTTCGCTCACAACGTAGCTAATTATGAGGGGAAATCGTGTCAAAATTCCAGCATGACGGAGCGGATATCGGGCTATTTAAGAAATGGTGCTCGACCACAGACACGGTCCCAAAAACAGAGAAGAAACCAGAGAGAGAAAGAGAGAGAGAGAGAGAGAAAGAGAGAGAGAAAGAGAGAGAGAGAGAGAGAGAGAGAGAGAGAGAGAGAGAAGAAACCCGAGAATGATCATAGTGTCACATCCCGAATTTTTCCTAAATCTGGAATGTTCAAAATTTAGTGGGAATTAAAATTTGCTTGCTAAATAACTAAAGTTTGTTGGTGGTTTGATTGTGGTTGATTGCTTAAGAGGGGTAAATGTCGTATGCAACTAGTTGAAACCTAGTTAGCATTTGGTTGAAACCTAAATCACTAAAAAAACTAAAAGTTAACAAAAACCCTAAAAGGGCTAAATAGGAAATAATTTCCCAAAAGGAAATTATTAAAAAAATACTAAAGACAAGTAAAGATAGGTCAAGGGAAAATGAAGTTACAGAAAACCGAGACAGAACTATTTTGGAAAATAAAATATAGTCAAAAGATATATTTAAATAAAGCCTAGAAAATAAACAGTACAGGAAATAATTGCTCAAAAGGCTCAAATCAACTTTTCATGTGTTTAGGAATTTTCCAAATAGATTTTAGAGCATTTGTTCTTTTGGAATAAAATGCAAATTCGTAATGGATTTGAATTTAGAAACAAACAAAAAAAGAAAGGAGAAAACAAAAGGAAATAAAAAAATAAAAGGGGCCAACCAGCCAGGCCAACCATGACTGGCTAACCAGTCCAGCGCGCACCGCGGCCCAGCTCACCCACGTCACTCTCCATCTCTCTCACTAACTCACGGGCCCTACACATCAGGCCATGTCACGATCGTCTTCAATCGCCCGCACCCCACACGCCCATGTTCTCGCGCGTCCCGGCGCGCATGTCGCCCACCTCCCCATGTTCGCGCCACTGTGCACCCCCGAGCTCGTGGTCGTGTGATACGTCTCTGACGTATCTATTTTTTTATTGTTTTATGGTATTATCATACCACTTTTACATATTTTGGGAAACAATTTATATTATTCTATTTGGACTAACCTATTAACTCAGTGTCAAAGGCCAGTTCCTTTTTTCTATCGTTTCGGGTTTTTAGGTGAAAAAATCACAAAGGCAGAATGACCTGAAAATTTACGTGGAGTTTTGGTGGAATATATCCGAATTTTTGGCGCAAGAATTAACGGAGGACGAGGGCACGGGCCTCACGATCCAGGGGGGCGCACCTATCCCCCTAGGTGCGCCATGTGTCCTTGTGGATAACCCATGAAGCTTCTAGAGCTTTCCTTCACTCACAAGGAAGCTAATTATGAGGGGGAAATCATGTTAAAATTTCAGCCCGATCGAAGTGGATCTCCGGCTATTTAAGAAATGATGCTCAACCGCAGAAACAGTCCCGAAAACAGAGAAGAAACCAGAGAGAGAGAAAGAGAGAGAGAGAGAGGGAGGGAGAGAGAGAGGGAGAGAGAGAGAGAGAGAGAGAGAGAGAGATCCAATCTCAGAGGGGCTCCCGCCCTCGGGGGACCATGGAGGCCAAGGACCAGAGGGGGAGGCCCAAGCAAGAATAAGGAGCGGGATCTCCCCCCTCTCTCCTGGTGGCGCCGGAGCGCCTGAGAGGAACCATCGTGGCGATGATATACTCCAACAACTTCGTCGCCATCATCGCTAACTTTCTTCCTCTCTATGTAGGGGTGTATCCTTTCTCACCCTGTCATCGCTAACTTTCTTCAAAAACATTTACTTTATTGTTCTTTATTTTAAACAATAATTAACTATTTTTATTCCTGCAAAATTACTTCTAGTTTTGTTCTCGCAAACTAGTTTTATTTATTGTTCTAGGTAAAGAGAATGTTACTGTGAGTAGAGTTGTATGGATGGTCAATAGAACTTGAGAGAATATTAATTCTACCTTTATCTCCTTGTTGGGTTCGACACACTTATTTATCGAAAAGGCTACAACTAAACCCCTATACTTGTGGGTTATCAAGACCTTTTCTGGCGCCGTTGCGGGAGAGCTATAGCGTGGGGCAAATATTCTCGTGTGTGCTTGTTTGCTTTATCTCTAAGTAGATTTTATTTCCTGTTTTAAGTTGTTCTCTATCTTTAGTTATGTTTATGGAACACGAAACACCAAAAAAATAGTTTTACTTGCTACTCAGGGAGATGGGGAATTGTAGGATCGAAAGTATGTCTAGAGGGGGGGGGTGAGTAGATTACTTGATCAAATAAAAACTTGTCCTTTTCCCAATTTCAGTTGTAGGCAAGTTTTAGCGATTCTACCAAGTCAAGTACACCGTACACATGCAAGTCTAAGAGTTGAGCAGCGGAAAGTAAAGACTTTGCATATGAATGTAAAGGAGGGATCGAAAAATCAAACACAATGAAGACACGATGATTTTTTTCGTGGTTCCGATAGGTGGTGTTATCGTACATCCACGTTGATGGAGACTTTAACCCACGGAGGGTAACGATTGTGCGAGTCCACGAAGGGCTCCACCCACAAAGGGTTCACGAAGAAGCAACCTTGTCCATTCCATCATGGCTTATGCCCAAGAAGGACTAGCCTCACTCGGGTAGATCTTTGCAAAGTAGGCAATCTCCTTGCCCTTACAAACTCCTTGGTTCAACTCCACAATCTCTCGAAGGCTCCCAAGTGACACCTAACCAATATAGGAGACACCACTCTCCAAAAGGTAATATATGGTGTTATTGATGATGAACTCCTTGTTCTTGTGCTTCAAATGATAGTCTCCCCAACACTCAATCACTCTCTGTAGATTTGGCTTTGGTAGGAGAGGGGACTGAATGGAAAGCAACTTGGAGAAGGCTAGAATTCAAGGTTCAAATGGTAGGATTGGAACCTCTTGATCTCAACACATGAGTAGGTGGTTCTCTCTCAGAAAATGAGTAGTGGAAGTAGTGTTTCGTTCTGATGGCTCTCTTAGAGAGTAAGTGGGGTGGAGGGGTATATATAGCCTTCACCCAAAATCCAACCATTACAAGCCTTCGACCCAACTCAGTGACACTAGACCAGAATCTCGGTGACACGACTAGTGTAAAAGATTCAAACATCGGAAGTCTCGATGAGACCGAAGCAGAACATCTTGGTGCGACCAAAGTGCAATGGCTAGGGCAAGACCTCATTTCGGTAGTTCCAATCGTTTCATCTTGGTTATTCTGAAATGAAGCAACTTCATCATAAAAACTTGGTTGCTTAGGTAGTATATGTGATCAACTCGGTGAGTCCGAGATGAAGAATTTCAGTGGGACCGAGATGATACTTTAGGGTTTTGGACAGATGTGATGTGGAGAAGTGTGTGAGGATTTCAGCAATGTCACTAATCACTTGAGCAATTGAGTCATGATCAAAACTTCATCCCCTTTTAACAGTATTGGTTTTCCTATGGACTCAATGTGATCTTAGATCACTTAACCAAAAATGTGGAGGCTTGGAGCTTTGCCAATTCTTGTCCTTAGCATTTTGAGGGGTCCACAATCACTAGTCCTTGCCATGCCAATCATTGATCTTTTCTGAAATCTTTTATCCAATAACATTAGATCAATGACTTATATGTTGTTATTAATTACCAAAACCACCCGGGGATTAGTTGCACTTTCAATCTCCCCCTTTTTGGTAATTGATGACAACATATGGATCAAAGCTTTGACAAATGATATAATCAATGAAATAGATCTTCGCTTTAAGAAGTATGTGATAAGCAAGAGCTCCCCCTAGATTTGTGCATTATTGAAAATTTGCATTTGAATGAAAATGCATAATAAATTAGGATCATGGATCACTCTTCCATGTCACATGCATCTTGGTGGAGCGCTCAAAATGATATGATTGCAATGTAATAAGCACTAATCACCAATCAAACAAGTGAATGATCATACAAAGAGCATATGAATAGATATTTAAGCAAGCATAGCATCAAAGTACGGTATGATCAAGCACAAAGTAACGCCGCCTCATACAAGCATCAACCAAAAGTATCTCAAAGTAGCACGAAACTCAAGAAACCAAATGATAAAAAGTAAGAGCACTCTCTCTCAAAGCCCTAATGATTTATACTAATTCTCCCCCTTTTGCAACAAGTACCAAAAAGTTGGAAGAAATATACAGCTAAACGTCACTCTAGGCTTGATCTCCGGCAACTCTTGGTGGTGAAGTCCTCTGACTTGGAGAGCCGTGATATGTCTCCAATGTATCTATATTTTTTTATTGTTCCATACAATTATAGTATCAATATTGGATGTTTTATATGCATTTACAAGCAATTATATATCATTTCTTGGGACTAATCTATTAACTTAGTACCCAGTGCCAGTTGCTTTTTTTGCCTGTTTTTGGTTTTTCAGAACATCGGTACTAAACGAAGTCCAAATGCCACAAAACTTTTGGAGATTTTTTTCTAGACAAACGAGACATTGGAAGCTTCGGGAGAGGGCCAAAAGACCAAGGAGGTGGCCACGATCCACCAGGGCGCGCCCAGGGGTGGGCGTGCCCTGGTGCCTCATGGGCCCACCTTCGCTCCATTTGATCTAATTCCGCCTCTAAAATTCTCTAAAATCGGGAAACCAAGAGAGAGACACCCAAAATACTTTTTCCATCCCCGCAAGTTCCTGTACCATGAGATCCCATCTGGAGGACTTCTCCAGTACCCTGCCAGAGGGGGAATCAAGCACGAAGGGGCTCTACATCAACCTTGTTGCCCCTCCCGATGATGTGTGAGTAGTTTACCACAGACCTACGAGTCCATAGTTACTAGTTAGATGGCTTCTTCTCTCTGTTTGATCTTCAATATAATGTTCTCCTCGATGTTCTTGGAGTTCTATTTGATGTAATCACTTTTTGTAGTGTGTTTGTTGGGATCTGATGAATTGTGAGTTTATGATCAGATTATCCATGAATATTATTTGAGTCTTCCCTAAACTCTTTTATGCATGATTATTATAGCTCTATATTTCTCTATGATGTATTGATTTGGTTTGGCCAACTAGATTGATTTTTCTTGCAATAGGAGAGGTGCTTTGTGATGGGTTCGATCTTGCGGTGATCAATCCTAGTGACAAAAAGGGACATGACATGTATTTGTATCGTTGCCACTAAGGATAAAAAGATGGGTTTTATTCATGCATGAGTTTACTTTGTCTACATCATGTCATCTTGCTTAAGGCATTACTCCGTTCTTTATGAACTTAATACTCTAAAAGCATGCTGATAGCGGTCGATGCGTGGAGTAATAGTAGTAGATGCAGGCATGAGTCAGTCTACTTGTTTCAGACGTGATGCCTATATACATGATCATTGCCTTGGATATCGTCATGATTATTTGCTTTTCTATCAATTGCCCAATAGTAATTTGTTTACCCATCGTATGCTATTTTCAAGAAAGAAGCCTATAGTGAAAAGTATGGCCCCCGGGTCTGCTTTTATCATATATTAAAATCCAAAAATACCTTGATGCATTTTTTTCTTTACTTATTTTATTTTGTATTTTTGTTCTATCTATCTATCACCACAAAATTTAATCTCGCAATTAACCACCGAGGGATTGATAACCCCTTGTTCGCGTTGGGTGCAAGGATTTGTTATTTTGTGTGCAGGTGCTGCTAACAAGGTGTTGCGTGGTTCTCCTACTTGATTGATAACCTTGGTTCTTAACTAAGGAAATACTTATCTCTACTATACTGCATCACCTCATCGGGGAAATCCCAATGTAGCTCACAAGTAGCATGAAGAATTTCTAGAGCCGTTGCCGGGGAGACATCATCAACATCTATCAAGTACCTACGTATAAATTTCATCTCCTTGCATTTACATTATTTGTTATTTGCCTCTCGTTTTCATCTCCTCCACTTCTAAAAAGTTTTTATAAAAATATAAAAATATTTTCTGTTTGCCTTTTTGTGTTTGCTTGTTATCTTGTTTGCCTAGTCACGATGTCTCAAGAAAATACAAAATTGTGTGATTTTTCCAATACTAATAATAATGATTTTATAAGTGCTCTGATTGCTCTTCCCACCTCTAGTGCGGAGACTTGTGATATTAATGTTGCTTTGTTAATTCTTGTTATGAAAGAATAATTTTCTGGTAGTCCTCATGAAGATGCTGCATCTCATCTTAACACTTTTGTAGAATTGTGTGATATGCAAAATAAAAAAGATGTGGATAATGCTATTGTTAATTAAAATTATTCTCGTTCTCATTGCTAGATCGCGCTAAATTTTGGTTCTCATCTTTGCCACAAAATAGTATTGATTCTTGGGATAGGTGTAAAGATGTTTTTATTACCAAGTATTTTCCTCCCGTGAAAATTATTTCTCTTAGAAATCCAATTATGAATTTCAAGCAACTTGAGCATGAACATGTCGCCCAATCTTTGGAGATGATGAAATTAATGATAAGAAATTACCCTACTCATGGTTTAAATTTATGGATGATCATACAATTTTTTATGCAGGATTGAACTTTGTTTCTAGAAATCTTTTAGATTCTGCCGCGGGAGGTAATTTTATAGAAATTATGCTAGGAGAGGCTACCAAACTGCTTGATAACATTATGGCAAATTATTCACAATGGCATACTGAAAGAACTCCCACTAGTAAAAAAGTGAATTCGGTTGAAGAAATTAGTACTTTGAGTGATAAAGTTGATGCACTTATGAAATTGGTTGTTAGTAAATATGCTCCTATTGATCCTAGTGATGCGCCATTGTCCACTTTGATTGAGCAAAATAATGATCCTGTAGATGTGGATTTTGTCTCGTGAAACAATTTCATAGCAATGCTTATAGAGGTAATTTTAATCCTAGCCCGTTCCCTGGAAATTCTTCTAATAATTATGGCAATTCCTTTGGTAATTCTTATAATAATAATAATAATAATAATAATAATAATAATAATAATAATAATAATAATAATAATAGGATGCCCTCTTATCTTGAAAATAATATTAAAGAATTTGTTAATGCTCAAAAAGTTTTCAACACTACAATAGAAGAAAAACTGAGTAAACTTGATGATATGTCTAGGAGTATGGATATAATCGTTCATGATATGGAAAATCCTAAATCTAAAATTTTGCCACCCAAGTTTGATACTAGTGAATCTATTAAAGCTCTTTATGTCTCCATGGATGAAAGTAAAGAAAGAACCGCTATGTTGAGGGCTAAGCAAGAATTCTTAGAAAAAGCAATTCCGCCCGGTTTTTATCGTATTAATGATGACGATATTAAAATGATTGGTGTTTCTTCTATTGAATCTTTATTTAGCAATGCAAAACTTGATGAAAAGGGGACTGAAGAAGAGTCAACTTTGGCTAGAAGGCGTCCCCATAGTTCGGACGGTGAAAATCTTAATGAAAAAATTGAAAAAAGTGGGTTTGGAGAGGTAAAAACTTTTAATAGTGATGTGCCCACTCTTGGATTACAAAGATTTTAATTATGACTGTTGTTGTTCGATTGAATGTATTTCTTTGTTGCAATCCATGTTAAGTTCACCCAATGCTTGTGAGGAAAATAAGGCTTTTATTAAACATATTGTAGAAGCGATGATGAAAGCTTTAGAAGAAAAGCTAGAATTGTAGATTTCAATACCTAGGAAATTATACGATGAATGGGAACCCACCATTAAAGTTATAACTAAAAATTATGAGTTCAATACTTTATGTGATTTGGGTGCTAGCGTTTCCACGATACCGAAATCTCTACGTGATGTGCTAGATTTTACCAATATGGATGAATGTTCTCTTAATTTGCCCTTAGCAGATTCTACTATTAAGAAACCTTTGGGTAGAATAAATGATGTTCTTATTCTTGCAAATAGGAATTATGTATCCGTTGATTTCATTGTGATTGATATTGAATGCAATCTATCTTTCCCCATAATACTTGGTAGACCATTCTTACAAACCATAGGTGTTGTTATTGATATGAAAGAAGGGAATATAAAATCTCAGTTTCCATTAAAGAAGGGTATGGAACACTTTCCCAGAAAAAGAATTAAGCAACCATACGAATCTATTATGGGGGTAATCTATGGAGTTAATTTGAAAGATGACAACACTTGAAACTATGCATTATGCCTGACTATGGGCATAAAACAATAGCGCTAGTTGGGAGGCAACCCAATAGTTATCTTAATTTTCTTGTTTATTTTTCTGTTTTATTGTATGCACACAATTATCCTAATGTTATGGTAGTGTTTTTTGTGTTTTAATTAGTGTTTGTGCCAAGTAAAGCCTTTGGTATGATTTGGATAATAGTTGCTTTGATTCTATGCAAAAGCAGAAACTTTTATGTCCAGTATCAGAATTGTTGAGATTGGATAGAGTGTGATAAAATTATAGATTACTTACACATTATTGATATATAAATTTCCCATGTTTTCCTAAATTTTTAGAATTTTTGGAGTTACAGAAGTATGGTCATTGTTTGAATTGCTACACACTGCTCTGTTTTTAATAGATTTTGTTTTCGTTGTCTTATTTCGGTGAATCTATGGATTGTATCGGGGGGTATAAGCCATGGTGAAGTTAGAATACAGTAGTTATAATGCAATAATAAAATATGAATGGGCTTGCAACAATACTAAAGTGGTGATTTGCTTTATTATACTAACGGATCTCATGAAGGTTTTGTTGAGTTTTATTCAAGTTTTGAGCGAGATCACGACGGATGAACGAATAAGAAGTGGAAAGAGCCTAAGCTTGGGGATGCCCGAGGCACCTCAAAGGAAATATTCAAGGACTCCCGAGCAACTAAGCTTGGGGATGCCCCGAAAGGCATCCCCTTATTCTTCTACCGACCATCGGTAATATTACTTGCAGCTATATTTTTATTCATCACATGATACGAGTTTTGCTTGGAGCATCGTATATTATATGAGTCTTTGTTTTGTTTTGTTTTTAGTTTTTCACAATTATATTTGCTGGACACACCTATTTGAGAGGGACACACATTTTCATGATTTGTTAGAATAATCTATGTGCTTCAGTTATATCTTTTGAGCTAGGCAGTTGCCCTAGTATTTCACTTATATCTTTTTTAGCACGACGGTGATTATATTTTGAAGAAATATATGAACTCTCATGCTTCACTTATATTATTTTGAGAGTTGATAATCGTAATGGTAATTAGCACAAGATATGAATTTTATCCCAATGCGATGAATATTCAAGAAGGATATAATAAAAACTTTCATGTAGATCATTGGATATGATAAGTTTGACTCCTTGCAATAGCTTTGTGATATGGAGATGATAAAATGTGAGTTATACTACTGAGTAATTGTGGTGAAGTAGAATATTGGTGTTACGGTTTGTGATTCCCTATGCATGCACGTAAAGTCAATAGTTATATATGCAACAAAGTTGCATCCTACTTATGGTGCATTATTTAGTGTTAGTTATTCTCAATGCATGTTTGTGACCGTTTTTGTTTTTTGCTTGGTTGCTTCTCAATCTATTTGCTAGCCTCCATTTGTACTAAGCGGGAATACATCTTGTGCATCCAATTCCTTAACTCTAAACTTGTGCCAAATGAGTCCACTATACCTACATATATGTGGTATTTACATGTCGTTCCAAGTAAATTTTCATGAGCCAACTCTAATCATTAAAAAAATCTATTTTGTATTCTCGTACCTCTCATGAAGCGACATGGGGTGGTCAATATCTTTCATGCTAGATAGGTTATTCTCAAGATGAGTGTTTATTCACTTTTCATTGCACGAGAAAATGGTCGGTAATAGGAATGCCCAGTCTCGAAATGAAAATAATAACAATAATAAATTCCTTGGAAAGTTGAAAGTTTGGAAGGCACCCGTGGATACGGCTTGATACGTCTCCAATGTATCTATAATTTTTGATTGTTCCATGCTATTATATTATATGTTTTGGATGTTTTATATGCATAATATGCTATTTTATATTATTTTTGGGACTACCCTATTAACCTAGAGCCTAGTGCCAGTTCCTGTTTTTTCCCTGTTTTTGAGTTTCGCAGAAAAGGAATACCAGACGGAATAAAACCTTTCGCGATGATTTTTCTTAGACCAGAAGACAACCAGAGACTTGGAGATGAAATCGGGGGAGCCACGAGGCGGCCACAAGGATGGAGGGCGCGCCCCCACCCTTGTGGGCCTCTCGTGCACCTCATGACCTAATTCGTTCGCCTATATATTCCCATATATCCCCAAACCAATAGAGGCATCCACGAAAATACTTTTCCGCCGCCGCAACCTTCTGTACCCGTGAGAGCCCATCTAGGGGCCTTTTCCGGCGTCTTGCCGGAGGGGGATTCGATCACGAAGGGCTTCTACATCAACACCATTGCCCTTCCGATGAAGCGTGAGTAGTTTACCACAGACCACGGGTCCATAGCTAGTAGCTAGATGGCTTATTCTCTCTCTTTGATTCTCAATACCATGTTCTCCTCAATGTTCTTGGAGATCTATTTGATGTAATATTCTTTTGCGGTGTGTTTGCCGAGATCCGATGAATAATTGTGGATTTATGATCGGCTTATCTATGAATATTATTTGAATCTTCTCTGGATTCTTATATGCATGATTTGATATCTTTGTAATTCTCTTCGAATTATCGGTTTGGTTTGGCCAACCAGATTGGTTTTCCTTGCAATGGGAGAAGTTCTTAGCTTTGGGTTGAATGATTTTACTATAAATTCTATTAATGTCAATTGTGCTAATAATATGCAAAACCCCAAGCTTGGGGATGCTAATATTGCTATGTCCACTACTTGTTGCAATGATCATGATTGGGGTGATAATGATTCTTATGGTCTTGAAAATTTATTTAAACCTCATGATGAATATGCTTGTGATAATATTAAAAGTGGGTTTGGAAGAGTGTCAACTTTAGATAGAAATAATCCCACATATTTGGAGAGTGTTCGATCTTATGAAATTTTTGATAAAAGTGGGCTTGGAGAGGTCATGACTTTATTTGATGATAATCCCACTATTTTGGAAGAGTGTCAACTTTGCATACATGTGGAACATGAAGAGAATATTTTATGTGATAGTTATATTTTTGAATTTGATTATGATCCTACATGTAATTATTATGAGAGAGCAAAATATGGTGGTAGAAATTTTCATGTTACTAAATCACCTCCCTTCGCGTTGAAATTATTAATGCTTCGTTCTTCCTATTTGCATATGCTAGAAATTGCTTGTCTCGATAATTTGTTTTCCTATAAAATTCCTATGCATAGGAATTATGTTAGACTTAAATGTGTTTTTCACATGTTTTATGGTGCTCTCTTTGTGTTTCAATTATTATCTTTCTTGTGAGCGTCAATAAATTTTTATGCCTAGCTAGGGGCGAAATGATAGCGCTCGTTGCGAGGCAATCCAACTTGTATCTTTTTGCTTTTTGGTTTTCTTGCTGTTTTCAATTAAATACACAATTGTGCCTCTGATTAGATGTGTCTTTGTGGCTTAAATTAGTGTTTGTGCCAAGCAAGTCCTTTGGGATGATTTGGGTGAGAGTTGATTTGATCTTGTTGAAAAGTAGAAACTTTTGCGCTCACGAAATTATTTTTCATTATTATTAGAAGAGTGCTTTTCAGTTGATTATTTTTTCAAAAGATTAATAAACAAATTTCTCATGTTTTCCTAATTTTCAAAAATATTGGAGTCGCAGAAGTATTCGAAGTAGTCAGATTGCTACAGGCTGTTCTGTTTTTGGTAGATTCTTTTTTCTTTGTGTTGTGTGCTTGTTTTGATGATTCTATGGTTTTATTTGAAGAGTTTTTGCCATAGAAAAGTTGGAATGCAGTAGATATAATGCAAAAATAAAATATGAACAGGTTTGCAACAATACTTGTAGTAGTGGTTTGCTTTCTTATACTAACGGATCTCACAAAGGTTTTGTTAAGTTTTGTGTGATTGAAGTTTTCATGTTTTGTGTGATCTTACGATGGATGAAGGAATAAGGATTAGCAAAAGGCTAAGCTTGGGGATGCCCGAGGAACCCCAAGATAATATTCAAGAAGTAGCAAGAAACTAAGCTTGGGGATGCCCCCGAGTGGCATCCCCTCTTTCTTCTAACAACCATCGGTATTTTACTTGGAGCTATATTTTTACTCGTCGCATATTATGAGTTTTGCTTGGAGCGTCTTGTGTGATATGAGTCTTTGCTTGTTTTGCTTTGTGTTTTATGTCTTGAATCCTTGCTGGACACACATTTTTTAGAGAGCCAAAAAATTATGTTATGCTTGCTCCTATGCTTCACTTAAATTTTCAAAGCCTAGGAATTGCTCTAGTGCTTCACTTATATCTTTTTGAGCATGCTGTGCTTTGTTATTTTTGAAGAAATGCTCTCATGCTTCACTTAGATTTATTTGGGAGTTAGTAAAATTTCTAAGAAATTCTCTCTTGCTTCACTTAGATTATTTCGAGAGAAAGAAATATTATGCTCATGTTCTTCACTTAATTTTTTTTGAGCTTATTAAATGCAACATATGGAAATAGTCCCAAAGTGATAGATATCCAAGGAGGATATAATAAAAACTTTCATGAAGATCGTTGGACAAGATAAACTTGGTTCTTAGTAATGGTTTTGAGATATGACGATATGATATGTGAGTCATGTTGATGAGTAATTATGCTTTAGTAAGAATATTGGTGTTAAGGTTTGTGATTCCCTCTGCAAGCACGAAAGTTAATAGTTATGCAATGAAATTATATACTACTTGGTGCATTATTCGGTGTTACTTATGCTTAGTGCTCGGGTACTAGACTTTTCGTTTCTTGGTTGGACGCTTCTCAATCTTTTTGCTGGCCTTCATTTTGCACTAAGTATGACCACTATTTGTGCATCCAAAACCATTTAAACCAGTTTTGCCATATGAGTCCACTAGACCTACCTATATGCGGTATTTCCGTGCCGTTCTAAGAAAATTTGCATGTGCCATCTCTAATTTTAAAAATAAATTTCTCTTTTGTGTGCTCGTACCGCTCACGAGGGGGTGAGGGTTGGCCGATATTTTCCATGCTAGATGTGTTATGCTCATGATGAGTGTTTATCCACTTGTCATTGCACGAGAGTACGACAAAGGTATTAGGGATGCCCAGTCCCAAAATGAAAAATGGATTTAATTTATGTTGTCAAATAATAAATTCCTTGGAAAGTGTTGGTATGGAGGGCACCCGTGGATACGGTTAGCCATGGAAAGTGAAAGTATGGTGGAAAAAGGAATAAACTTTATTTTCTGTTTGGGAACCGCCTATGATGTATCTAGCGTGGAAAGTGTTGAGAACTCTAAGTTGTTTTCGTTGGTGGGAAAAGTATGCCTCCCAAAATGTTTTTATCTCTCAATTTTTGCTTTAAGCAATGGCACCTCTACAAATCCCTACTTCCCTCTGCGAAGGGCCTTTCCTTTAATTTATGCAATTTTTATTTTGAATTTGAGTCTCCATATTCTCTTATAAAGCACCAACTAAGGGGCACTATGATCGTATTTGAGCATTGGGTGTAGCTAATATTCGAGTGTGTTTCATGAATGGATCAATGATTGAGCATAATGGGCTAGGGATAACTTGCTTTAGTGTTGATATTTTGAAAGACATTGTTGCTTGTTGATATGCTTGAGTATTAAAATCTTCATGTCAAAACTATACTATTGCTTTGAACCATATAAAAGTCCAAATGCCCATGCTACAAATAAAAGATTATGTGATGAACATGTTAGGCAGCATTCCACGTAAAAAAACCATTTTTATCATTTACCTACTCGAGGATGAGCAGTAATTAAGCTTGGGGATGCTGATACGCCTCCAATGTATCTATAATTTTTGATTGTTCCATGCTGTTATATTATCATTCTTGGATGTTTTACAATCATTTAATATAATTTTTTGGTACTAACCTATTAACATAGTGCCTAGTGCCAGTTGTTGTTTTCTGCTTGTTTTTTACATCATAGGAAATCAATACCAAACGGAGTCCAAATGCAGCGAAACTTTTTGTGGATTTTTTCTGGACCAGAAGACACTGTATGGGCCAATAAAGTACCTGAGGGGTGCTCCAAGGGGAGCACAACCCACCAGGGTGCGCCTGGGCCCACATGGGTTGTGCCCACCTCGGTGGCCTCCCGCACCGCCTCTTTGCTCTATAAATACCACTATATTCCAGAAACCCTAGGGAAGTCGACGAAAATCAATTCCGGCCGCCGCAAGTTCCAGAAACACCAGATCCAATCTAGACACCATCACATAGGGGTTCATCATGTCCATTGGTGCCTCTCTGATGATGTGTGAGTAGTTCTTTGGAGACCTACGGGTCCGTAGTTAGTAGCTAGATGGCTTCCTCTCTCTCTCTTGATTCTCAATACAATGGTCTCTTGGAGATCCATATGATGTAAGTCTTTTTGCGTTGTATTTGTTCGGATTAGATGAACTTTGAGTTTATGATCAGATCTATGTTTTTATCCATGAAAGTTATTTGAGTCTTCTTTTATCTCTTATATGCATGATTGATTATAGCCTCGTATTTCTTCTCCAATATTTGGGTTTTGTTTGGCCAACTTGATCTATTTATCTTGCAATGGGAAGAGGTGCTTTGTGATGGGTTTGATCTTATGGTGCTTGATCCCAGTGACAGAAGGGGAAACGACACGTATGTATCATTGCTATTAAGGATAACAAGATGGGGTCTATTTCTACATAAATAGATCTTGTCTACATCATGTCATCGTTCTTATTGCATTAATCGTTTTTCCAAGAACTTAATACACCAGATGCATGCTGGATAGCAGTCGATGTGTGGAGTAATAGTAGTAGATGCAGGCAGGAGTCGGTCTACTAATCTTGGACGTGATGCCTATATAATGATCATTGCCTGGATATTGTCATGATTATTTGAAGTTCTATCAATTGCCCAATAGTAATTGTTTTCCCATCGTTTGCTTTTTTTCTTGAGAGAAGCCACTAGTGAAATCTATGGCCCCGGGTCTCTTCTTTAATATATTTGCCTTCGCCATCTATTTTCCTTTGCTTTTATTTTCAGTTCTGTTAAACCAAAAATACAAAAATACCTTGTTGCACTTTATTTTATTTGCGATCTATTTATCCTATCTATTACAACTTTATCCTGTATTCATGCCAATTTTTGACGCCGTTACCCGAAAGGGATTGACAACCCCTTTAACACGTCGGGTTGCGAGTATTTGTTATTTGTGTGCAGGAGCTGTTTACGTTGTGTTGCGTGGTCCTCCTAATGGTTTGATAACCTTGGGCTCATCATTGAGGGAAATACCTACTGTTGTTGTGCTGCATCATCCCTTCCTCTTTGGGGAAATATCGATGTAGTTCTAGCTTCCTCTTTGGCTGTCTTTACTTTTGTTACCGTTACCACCACTATCATATTACTTTGCTACTAAACACTTTGCTGCAGATACTAAGTTCCCAGGTGTGGTTGAATTGACAACTCAACTGCTAATACTTGAGAATATTCTTTGGCTCCCCTTGTGTCGAATCAATAAATTTGGGTTGAATACTCTACCCTCGAAAACTGTTGCGATCCCCTATACTTGTGGGTTATCAGGAACCGCCGGCTCGACAGAATTCACGGCCCTCTTATGAATCTTCTGGTCACGTTTGCACAAGCTGGTGGTGAACACGTGATACTGCCCACTATTCAGCTGCTTTGGATTGCTTTGATAACCCGACTGCTGCTGCTGTTGCTCCCCTTAACCAGACTGCTATTGATTATAGCTGCCTTGATGTCCCTGAAAACCGGAGCTTGAACCGCCGCCCGGGCCATGAAAGCCACCAGCTCCTGAGCCGACGCCTGACCCATGATTGCCATCAAACATGTTGGAATTCTTGAAAGCCTTCATGATCGCGCAATCTTTCCATAAGTGGGTGGCGGGTCATTCCTGGGTGCCGTGTCTCGGGCAAGGCTCGTTGAGTAGCTGCTCAAGGGATGGGCTTGACCCGCCAGATCTAGGGGGCGGTTTTCGCTTACGTCTCTGATTATTACCCTGCACATTGGCATTGGCCACAAACTCTGGGTTACCCTCCGCCTTACGCTTATTGCCTCCTTGATTCATCGGGTTATGCTGCTGGCCCTTTCCATTGCCGTTCTTCTTTCCCTTCCCTGTGTTTTCCTCATCAGATGCAGGATCCTTGGTACTATTAGAGTCGGCATATTTGAATAAAGCCGCCATCAGCGTACCCATGTCGTTACAATCATGCTTAAGGCGCCCTAGTTTCTGCCTCAGCGGCTCAAAGCGACAGTTCTTCTCCAACATAAGGACTGCAGAGCCGGCATCCATCTTGTCAGACGAATGTATTATCTCCTTGACTCGGCGCACCCAATGAGTTGTGGATTCACCCTCCTCCTGCTTACAATTTGTCAAGTCCACAATCGACATGGATTGCTTGCAAGTGTTCTTAAAGTTCTGGATGAACTGGGCCTTTAGCTCTGCCCATGAATTAATGGAATTGGGTGGAAAACCCTTTAACCAAGACCGGGCCATTCCATCTAACATCATGGTGAAGTACTTAGCCATTGCTGCGTCGCTGACCTCCAACAGCTCCATGGCCATATCATAACTTCCTATCCACGCTCCGGGCTGTAAATCGGCCGTGTAATTCAGCACCTTTCGAGGTCCCTTGAAGTCCTTTGGCAAACGTACATTACGCAGGGCCGGTACCAAACAAGGAACACCGCCGGTTCTAGTAGCCACTCCCGTCTCAACGGAAGTCGTTGGATACTCTGGGAAATCTTGATGAGCTGTTTGTTGAGCCGCTAGCTGAGCCGCCCGCTTGTTCTCCTGACGTATTCGATCTTGCACCGGATTATAGCCGCCGGGCTGGTTACGGCGCTGGGCGTTGCTTGACAAAGCTTCTGACTCCATGCGCCTGTTGTAACTTGGACTCCGGTTTTGACGAGGCGGTGCTAACCAAGGCGGAGGAGTTGAATGAATCCTGTCCCAGCTATAAGAATAAGTCTCTTGCTGAGTCAGGGCCATTTGGAGGAGTTCTCTAACCCTCCGGGTCTCCACCGCTGTCGAGTCATCACCGTCCACTAGGAGAGCCGCCAAGCGTGCCGATGCTGCGATTAAGTTCTCCATGGGGTTGGAAAAGTGACCCGGCGGTATCGGCACGTAACGGGGCGGTGCCATACTCCCATGAGGAGGTGCCATCTCCCGAGGCTGAGCCGGTCCCCCTGTTCCGGCTGTCATAAACTGATTTGCATCTGGTGGGTTACTTGGGCCGGCTCCGGGTGTAGCAAAAAGATTCCGTGGATCATAAACCGGAGGTAAACGGGACTGGGTTTTCTGATGTCTCCTCCTCACTACTTCGTTAGACGCATTTAGGCTCATTGTGAGCTGGTAGGCTTCTGACTGTAGCCGCTGTGCCCGCACATCCAAAGCCGCCCATTCTGTGGCTAACCTGGTATCCTTAGCTGCCAAGGCCTCCTTGGCCCGAGCTATTTCCTCAGGCACCCATGCCACCTCCGCGTCATGCCCATCTTTATTTGCAAGAATAACCGTGGCGGTTAACAGGGCCGTAAGCTTATCCATGAGATCTATCAGCACCTGAGCCGGCGGGCGCACAGGGCCTCCTGCCCCGGCTGCTCTTGTCCCAGACGTTATTGCTGTAGCGGTTGTAGAGTTTTGGCCGGGTTGAGTCCTAGCCATGAAGACTCCTGCCCATCTTGCCGGCTCATAGGGGTCCGGAATACTAGTGCCATCGGAACAGCCCCCAAGCACGCCGTCTTGCACTTGGTATAGCAAATCTGTTGAACCGGCGGACGAATCACCGTCCGAGAGGACAACCGTCTCACCACCATCTTTAGATCCTTCAGAAAGTTCCTCTCCGTGGATGCAACTGTAGGACCTTGAAGTATGTCTAGAGGGGGATGATTAGACTACTTGACTAATTAAAAACTTAACCTTTTCCCAATTTTAGAGTTTGGCAGATTTTAGCTATTTAGGACAAGTCAAGCAATCATCACACAATTCAAGCAAGCATGTAAAGAGTATATAGGCAGCAGAAATTAAAGCATGCAACTTGCAAGAAAGTAAAGGGGAGGGTTTGGAGGATTCAAACGCAATTGGAGACACGAATGTTTTTGGCGTGGTTCCGATAGGTGGTGCTATCGTACATCCACGTTGATGGAGACTTCAACCCACGAAGGGTAACGGTTGCGCGAGTCCACGGAGGGCTCCACCGACGAAGGGTCCACGAAGAAGCAACCTTGTCTATCCCACCATGGCCGTCGCCCATGAAGGACTTGCCTCACTAGCGGTAGATCTTCACAAAGTAGGCGATCTCCTTGCCCTTACAAACTCCTTGGTTCAACTCCACAATCTTGTCGGAGGCTCCCAAGTGACACCTAGCCAATCTAGGAAACACCACTCTCCAAGAAGTAACAAATGGTGTGTTGATGATGAACTCCTTGCTCTTGTGCTTCAAATGATAGTCTCCCCAACACTCAACTCTCTCTCATAGGTTTTGGATCTGGTGAAAAGAATATTTGAGTGGAAAGCAACTTGGGGAAGGCTAGAGATCAAGATTCATATGGTAGGAATGGAATATCTTGGCCTCAACACATGAGTAGGTGGTTCTCTCTCAGAAATGGTAAGTTGGAAGTGTAGGTTTATTCTGATGGCTCTCTCCACGAATGAAGAGGAGGTGGAGGGGTATATATAGCCTCCACACAAAATCTAACCGTTACACACAATTTACCAAACTCGATGGGACCGATTCAACAGACTCGGTCGGACCGATTTAGTAAACCTAGTGACCGTTAGTGATTTTCGGTGGGACTGACATGCAACTCGGTGAGACCGACTCGGTTAGGGTTAGGGCATAACGTAATCTCGGTAAGACCGATTACACAAACTCGGTGAGACCGATTTTGGTAATAAGCTTTCCAAAGAGTTGGTCAGGTAAACTCGGTGGGACCGATTTGCTCTTTTCGGTGAGACCGAAATGTTACAAAAGGGAAACAGAGAGTTTACATTGCAATCTCGGTGGGACCGATCGCTCACTTCGGTTAGACCGAAACATTACGAAGGGAAACAGAGAGATTACAATCCCATCTCGGTGAGACCGAGATCCCTATTGGTAAGACCGATTTGCTTAGGGTTTGTGGCAGTGGCTATGACTTTTGAAATCGGTGGCGCCGAATAGGAAGAATCGGTGTGACCGATTTTGGCTTTGGGTTTAGGTCATTTGTGGATGTGAGAAAGTAGCTGAGGGTTTTGGAGCATATCACTAAGCACATGAAGCAGGAGGCTCATTAAGCAACACCTCATCCCTCCTTGATAGTATTGGCTTTTCCTATAGACTCAATGTGATCTTGGATCACTAAAATATAAAATGAAGAGTCTTGAGATTTTGAGATTGAGCCAATCCTTTGTCCTTAGTATTTTGAGGGATCCACTTTCATCATCCATGCCATGCCATTCATTGAGCTTTCCTGAAATAATAGTCTTGGAATAGCATCAGCTCAATGAGCTATATGTTGTTATGAATTACCAAAACTACCTAGGGATAGTTGCACTTTCAATCTCCCCCTTTTTGGTAATTGATGACAACATATAGATCAAAGCTTCGACAAATGATAATAAGATTGAATAACATCGTCGCTTTGAGAAGTATGTGATAAGCAAGAGCTCCCCCTATATTTGTGCATGGTTTAAGATTTGCTTTGGACTGCAAATTCACAATGAATTAGGCTCATGGGTTACTCTTCCATGTCACATACATCTTGGTGGAGCGCTCAAAATGATAAAAAAAATTGAATACATGCACTCATCACCAAGCAAAGTGAATGATCACAAAGAATAAGATAGGATAATATCATCAAACATGCATAAGTGTAGCTTATGATCAAACACATGATCATCAATGTCTCACAAGAATAGCATAGTATCTCAAACAATCAAAAGCAAACAAGTTTAACCACCAAATCAAGAGAGAACAAAAGCAACTCTCTCTCTCTCTCTCTCTCTCTCTCAGCCTATGATCTATACCTTTTTCTCCCCCTTTGGCAACAAGTTACCAAAAAGTTCATAGAAAATGCATAGTACTAGATCGACTCTCAGGCTTGATCTTCAGGTGGTGGTGTCCGGATAACTCCAAGAATGAAGGCTTCAGTTGAAGTAGAGGGTGCTGGAGTTGATGCTGGAGCTGGTTGAACTGGAGCAGTAGGGGCTGTAGCTGGTGCAGATGATGTTGCTCTAGTGTCTGTCACAGGCACTATAGTTGACCTCTGGGCTGTAGGCACTCTAGCAAACACATTTGTGGTAGTCTTGCCCTGCCTCTCCTGCATGTCATCCTGCAGCTGCTCCACAACTGACTGTATCTCAGTTACTTTGACATCAAGGTCATGGAATTTGAGTTCCATGATTCTTTCCAGGCTCTCCTGATTCTGAGTGAGGGTGGCCAGTCCCTTCTCAATCCTCAGAGTTGATGCTATCAAGTAACCAAGCTGCTCCTGCTTGTTCTTCAAGAAATACTCAGATGCCTCCTCTTGAGTTGGCATCCTGGCAGCCTTCTCCTTCCTTGCCTTCTCCTTCTTCTCTCGAGCTTGAACCGATGATGGATCATTCTCATTCATGACAACCTCATTGTCCTCAAAGTCCGGATAAAGTGGAAAATGTTCCTTACCCAATTGATATTTCCATGTGCCCATCTTTGAGTTAATCAACTCCTGAATCTGAGGGGCATATCCACACTCCTCTTCTGATCTGCTGCAGTCCTCTTAATGGTTTCAATCATAAGGCTCATGACCTTAAACTTCTGTGGCACATCAAACACATGCAACATGTTGATTGCATGCCCTCTGATCATGTTGTGGTCACCAGACTTAGGCAACAGGGTGTGCCTTAGGATCCAATTGATAGTTGGCAGCCCTGACAGCAGAAAGTGGACTGATCCAAACTTATGTGTCTCAATAGCCTTGTCTGGGATCTCCTTGTACATGTGTGCCATGGAATTGTGGTCCATCTTCTTCTTGGCATAAATATCCAGGTCATCATCATTTTCCTTTGGGGCATTGATCAGTCTTGCCCATTCCTCAACAGTGGACTGGTACCTTGTACCTTCAGACATCCAAACTATCCTTCCATCTGGATAGAAGTGTGCTGTGGAGTAGAATTGCATGATAAGTTCATCATTCCAGCTGGTGAGCTTTTGCCCAACAAAATCAGCAACTCCACAAGCAACAAAGCTATCTTGCACTCCAGGATAGTGCTCTTCATTGTCCTTGATGTAGGTCCAGTCGACCCATCTCATATCACAAACTATGGGCTTCTTATCCAACAAGATTGTCTCATAGAAGTCCTGCTGTTCCTTTGTATGGAACCTGTAATCAACAACAGTTCTTCTCCTTGAGGCATATGGATCTTCCATCCTCCATATTCTCAACCCTGAGTCCTTCCTGATCCTCATGTCCTCAGCCACAGGATGGGCATCATTGTGGTCTGGTATCTTGGGCTTGAGCTTCCTTAGGACCTGTCCTTCTTCATCTTCCTCATCAGCAACATTCGGCACTGGGGCCTTGTTCTTCTCAGCAGCTGGAATACTCCTGGTATTCCTCTTAGGTGCAAGCTTGGCCTTGGGGGCAGCTTTGGGTGCTTCCTTGGGCTTAGATGTTGCAACCCCTGATCTTATAGCATCACCCATAAGCTTTGGTGCCTTGGGTGCTGGTACATCAAGCTCTTCTTCCTCTTCAGAATCTCTTCTCATTGAGGGCTTTCCAAGAACCTGGGCAGTTGTGGTTCTTGCTCTCTTCTTCTTCTTGTCCTGAGCACCTTCATCCTTTGATTCAATTGTAAACTTCATAGTCTCTCCAGTGGGAACTTTCTTGGGTTTGGAAGATGTGACTTTCTTTTCAGGTGCCTCTTTGGGTTCAGTCTGTTCTGGCACTTGAGTGGACCTTCTGGCCTTGGGCATAGGTGTCCTCTTGGCAGGAACTTTATTGTTTAGTCCAGGCTTAGTATTCTTTGCTGAGCCATACTCCTTTTTGAGCACTACTTTCTTGGAAGTAGCCTCATCTTCAGCTGCCACATAGTCCTCATCCTCTGAGTCTGAGGCTCTCTTCCTCCTTTGCCTGGTAGCAGCCTTAGGCAAATTATTTGGAGTGCTTCTGCTCCCATCATCTGAAGAACTTGAGGGACTAGTGCCCTTACTCATGTCAATCTGCTCTTCTGACCTGTTCTGGCTGTCACTCTGGTCTGACATGCTGCAAACACTAACTGCTGACCCTGTGAAGAGTTATAGATGACATAGAATGGATGAGCATCACAAAATGCAGAGATTTTTGCAAAAGAATGATTCAAAAATTCAGTTTTAGTTTTCCACAGAAAGCATTCCGGATCAAGGTGATACCGAAGCAGTTTTGGAACCTAAACTGATGAACTCGGTTGGACCGAGTCTCAGTTCGGTGGCACCGAGACTGCTAGGGTTTCACAAAGTCCTAAAATCGGTCTCACTGATTAGCAATTCTCGGTCAGACCGAGAGTTACAAGTGCAATGGCATAAGCCAAATCGGTGGGACCGAGTTTTTCAACTCGGTGGGTCCGAGATGGTTTCGGCGGAAACCTAACCCTAAAATTTTGAATCTCATCTAATCTACGGACTACATTGACTGGATAAGAGTGTTTCAATCGTGGCAAGAATCAATAAGAACACAATGTGCTAGGAATCGGACGAGGATAGCACAGTAATCGAGTCCATACCCTAGCTTGGCGATGAACTCGCTACGACGGCAACGGCGGGTGCGAAATCCGTTGACGGCAGCGGAGACCAGCGACACGAGGCGGCTGGCGACGAGGAGACGATCCGGAGACCTGGGATGGCAGAGCGAGCTATTGCGCGGGCGAAGAGGTTCGGATGAATTTCCAAATTTTTGCCCGTGACTATATATAGCCCAACCCTGTCGGTGTGACCGAGTGGAACAACTCAGTGGCACCGAGATGCATAGCTGTGTACAGTTAGAGCAACTCGGTGTGACCGAAATGTTCAAATCGGTTGCACCGAGATTGAAAACTTAGATCAACTTAATGATCTCGGTAGGACCGAATTGGAGGAATCGGTCAGACCGAGAGTCACAAAGAAGTTTTGGAAGTTTAAGTCTATGACGAATCGGGGACTCCGAGTGCTCCTCACACAGAGTGGTTCGAATCTGACTTGATCAAATTTTGTGATGTAGCATGAATAGAGTTTGAGACGAGAAAAGCATAGATAGCTAGAGAAGGTTCTTAGGCATTCTTGTCCATCCACTTGGCAAAAAGAAAAGGAACCCAAACAATCAAGGCAACAAGTGGATGTCCTTGAATGAGTAAAATATGCACCAACATGCTCACACAATAAGATGGCAAATGAAATATGTGGCAAAGCATGCACAACCAATTCTAGCATCTATCAAACAATTGGCGATGACTAGGTCATCTATATATGAGTATATTGACTTAGGAGTCAAATGAAAAACATTTGATCATAGGTCATACTCATCGTTTAAGCTCAAGTGGGGTTACCACTTTTACATAATGCATTGATATGTTCACACCATTAGAGTTGCTTTGACTCAATTCTTAGAGTTAAGCTCCCCCTAGATGTGAGATCCCCCCTTAGAGGGATGAACTAACCTTGGGTTTTATTGATGATGACTTCATGTAGGTGTTGAAGATGTGGATGCTCAATGTTGATGTAGGTCATTTGGAGCAGTCCTTTGGAGTGAGTTGCACTTTCAACTTACCTACATGGGTTAGTCCCACAAGGAACAAATGAGAATATCCATATACATAGAGTGATGCACACACAAGATGATGTCCATGAAATCATTAAGTTACCTTGTCCCTTGCCTTACCAACATGAGGGTTTGTGACTCCTTGAACTAGTGCAAGATGTGGAAGTTGATTGCACTTGTTCTTGCCATAATGATATGAGTGAAGAATGTTGGCGGAGTCACCCTCAAGAACTCTCTAGTTCTTCTTCTTCGGGATCCACATCATCTTGATGGGAATCCTTGGAGTTGTAGTTGTACTTGATGAAGTAGAACTTGACGTAGTCTTGGGAACCCACTTGAATGAGGCCTTAGGTGCTTCTTCAAATGCATCAATCTCTTCTTGAAGCTTGTCCTTGCCTTTGTTCTTGTGGTCTTGTGGTGGAAGATCATCTTGAGCTTGTGTTCCCTTGAAGGAAGTAAGATCATACTTCTCTTGTTGAGGAACAAACTTCGTCTTGGGGTATTGATCTTCTTCCCACTCAAATCCATTGGCATTGAACCTTCGTTCAAAACCAACACCTTGATTCTTCCGGTGCCTTCCTTGCTTGCGTACAATTTCCTCGAATTGCTTACTCCCGGCAAGGCTCTTGTAAACACCTTTCTCTATAATTCCCTTCAATAAGCTATTTTCTTGCTCAAGTGTAACTTGGCTAAGAGAATCATTAGTGGAATCAAGAGAACTACTAGAAGCAACAATATTGGATTTGACATTATTATTGTTACTACTAGAGGAAGTATCTTTCTTGTACTTATTACTAGACTTGACTTGAGGCATGTAAGTCGATAAGAGTAAACGCTTGGCAATGTAAGAAGAACTTTTCTTACGGAGATCATCATTGATTGCTTTTAAGAACTCATGCTCTCGCCCAAGATTGAGCTTTTCAAAGCATAACTTCTCATGAGCCCTTAAAAGTTCTCGATGATCTTCGAAGATAGTTTCATGAGCCAACTTAAGAGTGTTTAGTTCTTTAGTTAGAAGCTCAACCTTCTCCTTATCATTGAGTGACATCTCATGAGCAACAATTCTTCCAATGACTTCTGTTGGCTTGAGATCTTTGTAGTTTGGCATCATCTGGATCAATGTGCACACGGTATCGTACTTTCCATCCAATGCTCTTAGGATCTTCTTGATGATGAATTTGTCGGTCATCTCTTCACTCCCTAAGCCGGCAATCTCATTTGTGATAAGAGCAAGCCCAGAGTACATTTCAGCGACACCTTCACCATCCTTCATTTTGAACTTGTCAAGATGACTTTGGAGCACATCCAACTTGGATTCCTTGACGGATTCGGTACCTTCATGCATATCAATCAAAGTAACCCAAATTTCCTTTGCATTCTCAAGACGGCTGATTTTGTTGAGTTCTTCGGGACACAATCCGTTGAAGATGATATCACAAGCTTGAGCGTTGTATTGCAGCATCTTCAATTCTTCTGCATTAGCTTCACGGTTCAGTTCTCTCCCATCAAAGAATTCACCTTGCAAGTCAATACAAATAATTGCCCAAACGGTGGGGTTATGTCCAAGAATATGCATTTTCATCTTATGCTTCCAACTAGCAAAATTAGTACCATCAAAGTAAGGACCTCTACGGTGATAATTTCCCTTGCTAGACGCCATACTCCCCTAGGTTGTGAAACCAAGGCTATGACCACCAAAAACTATGGAAATCGAAGCAAATGGAGACCAAACCTCTGATACCACTTGTAGGACCTTGAAGTATGTCTAGAGGGGGGGGGGGTGATTAGACTACTTGACTAATTAAAAACTGAACCTTTTCCCAATTTTAGAGTTTGGTAGATTTTAGCTATTTAGGACAAGTCAAGCAAGCATGCAAAGAGTATATAGGTGGCGGAAATTAAAGCATGCAACTTGCAAGAAAGTAAAGGGAAGGGTTTGGAGGATTCAAATGCAATTGGAGACACGGATGTTTTTGGCGTGGTTCCAATAGGTGGTGCTATCGTACATCCACGTTGATGGAGACTTCAACCCACGAAGGGTAATGGTTGCGCGAGTCCACGAAGGGCTCCACCCATGAAGGGTCCACGAAGAAGCAACCTTGTCTATCCCACCATGGCCGTCGCCCATGAAGGACTTGCCTCACTAGCGGTAGATCTTCACGAAGTAGGCGATCTCCTTGCCCTTACAAACTCCTTGGTTCAACTCCACAATCTTGTCGGAGGCTCCCAAGTGACACCTAGCCAATCTAGGAGACACCACTCTCCAAGAAGTAACAAATGGTGTGTTGATGATGAACTCCTTGCTCTTGTGCTTCAAATGATAGTCTCCCCAACACTCAACTCTCTCTCATAGGTTTTGGATCTGGTGGAAAGAAGATTTGAGTGGAAAGCAACTTGGGGAAGGCTAGAGATCAAGATTCATATGGTAGGAATGGAATATCTTGGCCTCAACACATGAGTAGGTGGTTCTCTCTCAGAAATGGTATGTTGGAAGTGTAGGTTTATTCTGATGGCTCTCTCCATGAATGATGAGGAGGTGGAGGGGTATATATAGCCTCCACACAAAATCTAACCGTTACACACAATTTACCAAACTCGGTGGGACTGATTCAACAGACTCGGTCGGACCAATTTAGTAAACCTAGTGACTGTTAGTGATTTTCGGTGGGACTGACATGCAACTCGGTGAGACCGACTCAGTTAGGGTTAGGGCATAACGTAATCTCGGTAACACCGATTACACAAACTCGGTGAGACCGATTTTGGTAATAAGCTTTCCAGAGAGTTGGTCAGGTAAACTCGGTGGGACCGATTAGCTCTTTTCGGTGAGACCGAAATGTTACTAAAGGGAAACAGAGAGTTTACATTGCAATCTCGGTGGGACCGATCGCTCACTTCGGTTAGACCGAAACGTTACGAAGGGAAACAGAGATATTACAATCCCATCTCGGTGAGACCGAGATCCCTATCGGTAAGACCAATTTGCTTAGGGTTTGTGGCAGTGGCTATGACTTTTGAAATCGATGGCGCCGGATAGGAAGAATCGGTGTGACCGATTTTGGCTTTGGGTTTAGGTCATTTGTGGATGTGAGAAAGTAGCTGAGGGTTTTGGAGCATATCACTAAGCACATGAAGAAGGATGCTCATTAAGCAACACCTCATCCCTCCTTGATAGTATTGGCTTTTCCTATAGACTCAATGTGATCTTGGATCACTAAAATATAAAATGAAGAGTCTTGAGCTTTTGAGCTTGAGCCAATCCTTTGTCCTTAGTATTTTGAGGGATCCACTTTCATCATCCATGCCATGCCATTCATTGAGCTTTCCTGAAATAATAGTCTTGGAATAGCATTAGCTCAATGAGCTATATGTTGTTATGAATTACCAAAACCACCTAGGGATAGTTGCACTTTCAGCAACCCACGAAGGCACACTTCATGACGGGTTGAACTCGGGTCTTTCTCGCACGCCGAGCCATCTCGACGAGGTCGGTGCAGTTGTCCGGCTTAAGGCCCGACTCACCAATCCGGCCGATGAAGACGTGGATTCCGCCGAAGGGGACCCGGTACCCGTACTCAATTGAGCCAGCGTCGGGGCCCCAGCCTTCATCGTCGATGTAGCAACGACTCTTGGTCATCCGGCCCACTGCATATCCCTTGAGCCCTTCGAAGTTTCCCTTCAAGAACTCAAATCCACCATGCGCTGGCCCCACGGTGGGCGCCAACTGTCGTGGAATTGTCACGTCAGATGTCCTAGTGAAAGGACTTAGTTGTGGAGCCATCGCAACTAGGAAGCTTGAAGGGGTTAATCGGGACAAAGGACACGAGAGGTTTATACTAGTTCGGCCCCTTACGGTGAAGGTAAGGCCTACGTCTAGTTGGGTTGGTATTGATTGATATTTCGATGACTAGGGAGCGAGATATGCTATGCTCGGCTCTCGATTAGTTGTTTCTTGCCCTAAGCCGCCGGTGGGTCGTCCCCTTATATACACGGGTGGACGCCCTGCGGCCTACAGAGTCCCGGCCGGCTCATAGACAGTGTCCGGCTCGGTGACTAGTTAAATCTACCTTATGTTACAAGTCATATCATCATGGCGGTTTACCACTATGGGCCTTAAGCCGCCTGTGGGCCTTAGACCCTTTATTGAACCACCATCTTCATGCTTGGCCTTGAGCTTCTATCTGATGAGTCTTCTTTGCGTAACCCGGCCCCACCTGGGCGGTTTAGGTGAGAAGGCCCTACCGCTGTATCAGATGATGAAGAAAACGGACACTTTTGTCTGGAGTGATGCTGCTGATGCTGCCTTTGAAGATTTAATAAGACAATTGTCTGAGCCACCGGTCCTTGCGGCTCCCATTGATAAAGAGCCATTGCTATTATATGTAGCTGCTACTTCACGAGCTGTCGGTGTTGCCATCGCGGTGGAGCGTAAGGAGGCAGGCAAGGAGCATCCGGTTCAACGGCCGGTTTACTACATCAGTGAGGTGCTCATTGAGTCTAAACAAAGGTATCCGCATTGGCAGAAACTTGTTTACGGAGTGTTTATGGCAAACCGAAAGTTGAAGCAGTACTTTCAAAGTCATCCTATAACTGTGGTAAGTTCTGCCCCCTTGGGAGACATCATCCAGAATAGGGAGGCCACAGGACGAGTCGCCAAGTGGGCTATTGAGCTTGGGCCTCATGGTTTGAAATATATGCCACGTACTACTATTAAGTCTCAAGCCTTGGTGGATTTTATCAATGATTGGACAGAGTTGCACGCACATGAGGAGAAGTCGGATAACACATATTGGACTATTCACTTTGATGGGTCCAGGCAGTTAGAAGGCTCGGGGGCTGGAGTTGTTTTAACTTCCCCTCGAGGTGATAAATTTTGTTATGTGCTCCGGCTTATGTTTCCTTGTACTAACAATGCAGCTGAGTACGAGGCCTTACTCAATGGTCTTCGGATGGCCAAAGAGATGAACTTGAGCCGGGTAAGGTGCTTGGGCGATTCAGATCTCGTGGCCCAATAGGTGTCAGGCAAGTGGGACTCCAAGGATCCCCTTATGGCGGCTTATCGTCGTGAAGTAGATGCTGTGGCTGGGCACTTCAAAGGTTATCAAGTGGAGCACATTGATCGAAGGAAGAATGAGGCGGCTGATGCTTTAAGCCGGTTGGGATCTCAACGTAAGCCGGTGCCGCCTAACACCTTCCTCGATGTTTTGCATAATCCTTCTGTCAAGGTACCTACAGAGGAAGAACTAGCAGTGCCAGACCCGGAGGCACAACTGGTGGCAGCTCTTCACATCATCCCTGATTGGACAGTGCCATATTTGGCCTATATGACCCGAGGAGAGTTGTCTGAGGATGAGACCTTGGCAAGACAAATCGTCAGGCGGTCCAAATCTATGACGATTGTTCATGGCGAGTTACATCACCGAAGTGTCACCGGGGCGTTTCAACGCTGTGTGTCGCCTGCGGAGGGCCAGGAGATACTTCGTGAGATCCATGAAGGAGATTGTGGCCATCATGCCGGGTCAAAATCTCTTGTGGCCAAGGCTTTCCGTCATGGTTTCTATTGGCTAACGGCTCATGCTGATGCGGAGGATCTAGTCAGCAAATGTGACGGATGTCAAAAATTCTCACGACGAGCTCATGTGCCGGCTGAAGAGTTGAGGATGATTCCAATCACTTGGCCGTTCGCAGTCTGGGGGCTTGACATGGTTGGACCTTTCAAGAGGTCTAAGGATAAAAAGACACACCTCCTAGTGGCAGTGGATAAGTTTACAAAGTGGGTTGAGGCAGAGCCAGTCAGTAAGTGTGATGCAGCCATGGCGGTTCAGTTCATGAAAAAGGCGATCTTTCGTTTTGGTTTTCCACACAGCATTATAACTGATAATGGCACTAATTTTTCCAAGGGTGCCATGGAAGAGTTCTGTCAACGAAAACATATCCGACTTGATGTTTCGGCTGTTGCTCATCCTCAATCCAATGGTCAAGCAGAAAGAGCTAATCAAGAGATCCTGAAGGGTATCAAGCCCCGGCTCTTTGTCCCCTTGCAATGGACTCCGGGTTGTTGGGTGGAGGAGTTACCCTCTGTATTGTGGAGTATCAGCACTATGCCTAACAGATCTACAAGTTATACACCTTTCTTCATGGTGTATGGAGCAGAGGCAGTCATGCCAAGTGACATCCGGCACGACTCACCCCGCGTGGCGGCTTACGTTGAGGCTGATAACGAAAAAGCTCGTCAGGATGCTCTTGACTTGTTGGATGAGGAGCGAGACTTAGAAATAGCCCGCTCAGTGATTTACCAGCAAGACCTGCGCCGCTATCACAGCCGCCGGGTTAGAAGCTGAACCTTTCAGGAAGGCGACTTAGTGCTCCGGCTCATCCAGGATCAGTCTGATATGCACAAGCTATCCCCTCCTTGGGAAGGACCCTTTGTGGTCAGCAAGAATCTGAACAACGGGTCATACTACCTTATCGATGTTCGAGAGCACAAAGGCTCACGTAAGTCGGAGGAGGAGACCCGCCGGCCGTGGAATATCGCCCATCTTCGGCCTTACTATACTTGAGCCACCGGCTCTCAAGATGTATATATTTTGACGATGTATATATTATATAAAGCAATAAAGCAGGACCTCTGTCCTTTTTATCCTCAAAGGTGTATATGTCTTCTTTATCAGGTGGTGAAAACAACCAACAGGGAGTGGATCACATCTGAATCCAGCTTTCCCTTTGGTCCGACTTATGATCATATCTGAATCTAGCCATGATCACTTGGGGGCTTCCTGTTCAAACATAGGTCGTATTCGAACCAAAGAGAACATAGCTGTCGATACCCACTTTGATCGGCACACTGCCAAACCCACTTGGGGGCTTCTTGATCATATTTGAATCATAGCTTAACCCCTTTGGGTCTGACGTGGATCGTATTCGAATCAGTGTCATTAAACAACTCTTATGGTCACTTGGGGGCTTCCTGTTCAAACATAGGTCGTATTCGAACCAAAGAGAACACAGCTGTCGATACCCACTTGATCGGCATCGCTAAAGCCACTGGGGGCTATATGATCGTATCCGAATCTTAGCTTAACCCCTTTGGAATGGTTTACTGATCGTATTCGAATCAGAAGCCTTTGAATATTGTTTATTATCCATTATATTTCATAAGCATAATTATTTGACTATCTTGAGACCTTTTTTGAAAGCACTATGAGATGGTTTTTTGTTTTTCCGGCTTAATGTCGATCACCCCAGGTTGTTAAGTGTCAGGTGAACATTATATGTTCCAACTCTCAGGAGTTGAATTTACCTGCATGGTGAAGGTCATATAAGCAGAAGAGATTACCAAAGGGATCGCAGGTATGCTATTGTGATTATGTTTAAACAATATAATCATAAACCGGCCTGTATATGATGTTTTGGGTTCGCCCTCTGGGTTGTCAATACCTTATGTGACCCCCGAGGCGATAAGCCGCCAAGGGAATTGTGCTTGTTTTATATGCAGGATAAGGCAAGCAAATTTAACATCAAGGAAATAAACGATCAACATAAGCTGGAAATATATAGCGATGACGGCTTATGAAAGTCTTAAGCGCCATAAACATGCGCGAAGGCATGACAAAAATTGAGAGGTTTTTCTACCCTATTACAAGACTCCCCGAGTCTGAATAAACGAAGCATTGTTTTTGGCAAGGTCATAAACGCCTGGCGGTTCACTCCTTTGGTGGGCTTGAAGATTTCGGGTTATCCTTCTCCGCCTCTCCGTCGGTTGCCTTGTCCTGGAAGGTTGACGAGGCCCAGTCAATGCCACTCAAGGCTTCAAACTCAGCTTCAGTATCTATTAAACCGGCTGGGTCCACTTCAGGGGCGAAGGTATGCTTACGAGTTGGAGGGATTAGGATGACTTGATCATAGGGAGGTGTTGGAATTCTCCAGTTCTCACTGTCATAGCCCGGCTGATACTTGGTAAGGTCAGTGTCGTTCCCAATGAGGGTATCCACGGGGCATATGTCTTTGACGCAGGCGGTGAAATCCTGATCATCAAATACGGTCCCATCCTCTTTCAGACTCGGGTATCCAAGAGCGAGGTCGGCCGGGTCCAGTTCTGGAATCCATGCTTTTCCCCGGCTCAACGCGGCTATGGCCCCGGCTCTTGAGGACGCCCGCCTTAGATCCTGGATCCGCTGAGGTAGTACAACAAGACACTTCAGCACGTCTTACAGAAGGTGGGGAGTGTTTTCCTACTTTTATTTATAATGTTTGCATCATGTTTTCCTACTTCAGCACGTCTGGAAGCTTGGGGGAGTTGATACGTCCATTTTGCATCATGTTTTCCTAATTTTATTTATAATGTTTTCATGCATAATAATGCTTTATGGAGTAATTCTAATGCCTTTTCCCTCATAATATGCAAGGTTTACACAAAGAGGGAGAATGCTGGTAGCTGGAATTCTGGACCTGAAAAAGCTATGCCAGAGATACCTATTCTGCACATCTCCAAATGAGATGAAATTCCACGGAGAATTATTTTGGAACATTTAATAATTATTAGAGAAAAAACTATCGTAGGGGCCACCTGGTGACCACAAGACACCAAGGCGTGCCAGCCCCCCCCAGGTGCGCCCTGGTGGGTTGTGGCCAGCCCAGATGATGCGGAGCATCCTTCCATCATCCCCATGGACTCTACACCAACACATCAAGCCCCACGTGGACCCATGACAAGAGCTCGAGCACGCACATTGGAAACCAGGGTGAACTCCTTCCTACTTGACATGCATATGGACACAAACGGGACTTGGGTGCTACCTCATCAAAATACATTTGTGTACTTAGGTACGAAGAGGAACACTGCCGGGCAGCTAAGGAGCATCATCAAAGAGTAGAAGAACCACCCCAAGCCCACACGAAGGTAGGAGAAGACAAACAACAGCTGGACAGGAAGTCCCACACGACCCCGTGCGCACGGGCCTCCGAGACCCTGTGCCCACGGGCTACACAGGGAGCTACGGCTGTAGCATCCAGTGCGCACGGGCGTGTACCGTGTGCACGGGCCCAACTTACCCCGTGCGCATGGGCCCTCCAAGATGGCCGGCTGAGAGGGCTGTTGGGCCTCCACTTTGTATCCATTTCATCTCCTACCTACCCAAGCCTATATATTTCATACCTAGGGTTATGTTTAGGGTTAGCAAAGACATATATGAGATATTTGAGAGCTTTGCTCCTTGTACCCCTCCACTGGAGATCAAGGCCTCTTAGGAGAGGATCCACTTGTGGATTTCAAGACCTCCTCTTGGAGAAGACCACCATCATCAAGACCTCATCTCTTTGGAGTGGGATGAACTCTACCTAGTGTTTGTTCCTTTGATTGTGTTTGTAATCTTGTGGATCTTGTGTTTTGCTATTCTAGTGGATGTGTGATTGGGTATTGTTGGAGTGAATTCCTCTTTTGTGTTCTTGGTGTTCATCTCTTTTTCCCCTCCAAGTGTGAAAAGATCCATCTAAGGATTTCACCCTACAACATCTTGGTATCATGAGCAAGGTTGATTCACATCTTGGAGTCCCTACCTTGCACTTTCTAGCTTTGATTTTGTTGTTTTTGTCCCTAATTCGAAAATCCCCACCAAAAATAGCCCCCAAAATTTTATTGCATTTTGTTGGATCTTGTGAGATTTGGTTGATTTGATCCACGAATTTGGTGTTTGACAAGTATCTACCACCTTCCACCACCTTTCCATCCATCGATTTTGGCCAATTTTCGTGAAATACCCACAGATCGGGAGCTGTTCATACGCTCGTAGAGCACTCCGTGCTCACGGGCCATCGGGACCCCATGCACACGGGCATAACTTACCCCATGTGCACGGGCCTCTCGGAAACCTTCGGCCACTTGCTGTTTTCCACATTTTTGCCATTCCACCACCACTCTTGTTCTTCCGCAATACTTCTCGTGGTTGTTTGAGTATTGGGTTGCGGTTCTCTCGTGTCCTAAGGTGTTTCGGCTACTTAGGCGCGATTTGACTTCATCATCACCGCCACTAGCCATCGACTCGGACTCCACATCGGCTTCGACCACTCCATCTTCATACCAACCATAGACCAGGAGTAACCTCGACAACACCATTGCATTACCCTTGCCATTACCTTGATAACCTCAAGCATCTTTTGCGTAGCTTACCCATCGAGACTAGCTTGTTGAGTATTGCCGGGTGATACGTCCATTTTGCATCATGTTTTTCTACTATTATTTACAATGTTTTAATGCATAATAATGCTTTTTGGAGTAATTCTAATGCCTTTTCTCATAATATGCAAGGTTCACACAAAGAGGGAGAATACCGGAAGCTAGAATTCTGAACCTGAAAAAGCTACGTCAGGCCACCTATTTTGCACAATTCCAAATGAGCTGAAACTTCACGAGGATTTTTTATGGAATATTTAAGAATTATTGGAGCAAATAGGGGGCCCACCGGGTGGGCACAACCCACCTGGGCGCGCCAGGGAGCCCAGGCGCGCCCTGGTGGGTTGTGCCCTCCTCGGCCCACCCCCGATGCCCATCTTCTAGTATATAAGTCATTTTGACCTAGAAAAAATCAGGAGAGGACTTTCGGGACGAAGCGTCGCCGTCTCGAGGCGGAACTTTGGCATAGCACTTTTGCCCTCCGGCGGAGGGATTCCGCCGAGGGAACTTCCCTCCCGGAGGGGGAAATCATCGTCATCATCATCACCATCAACTCTCCCATCTTGGGGAGGGTAATATCCATCAACATCTTCAACAGCACCATCTCCCCTCAAACACTAGTTCATCTCTTGTGTTCAATCTTTGTACCAGAACCTTAGATTGGTGCTTGTGGGTGACTAGTAGTGTTGATTGCATCTTGTAGTTGATTAATATATGGTATATTTGGTGGAAGATTATATGTTCAGATCCATTATGCTATTTAATACCCCTCTGATCATGAGCATGATTATCATTTGTGAGTAGTTACTTTGGTTCTTGAGGTCATGGGAGAAATCTTGTTGCAAGTAATCACGTGAACTTGATATGTGTTCGATATTTTGATGGTATGTATGTTGTGATTACCTTAGTGGTGTCATGTGAACGTCGACTACATGAAACTTCACCATACTTGGGCCTAAGGGAATGCATTGTGGAGTAGTTATTAGATGATGGGTTGCGAGAGTGACAGAAGCTTAAACCCTAGTTTATGTGCTACTTCGTAAGGGACTGATTTGGATCCAAAAGTTTAATGCTATGGTTAGATTTATTCTTAGTACTTTTCTCGTGGTTGCGGATGCTTGCAAGGGGGTTAATCATAAGTAGGAGGCTTGTTCAAGTAAGAACAACACCTAAGCACCGGTCCACCCACATATCAAATTATCAAAGTAGTGAACACAAATCAAACCAACATGATGAAAGTGACTAGATGAAATTACCGTGTACCCTCAAGAATGCTTTGCTTATTATAAGAGATTGTTTTGTTCTATCCTTTGACTCAAAAGGATTGGGCTACCTTGCTGCACTTTTGTTATCATTACCGTTACTTGCTGGTTACAAATTATCTTGGTATCAAACAACCTGTTACCTACAATTTCAGTGCTTGCAGACATTACCTTGCTGAAAACCGCTTGTCACTTCCTTTTGCTCCTCGTTGGGTTCGACACTCTTACTTATCGAAAGGACTACGATTGATCCCCTATACTTGTGGGTCATCAAGGCTCTTTTCTAGTGCTGTTGCCAAGAAATGAAGCGCTCTTAGTAAGTGGAAATCGATAAGGAAAATTTATTATTACGTGCTGAAATTTGTTATCACTTGTTACTATGGAGAATAATCCTTTGAGGGGTTTGTTCGGGGTATCTTCACCTCGAACGGAACCACAATTAGTTACGCCTCAATCTACTGCACCTACTGAAAATATTGGTTATGAAATTCCTTCGAGTATGATAGAACAACCGCTAGCTAATCCTTATGTAGGAGATGGAACCAAACATCCTGATATGCACTTGATATATGTGGATGAAATTTGTTGATTATTTAAGATTGCAGGTTTACCCAAAGATGAAACTAAGAAGAAGCTTTTCCCTTTATCTTTGAAGGGAAAAATCATTGGCATGTTATAGGCTATGCGATGATATTGGATCTTGGAATCGGAATCGATTGGAATGGGAATTTCACCAAAATTATCCTATGAATCTAGTTCACTGTGATCGGAATTATATAATGTTGATCCAGTTGTTCCTACTGCTTATATTGAAAAACCACGTTTCCCTGTTAGGATTAAGGAACATGCTATTGTTTCAACCGTGGTCAATAAAAGCTATATTAAAACACCAACCCTGCTGAACAAATAAAGGTAGAACCTAGTGTTGCTACGGTTGAAGATCTCCTGGTAGAAATATCGATGGGCATGTTATTTAATTCTGTGATGAAGCTACTAGAATTGCCAAACCCGATGAAAAAGATAAACATAGACCCGTTGTTGGCATGCCTGTTGTCTCGGTCAAAAAAAGAGATCATTGTTATCATGGTTTATGTGACTTAGGTGCTAGCGTGAGTGCTATTTCTTTTACCTTATATCAAGAAATTATGAATGATATAGCACCCGCTGAAATAGAAGACATAGATGTTACTACCAAACTTGCTAATAGAGACACCATCACACCACTTGGGATTGTTAGAGATGTTGAAGTCTTGTGTGAGAAAATAAAATATCCTACTGATTTTCTTGTTCTTGGTTCCCCACAAGATGAGTTTTGTCCCATTATCTTTGGTAGACCTTTCTTGAACAACGTTAATGCTAAAATAGATTGCAAGAAACAAACTGTTGGTGTAAGTTTTGGTGATGAGTCTCATGAGTTTATTTTTTCCAAGTTTAGTAGAAAGCATCATAAGAAAGAGTTGCCTAGTAAGGATGAAATAATTGGTCTTGCTTCTATTGCCGTGCCTCCTACTGATCCATTAGAACAATATTTGCTAGACCATGAAAATGATATGCATCTGCATGAAAGAAATGAAATAGATAAAAATTTCTTCGAACAACGACCTCTGCTTAAACAAAATTTGCCTATTGAAACTCTAGGAGGTTCTCCTCCACCTAAAGGTGATCCTATGTTTGAATTAAAACAATTGCCAGACATTTCTGAATATGCTTATCTTGATGAGAAAAAGATATATCCTGTTATTATTAGTACTAACCTTTTAGAACATGAAGAAGAAAGATTATTGAAGGTTCTGAAGAAGCACCGAGCTGCCATTGGATATACTCTTGATGATTTAAAGGGCATTAGTCCCACTCTTTGTTAGCACAAAATTAATATGGAACCTGATGCTAAACCCGTTGTTGATCACCAACGACATTTAAATCCTAAAATGAAAGAAGTGGTAAGAATAGAAATACTGAAGCTTCTCGAAGTAGGTATAATCTATCCTATAGCTGATAGTAGATGGGTAAGTCCCGTTCATTGTGTCCCTGAAAAGGGATGTATTACCTTTGTTCCTAATGATAAGAATGAACTGATTCCACAAAGAATTTTCACTGGTTATAGAATGGTAATCAATTTTAGAAAATTAAACAAAGCTACTAGAAAGGATCATTACCCTCTGCCTTTTATTGATCTAATGTTAGAAAGATTGTCAAAGCACACACATTTTTGTTTCCTTGATGGATATTCTAGTTTATCTCAAATACCTGTCTCACAACCTGATCAAGAGAAAACCACCTTTACTTGTCCTTTTGGAACTTATGCTTATAGACGAATGCCTTTTGGTTTATGCAATGCACCTGTTACCTTTCAAAGATGTATGAATGCTATATTCTCTGATTTTTGTGAAAAGAATGTTGAGGTTTTCATGGATGATTTTTCTGTTTACGGAACTTCTTTTGATGATTGCTTAAGCAACCTTGATCGGGTTTTGGAGAGACGTGAGCAAACTAATCTTGTCTTAAATTGGGAGAAGTGCCACTTTATGGTTAATGAAGGTATCATCTTGGGACATTAAATTTCTGAACGAGGTATTGAGGTGGATAAAGCTAAAGTTGACGCAATTGAGAAAGTGCCATGCCCTAAAGATATCAAAGGTATTCGTAGTTCTCGATCATGCTGGTTTCTATAGGTGGTTTATTAAAGACTTCCCTAAAATTTCTAGGCCTCTTACAAATCTTTTACAAAAGGATGTTCCATTTGTTTTTGATGATGACTATGTAGAGAATTTCAAACCCTTAAGAAAGCCTTAATTTCTTCACCTATTGTTCAATCACCTGATTGGAACTTGCCTTTTGAAATTATATGTGATGCTAGTGACTATGCTTTTGGTGCTTTTCTAGGACAAAGAGTTGATAAGAAACTAAATGTTATTCATTATGATAGTAAAACACTAGACAGTGCCCAACACAATTATGCTACTACTAAAAAAGAATTTTAGCAGTGGTGTTTGCTTGTGATAATTTAGATCTTACATTGTTGATTCTAAAGTTACTGTTCACACCGATCATGCTGCTATAACATATCTTATGGAAAAGAAAGATGCTAAACCTAGAATCAATAGGTGGGTTATCTTGCTACAAGAATTTGACTTACATATCACTGATAGAAAGGGAGCTAAAAATCTCGTGGTTGATAACTTGTCTAGGCTAGAAAATATTCTTGATGACCCACAACCTATTAATGATAGATTTCCATATGAACAATTAGTTGTAATAAATGTTTCTCATAACACTCCTTGGTATGCTGACTATGCTAATTATATTGTTGCTAAATATATACCACCTAGCTTCACATACCAACAAAAGAAAAAAAATTCTTCTATGATTTAAGACATTACTTTTGGGATGATCGACATCTTTATAAAGAAGGAGTAGATGGTATAATTAGACATTGTGTACCTTGATGTCTACTACACAACCTTCTTCTTGTAGTTGTTGTTGGGCCAACAATTGCACAGGTTTGTAGGACAGTAGCAAATTTCCCTCAAGTGGATGACCTAAGGTTTATCAATCCGTAGGAGGCGTAGGATGAAGATGGTCTCTCTCAAACAACCCTGCAACCACATAACAAAGAGTCTCTTGTGTCCCCAACACACCCAATACAATGGTAAATTGTATAGGTGCACTAGTTCGGCGAAGAGATGGTGATACAAGTGCAATATGGATAGTAGATATAGGTTTTTGTAATCCGAAATAATAAAAACAGCAAGGTAACTAATGATAAAAGTGAGTGTAAACGGTATTGCAATGATAGGAAACAAGGCCTAGGGTTCATACTTTCACTAGTGCAAGTTCTCTCAACAATAATAACATAGATATATCACATAACAATCCCTCAACATGCAACAAAGAGTCACTCCAAAGCCACTAATAGCGGAGAACAAACATAGAGATTATGGTAGGGTACGAAACCACCTCAAAGTTATTCTTTCGGATTAATCTATAAAAGAGTTCATACTAGAATAACACCTTAAGATACAAATCAACCAAAACCCTAATGTCACCTAGATACTCCATTATCACTTCAAGTATCCGTGGGCATGATTATATGATATGCATCACACAATCTCAGATTCATCCAACCAACACAAAGTACTTCAAAGAGTGCCCCAAAGTTTCTACGGGAGAGTAAAGAACATGTGCCAACCCCTATGCATAGGTTCATGGGCAGAACCCGCAAGTTGGTCACCAAAACATACATCAAGTGGCACATGATATCCCATTGTCACCACAGATAAGCACGGCAAGACATACATCAAATGTTCTCATAAAAGACTCAATCCGATAAGATAACTTCAAAGGGGAAACTCAATTCATCACAAGAGAGTAGAGGGGGAGAAACATCATAAGATCCAACTACAATAGCAAAGCTCGGGATACATCAAGATCGTGCCATAGAGGGAACACGAGAGAGAACACGAGAGAGAGAGAGATCAAACACATAGCTACTGGTACATACCCTTAGCCCCGAGGGTGAACTACTCCCTCCTCGTCATGGAGAGCGCCGGGATGATGAAGATGGCCACCGGTGATGGGTTCCCCCTCCGGCAGGGTGCCGGAACGGGCTCCCGAGAGGTTTTCGGTGGCTACAGAGGCTTGCGGTGGCGGAACTCCCGATCTATCTTGATTTTTGATGGTTCTAGGGTACGTAGGGTTATATAGGCGAAAGTAGTCGGTCGGGAGGTGCTCGAGGGGTCCACGAGAAAGGGGGCCGCGCCCTGTTGGGGGGGGGGGCGCCCCCTCTCTCTTGGGCTCCTCGAGGGTCTTCTGACTTGATCTCCAAGCCTCCAGGATGATATTCTTCCAAAAAATCACGATGCCGAAGGTTTCATTCCGTTTGGACTCCGTTTGATATTCCTTTTCTTCGAAATACTAAAATAGGCAATAAAACAACAATATGGGCTGGGCCTCTGGTTAGTAGGTTAGTCCCAAAAATGATATAAATGTGTAAAATAAGCCCATAAACATCCAAAAGGGGTAATATAATAGCATGGAACAATAAAAAATTATAGATACGTTGGAGACGTATCAAGCATCCCCAAGCTGAATTCCTGCTCGTCCTCGAGTAGGTAAATGATAAAAACAGAATTTTTGATGTGGAATGCTACCTAGCATAATTCTCAATGTAATTTTCTTTATTGTGGCATGAATGTTCAGATCCAAATGATACAAAATAAAAGTTCATATTAACATGAAAATAGTGATACTTCAAGCATACTAATCAAAGTAATCATGTCTTCTCAAAATAACATGGCTAAAGAAAGTTATCCCTACAAAATCATATAGTCTGGTTGTTGCTCTATCTTCATCACACAAAGTATTTAATCATGCACAACCCCGATGACAAGCCAAGCAATTGTTTCATACTTTAATAATCTCAAACTCTTTCAACTTTCACGCAATACATGAGCGTGAGCCATGGACATAGCACTATATGTGGAATAGAATGGTGGTTGTGGAGAAGAAAAAAAGGGAGAACATAGTCTCACATCAACTAGGCGTATCAACGGGCTGTGGAGATGCCCATTAATAGATATCAATGTGAGTGAGTAGGGATTTCCATGCAACGGATGCACTAGAGCTATAAATATATGAAAGCTCAACAAAAGAAACTAAGTGGGGTGCATCCAACTTGCTTGCTCACGAAGACCTAGGGCACTTTTGAGGAATCCCATCATTGGAATATACAAACCAAGTTCTATAATGAAAAATTCCCACTAGTATATGAAAGTGACAACATATGAGATTCTCTATCATGAAGATCATGGTGCTATTTTGAAGCACAAGTGTGGAAAAAGGGATAGTAGCGTTGTCCCTTCTCTCTTTTTCTCTCATTTTATATTTTTTTCTCTCTTTTTTTTCTTTTTTTCTTTGGCCTTCTTTTTTTTCTTTTTGGCCTTTCTCTTTTTCTCTTTTTTCTTTTTTTTTTCTTTTTGTAAAGTCCGAAGTCTCATCCCGACTTGTGGGGGAATCATAGTCTTCATCATCCTTCCCTCACTAGGACAATGCTCTAATAATGAAGATTGCCGGTGTCAAAACCGGCGGATCTCGGGTAGGGGGTCCCGAACTGTGCGTCTAGGCGGATGGTAACATGAGACAAGGGACACGATGTTTTTACCCAGGTTCGGGCCCTCTCGATGGAGGTAAAACCCTACTCCTGCTTGATTGATATTGATGATATGGGTAGTACAAGAGTGGATCTACCACGAGATCAAGGAGGCTAAACCCTAGAAGCTAGCCTATGGTATGATTGTTGTAATGGTTGTGTGTCCTACGGACTAAAACCCTCCGGTTTATATAGACACCGGAGAGGGCTAGGGTTACATAGAGTCGGTTACAATGGTAGGAGATCTACATATCCGTATCGCCAAGCTTGCCTTCCACGCCAAGGAAAGTCCCATCCGGACACGGGACGGAGTACGGGACGGAGTCTTCAATCTTGTATCTTCATAGCCTTGGAGTCCGGCTGACGATGATAGTCTGGCTATCCGGACACCCCCTAGTCCAGGACTCCCTCAGTAGCCCCCGAACCAGGCTTCAATGACGGTAAGTCCAGCGCGTATATAGTCTTCGGCGTTGCAAGGCGGGTTCTCCTCCAAATTCCATGCGCTTGCCGAATAGTGTCCGGCTTCCTTATGAATGTTGCGCTCCTTGGCTTCCACGCCCAATAATGTCCCTCTTCCACGCGTCGCATGAATGCGAAAAGTCAGGGTATCTTTTACGTTTTACCCCCTAGCTGCACAAATAATCTGCCTATAAGAGAGGCAAGAATCCAAATCCAAATCACACCATCTTCCTTCCGCGAGTACTCATCGGAGTGCTTCTGACCAAGAATCCATTCCATCATGGACCGTCGACGTAGCTCCTCTTCTCGCGCTCCCAGCCCTCTGCCCGGGGATTGGAGGAGATGTTCTATCCCGCACAATGAGCTGGTGAAGCTTCAAGCGGAGGGATATCTTCCTCCGGCCTTTATGGTCCCGGTTCGAGCCGGGCTGGCCACCTACAAAGGTGGGAAGCAAGCGGAGGCTACCCCAAGTCCCAACAAAGGGGAGCGGGTATGCTTCGTCCCCTATCTGATAAGGGGGCTCGGATTTCCTGTACATCCGTTCCTCCGCGGGCTTCTGGAGTTCTACGGACTCCAGCTCCATCACCTCACGCCCGCCTCGATTCTGCATATCGCGGGCTTCGTAGCTCTTTGCGAGCTATTTCTGGGCATCGAGCCCCATTTTGCGCTGTGGAAGAGGTTATTTTGCCTCGTGCCCCGCTCTCATGAGGGGTCCATATATCAAGTGGGCGGCGCCAAAATATGGCGCATTGTCGGAACCGGATATGCATCCGGAACCCCTAAGAAGGCGTCCGAAGACTGGCCTTCCGAATGGTTTTACGTAGAAGACGCTCCGCTGCCGGACCCTGTTCGGGTCGGCCTCACGGAGTTCAGCAATGCTCCTCTGAAGAAACACCTGAGTTGGCGTCCGCGGAGCCCCCAGCTGGAGGAAGACAAGAGCGTCCATTATTTGATGGTCCGGATAAGGTTACTGGCCCATTCCAGACTGACCATGATTGGAGTCATGGCCACGTGCATTATGCGGGGGGTGCAGCCACTGCAATACAGGGGCCACCCCATGTGGGATTTCAACGGGGAGAATGATGCCACTCGTCATGGCCGCCAAGGGCCGGGATCGGCCCAAGACCTGGTGAAGATTCTGTCCGGCCTGTACAAGGGGGAGAAGGAGGACTTCCTTCAGACGAGCCCATTGAATGGGTTCTCCATGAACAACCCTCGGAGTTGGGTAAGCGGACGTTTATTTATCCGACCCACGCTTTCAAAGTTAAGTACCTAACTTTTGCGGTTTTTGACGCAGGATCTGCGCCGGACTGTGGAGAGCATTCATAGCCCGGCTCCACAGCCCGAGGATCCAGAAAGATCCCTTGATCCGTCCTCCGAAGAGGATCCGGACATAAAGGTGGAGCTAATCGACGGGGTGTTCCATCAACTCAGCATGAACAATGCTCTAGTCGCCATTACGACGGACTACCCCGGCCTATCTCCGGCTCCCCAGGTGATTGTGACCGAAGCCCTGACACCATTATTCCGTCCTTGCGCATTTCTGACCACTGTGTATCATGGTGTCTCGCAGGGGGCACCTTCAGGGCAGGAGGCCGAGGCCACGGCAACTGGCCAACGAGGGTCAGTTCGGCCCAGCAGGCGGAAGAGGAGTGCGGCGCGGATCGAGACGTCGCCGCAACGGTACAGCTCGCGATTGTTACTTAGGACAAAGTTCCTAGGAAGTGTTTAAATGCTCATGACCTTTGCAGGAGAAAGAGTGTCCGCCGGACTGTGGACGTAGGAGTTGCCAACCCAGCTTCTGCCAGCCAGGCTCCAACGCTTGGCCTAGAGGGGGAGGCAAGCGCAAGGCGCGAGCCGGATACTCCTCCAACGGAGGATGCCGACAGACTATCCGCCACCAAGTCTGAGGTAGAGAGCGCCATGAACCACAGGCGCCGCCGGACAGTTTTTCATGACGCGTGCTTCTCCCCTGAGGCATTGAATGCCTTTAATGCGGGGGACGCGCACCTCCGCGCTGCTCAAGATGGTTTGACCAGAGCCGCGGAGCAGTATGTAAAAGACATACGGGTAAGAGATTTTAATGGTTATATATATGCCAGTAGCCCCCGAGACTTAAAATAGTTAAAATAACTGATTTAAGGATCATATAATTTGCAGGATCTTACATAGAAGAATGCCCAGTTGTCCAAGGAGTTGGAAGAGTGCAAGGCCCAACTTGAGGCCGCACTTGCTGCCGCAGGAGGAGACACAGAGACCCCTCCTGTAACACATTATTTCAAAAGGATAAGTGGTGTACGGCGTGCGTGTAAATCTGACACTGATATTGTAGATGTTGCCGGACTGGATCCGGACAAGCAACACCTACTACGCCAGCTGAAGGCCGGCGAGAGGGTGCTGATGAAGGTACAGCAGGAGAGGAATAAACTCCAGGATGCCCACACCCAGCTTGGAGAGGAGCTGAAAGGTGTTCGGGCCGAGCTGTCTGGCTCCGTGAAGGAGAATCAGCGGCTTCGTCGCGGCATCTATGGTAAGTGCTTAAGCGAACTCCTTTGAAAAGAAGAGTTCGGCGAGGAAGTCAATTGACAGAAATATGTCTGTAGGTGTGCTCACAGGTCGCCCTGCGGAGGAGATGCCCATATCGATGGGTGATCAACTTCCCGAGCGGTGCAACTGCTCGAACGAGTTCGGCAGGCGATGAGCGGCGTCGTCCAGGCTTTATGGCCGGCCCTCTCCCTACCCGAGGGCCTTGGATAGCTTGCGGAGAAGCTTCAGGGAGTGCGGCAGCGCTTCTGTTTATGGAAGATATCGGCCTGCCGCCAAGGTGCCAGGGAGGCCTGGGCCATGGTGAAGACGCGGTACAAGAAGGCGGATCCCAACCACATGGCCGAGGTCGGACCTGTGGGGCCCGATGGGAAGGAAGTCCCTGTGAGCTTAGTGTACGGCCAAGTAGAGTTGGCCGCTAAATATTCCCAAAGGGACTGTAAATTAGACAGCCTGTTAGACGGGATTGAAGAGGAATACAGTCAGTCGACTTGACAATGTATTTGAAAAATGAGATGTCAAATGCCTTCTAGCCGGATTGTAGATCGTTTGTCTTTGCCGACCTTTTCGCTTCAACCTCGGGACCCTAGAGTCTGGAGTGTGTCCGAATACCCTCTCGGTTAAGAAACAACCGGGGCATGCATGGAGACCAGGCGTAGGGGTCATTAGTGCTTTATCAGACAAGTGCCCAACTAGTTATGTTATATTACATGGTTAGTAAGAAACATCTTCCAGGGAGAATAGTTCCGTTAAGGGTTCCTTTCCCTGGGAGGCATGCCCTAAAGTGCATGTCCGGACTGCGAAAAAAGCAGGAAAACATCTGGGGGCAGGTAATAATATGTAAAAAATCATCTTTCGAGTCACCGACCGAATATTCCCTTAAGAACGCTAGCTTTCGGCTTCACCCAGTCTGAGGTACATATCCGGCTGACCCGGCAGTAACAATCGCAGAGGTGCTCCCTTTACCTCCTAGCCGAACAATCAGGAACGTAGGGGTAAGCGCAGGAGCTAGGCAACCCAGCTTGGCCAAAACTTAAGTCATATCGATGCATATAATGGTGAATAAAAGGTACATGTGGAAGCTTGACACATGTGCTGGGCATGAAGCCCTTATAAGTAAGCTTCTGGTAAAGAAGCCCCCAGGTATAATGAGTGCGGATGGCACATCAAGTGTGTGCGAACAATGCGCAAGTAGGCCTTCAAGGGCTTTTATGAAAAGGGTGAGAGAAAAGAGAGAACAGAAAGACAGCTGAAATGTAAACAATTTGGACGGGGGAAGGAGACGAACTCTTAGTCCGGCGTTAGGCGTAGAATCGTCGGAGGCGGGCTGCGTTCCATGGGTTCGGCTCGAGTCGGTTACCCGATGCGTTTCGCAGACGGTACGCTCCGCCGGTCAGGACTTGATCGATAATGAAGGGGCCCTCCCATTTGGGCTTGAGCTTGTCCTTTTTCTTGTCCGGCAGGCGTAGAACTAGTTCACCAACATTGTAAGTCTTAGCCCGTACTTCTCTGCTTTGGTATCTTTGAGCCTGCTGTTGATAGAATGCGGAACGAGCCTTGGCAATGTCGCGTTCTTCCTCCAATGCGTCCAAGCTGTCTTGCCGATCCAGCTCGGCTTCTCTTTCTTCGTACATGCGCACTCGAGGTGAGTCATGAATGATGTCGCAGGGCAAAACTGCCTCTGCGCCGTATACCATAAAAAATGGTGTGAATCCGATAGTTCGGTTGGGCGTTGTCCACAACCCCCAGAGTGCGGAGTCGAGCTCCTCTACCCAGTGCGTGTTAGATTTCGTAAGGGACCGCACTAGTCTGGGTTTGATGCCGCTCATTATTAGATCATTTGCTCATTCCACTTGACCGTTGGTTTGAGGATGATAGACTGAAGCGTAATCGAGCTTGATGCCCATATTTCGGCACCATAATTTAACCTCGTCGGCCGTGAAGTTTGTGCCGTTATCGGTAATGATGCTATGGGGGACACCGTAACGGTGTACTACCCCGGATATAAAGTCTATCACTGGTCCGGACTCTGCCGTTTTAACTGGCTTGGCCTCTATCCATTTGGTGAATTTGTCCACCATGACCAATAGGTACCTTTGCTTGTGGGTTCCCCCTTTAAGGGATCCAACCATGTCAAGCCCCCAAACCACGAACGGCCAGGTGATGGGCATAGTTTTGAGGGCGGTGGGTGGCATATGGCTCTGATAAGCAAAGAGCTGACAACCAACGCATCTTTGGACTAAGTCCTGAGCATCTGCCCGGGCCGTCGGCCAATAAAATCCTGTACGGAAGGCCTTGCCTACAAGGGCCCGGGCTGCGGCGTGGTGTCCGCCTAGTCCGGCATGAATTTCAGCCAGAAGGTTTCGCCCTTCCTCTTCAGAGATACACCTTTGAAGGACTCCGGTTGTGCTTTTCTTATACAGTTCTCCCTCGTGTACCTTGTAGGCTTTAGATCGCCGAACTATGCAGCGGGCCTCATTTTGGTCCTCGGGAAGTTCCTGCCTAATTAAGTAGGCTAGGAATGGCTCTGTCCACGGGGCAATGACTGCCATTATTTCGTGGGCTGAAGGTGTTATTTCGTCGGCTGAGCTGCCGATTATGTCAGACTGTTCTGTGTTGGTAGTGCGGCTGCTTCCGGGTTGTTATTTCCGGACTCCTCTTCCCATAGTACGAATGGCTTAAAGAGCCGTTCCAGGAAGATGTTTGGAGGTACAGCGTCGCATTTCGCACCGATGCGTGCCAATACGTCGGCTGCTTGGTTATTATCCCGGGCTACGTGGTGGAATTCAAGTCCTTCGAACCGGGCTGACATTTTTAGGACAACGTTATGGTAGGCTGCCATCTTCAGATCTTTGGCGTCAAAGTCTCCATTTACTTGGGATATTGCGAGGTTTGAATCCCCGCGCACCTCTAGGCGTTGAATGCCCATGGAGATTGCCATCCGGAGGCCATGTAGGAGGGCCTCATATTCGGCTGCATTGTTGGAGTCCGTGTACATTATCTGAAGTACGTATTGGACTGTATCCCCGGTTGGGGACGTCAATACGACGCCAGCCCCCAAGCCGGCCAACATTTTGGAGCCGTCGAAATGCATAGTCCAATTGGAGTATGCGCCGTACTCTTTAGGGAGTTCGGCTTCAGTCCATTTGGCGACAAAGTCGGCCAAGACTTGCGACTTTATAGCTTGCCGAGGTTTGTAAGTTATATCAAATGGTAAGAGCTCGATGGCCCATTTTGCAATCCTGCCCGTTGCATCGCGGTTGTTTATAATGTCGTTGAGGGGCACTTTGGAGGCCACTATTATCGAACACTCTTGAAAGTAGTGTCGGAGCTTCCGGGATGCCATGAACACTGCGTACGCTATCTTTTGATAGTGCGGGTAACGGGACTTGCAGGGAGTTAAGACAGTGGATACGTAGTACACTGGTTTTTGAAGAGGGAATTTATGCCCTTCTGTTTCTCGTTCGACGACGAGTACCGCGCTTACAACTTGATGTGCTGCCGCGATATATAACAACATTGGTTCGCCCAGGTTAGGCGCCGCCAGGACCGGATTTGTTGCCAATATGGCTTTTATTTCTTCGAGTCCGGCAGTGGCAGCATCCGTCCACTCGAAGTGTTTGGTGCGCCTGAGGAGGCGATAGAGGGGCAATGCCTTTTCTCCCAAACGGGAGATGAAGCGGCTTAGAGCCGCCACGCATCCAGTCAATTTTTGTATTTGTTTGAGGTCTTTTGGAATGTCGAGCTGTGACAGAGCTCGGATCTTGGCTGGGTTTGCTTCAATTCCTCTACTGGATACGATGAAGCCCAGGAGCTTTCCGGCTGGTACACCGAAAACGCATTTTTCCGGATTCAGCTTGATGTCATATGCTCGGAGGTTGTCAAATGTGAGCCTCAGATCGTCTACTAGGGTTTCGACGTGTTTGGTTTTGACGACTACGTCGTCTACGTATGCCTCTACTGTTTTGCCGATCTGGGTAGCCAGACACGTCTGAATCATGCGCTGATATGTTGTGCCGGCATTTTTGAGTCCGAAGGGCATCATGTTGAAGCATAATGGTCCATATGGAGTGATGAATGCCGTTGCGGCTTGGTCTGCTTCCGCCATTTTGATTTGATGGTAGCCGGAGTATGCGTCGAGGAAGCACAATGAGTCGTGCCCTGCAGTAGCATCAATTATTTGGTCGATGCGGGGAAGGGGGAAGGGATCCTTTGGGCAGGCCTTGTTGAGGTCTTTAAAATCGACGCATAGGCGCCAGGATTTATCCTTCTTTGGTACCATTACCAGGTTTGCTAGCCAGTCCGGGTGTTTGATGTCTCTGATGAATCCGGCTTCCAGTAGTTTGGCTAGCTCTTCTCCCATTGCCTGTCTTTTGGGTTCGAAAAATCGCCGAAGAGCCTGTTTGACTGGCTTGAATCCTTTTAGGACGTTTAGGCTGTGTTCTGCTAATCTACGTGGATTCCTGGCATATCTGAAGGGTGCCAGGCAAAGATGTACCAATTTTCCCGAAGGAATTCTCGTAGTGCGGCATCTACATCAGGGTTCAATTGTGCCCCGATGGAGGCCGTCTTTGTTGGGTCCGTTGGATGGACCTGGAATTTGACTATTTCATCCGCTGGTTTAAAAGAGGTGGACATGGATCTCTTATCGAGTATCACATCGTCCCTATTAACCGTAGAGCGCAGCGCCGTGAGTTCTTCTGCCGCTAGGGCTTCGGATAGTGCCTCTAGGGCTAATGCGGCTGTTTTGTTTTCGGCGCGGAGTGCTATGTCTGGATCACTAACAAGAGTCATTATTCCGCCGGGCCCAGGCATCTTGAGCTTCATGTACCCGTAATGGGGTATGGCTTGAAAAATTGTGAATGCCTCTCGTCCTAATATAGCGTGATATCCGCTACTGAACGGGGCCACTTGGAACGTGACCTCTTCGGACCTGTAATTGTCCGGTGAGCCGAACACCACATCGAGTGTGATTTTTCCTGTGCAGCCCGCTTCCCGACTGGGGATTATTCCTCTAAAGGTTGTGCTGTTTCGCTCAATGCGGCTCCAGTCTATTTCCATTTTTGTAGAGTTTCCTCGTAGATGAGGTTTAGTCCGCTGTCGCCATCCATGAGTACCTTGGTAAGGCGAAAGCCATCCACTATTGGACTGAGAACCAATGCGGCTGGTGCTCGGGCTGTTCTGAACTTAGGTTCGTCGCTGGCGTTGAAGGTGATGGCCGTGTCGCTCCATGGATTTGTTGTTGCTACTTGGTAGACTTCGGCGAGGCTGCGGATTGTACGTTTCCGCATATTATTCGGTGCGAAAGTCTCGAAGACTGTTGACACCGTACTGGTACTATTGGAATGGCTGTCCGGGGCTAGAAGCTCTTCGCCACTTTTGGCCACCTGCTGCAATATCCAACATGCTCGGAGGCTATGTGTTGGAGTGGCGCCTTCTGTATTGTGAATTTTACAGGGTCCGTTGAGCCATCCTTCCAGTACGGTTCCATGCCCTTTATGGGGTTTTGGCTTTCTGGCTTTTGTGCCTGTTGCCTGAGTGTGATGCACCCTTTTACTTTGGACTAGGGTTGTATTTGGTGCCGGATTGTCCCAAAACGTAGTTTCAGTTTTCCGGAAACTCTCCATCGCACAGTACTTTCGTACTATGGACGCCAGATCGGCGAAGCGTGTAATTTCGCGATGACTGACGGCGTTCAAAATTCCCTCGTCCATGCAATTATTGCAAAAAATTGAAATTGCATTTTCCTCTCGGCAGTCCTTTATCCTGTCCATAACCAGGAGGAATCTGGCCCAGTAATGATGTACTGTCTCAGCGGGCTCTTGCCGGATTTGAGATAGATCGCATATGTCTGGGTGGGTGGGTGGAATTGAGTCCAGAACCCTACCCATCTTGAGGCTCAAAAGCCGAGAAGTTTCCGAATTTGGAAGCTTGGATTGTTGGACGTTGTCCAACGAGTCCGGTCCGATGCCTGACTTTAAGTTCAGTGCTTGACCGAAGTCCGTCCCTCCGCGGGAATCCAGCATGGAGGGTTAGGAAGTCCGGATATGGCTAGTTTTCAATACAGGAGAAGAGTTGCCGCATTGTTCCTCCACCACTGCAACGTGGTGGGTAACCTGGGAAGAGTTAATCTCTCTTAGATCGGTTTTAAGCCCAATCTGATTGTAGTCTGTAGCGACTCCCAGGGTGGCGATGCGATCCAAGAGCTCGTTTACGGACGAGAGCTCTATTGGATCCAACTGCTCGACGAATTCCGAGTTGACATGAAGATCGCTTTTGATGACCCGAGAGGTCACCGTCGAAGCAGTGGCCGAACGGGCGGTCATGAGAAAACCACCCAGCCGGATAGTTTGGCCGGCGGCCAAGGCTCCCTTGGCGAAGATACCGTCTTTGAAGACGGGAAGAGGCATCCTTCCTATCGGTGACGGCATAGAGGAACTCTCAATGAAAGCACCAATGTCGGTGTCAGAACCGGCGGATCTCGGGTAGGGGGTCCCGAACTGTGCGTCTAGGCGGATGGTAACAGGAGACAAGGGACACGATGTTTTTACCCAGGTTCGGGCCCTCTCGATGGAGGTAAAACCCTACTCCTGCTTGATTGATATTGATGATATGGGTAGTACAAGAGTGGATCTACCACGAGATCATGGAGGCTAAACCCTAGAAGCTAGCCTATGGTATGATTGTTGTAATGGTTGTGTGTCCTACGGACTAAAACCCTCCGGTTTATATAGACACCGGAGAGGGCTAGGGTTACACAGAGTCGGTTACAATGGTAGGGGATCTACATATCCGTATCGCCAAGCTTGCCTTCCACGCCAAGGAAAGTCCCATCCGGACACGGGACGAAGTCTTCAATCTTGTATCTTCATAGCCTTGGAGTCCGGCTGATGATGATAGTCCGGCTATCCGGACACCCCCTAGTCCAGGACTCCCTCAAAGATCATCACACTTTTATGGATTTACAACTCAAAGCTAGAACTAGATATGACTCCATATGAATGCCTCCGGCGGTGTATCGGGATATGCAATGAATCAAGAGCGACATGTATGAAAATTATGAAGGTGGCCTTGCCACAAATACAATGTCAACTACATGATCGTATGGTGGCTGTTTTGAGGATGGTAAATGGTGGGTATATGGTACCGGCGAAAGTTGCATGGTACAAGAGAGGCTAGCAATGGTGGAAGGGTGAAGGACTGCGTATAATCCATGGACTCAACACTAATCAAAAGAACTCATATACTTGTTGCAAAAATTTAGAAGTTATCAAAAATCAAAGCACTACGCGCATGCTCCTAGGGGGATAGATTGGTAGGAAAAGACCATCGCTCATCCTCGACCGCCATTCATAAGGAAGACAATCAATAAATAAAATTGTGCTCCAACTTCATCACAAAGCGGTTCACCATACGTGCATGTTACGGGGATCACAAACTTCAACACAAGCATTCTTTAAATTCATAATCACCCAACTAGCATGACTTTAATATCACTACCTACATATCTCAGAACAATTATCAAGCATCAAGTTGATCATAGCATCCAATTCACTTTCTATGATAGTTTTTATTATACCCAACTTGGATGCTCATCATTCTAGGACCAACTTTTAAGATCATAGCAAATACCATTCTGTTCTAAAGGACTCTCAAAATAATATAAGTGAAGCATGAGAGACTAGCAATTTCTTCAAAATATAACCACCGCCGTGCTCTAAAATATGTAAGTTGTGCACTAGAGCAAATGACAAACTACTCCGAAAGATATAACTGAAGATCAATGAGTAGTCGAATAATTGTGCAACTATGTTATTGTATTCAAACAACAAGCAAAACAAAATAAAATGACATTGCAAGGATAGCACAACTCATGTGAAGAAGCAAAAACTTAGGCTCAACCGATACTAACCAATAGTTGTTGAAGAAGAAAGGTGGGATGCTTACCGGGGCATCCCCAAGCTTAGATGCTTGAGACCTCTTGAAATATTATCTTGGGGTGCCTTGGGCATCCCCAAGCTTAAACTTTTGTGTCTCCTTAATTCCTCTCATATCACGGTTTCTCTTTTTATCAAAAGCTTCATCCACACCAAACTCAACAAGAACTCGTGAGATAGGTTAGTTTAAACCAATGCAAAACCTTATCATATTCTATTGTAAAAAATCACTAAAATTATTATTCAACATTTAATACTAAATGTCTCTGCATATTTAATACTCCTATCCTCAAATAGAATCATTAAACAAGCAAACATATGCAAACAATGCAAACATAACAGCAATCTGCCAAAACAGTACAGTCTGTAAAGAATGCAAGATTCATCATACTTCCCTACCTCCAAAAATTATGAAATAAAATTCCCACTGTATTAAATTTATCAGAGCTTTATATGCAAAAAGTTTCAACATTATACCACTCTCTTATTTTTCTAGGGAATTTTTGCAACAGCGGTAAACTTTCTGTTTTCAAGCAGGAACATGTAAACTAGCAAAATAAGCATGGCAAAGGCTATCCTTCACTTTTTTATTGAAACTAAAGATGCAAAACATTAATCTAAATAACAGAAATCAAATACTAACAAAATAAAATGATGCTCCAAGCAAAACACATATCATGTGGCAGATAAAAATATAGCTCCAAGTAAAGTTACCGATGCACAAAGACGAAAGAGGGGATGCCATCCGGGGCATCCCCAAGCTTAGGATTTTGGTTATCCTTGAATATCTTGGGGTGCCTTGGGAATCCCCAATCTTAGGCTCTTGCCACTCCTTATTCCATAGTCCATCGAATCTTTACCCAAAACTTGAAAACTTCACAACACAAAACTCAACAGAAAACTCGTAAGCTCCGTTAGTATAAGAAAATAAAACCACCACTTAGGTACTGTAATGAACTCATTCTAAATTCATAATGGTGTAATACCTACTGTATTCCAACTTATCTATGGTTCATACCATTTAATACTAGCCATAGATTCATCAAAATAAGCAAACAACACATAGAAAACAGAATCTGTCAAAAACAGAACAGTCTGTAGTAATCTATATCAAATGTATACTTATGGAACTCCAAAACTCCTACCAAATTAGGAAGTACTAATAAATTTGTGTACCAATCCATAGAAAAAATAATTAGATCAAGAGCACGTTTCTGTGAATTTAAAAAACTAATTTACTGGGTGAAAAAGTTTCTGATTTTCAACAGAGATCAACACAACTATCACCGTAAGCTATCCCAAAGGTCTTACTTGGCACTTTATTGAAACAAAACCTGTAAAACATGATTAATAAATTAGCATAATCATGTGGACACACAAAAACAGTAAAGGTAAATGTTGGGTTGTCTCCCAACAAGCGCTTTTCTTTAATGCCTTTCTAGCTAGGCATGATGATGGCAATGATGCTCACATAAAAGATAAGAATTGAAACATAACGGGAGCATCATGAAGCATATGACTAGCACATTTAAGCCTAACCCTATTCCTATGCATAGGGATTTTGTGAGCAAACAACTTATGGGAACAATAATTAACTAGCATAGGAAGGTAAAACAAGCATAGCTTCAAGATTTGAAGCACATAGAGAGGAAACTTGACATTATTGCAATTCCTACAAGCATATGTTCCTCCCTCATAACACTTTTCAGTAGCCTCATGAATGAATTCAACAATATAACCAGCACCTAAAGCATTCTTTTCATGATCTACAAGCATAGAAAATTTACTACTCTCTACATAAGCAAAATTCTTCTCATTCGGAATAGTGGGAGTATCATAAGAGACTTGAACACTAAAAATTGTTTCCACATTAAAAGAGTAATGTTCAGAAAAAGGGTAATCATAATCATGACAAGATTTGTAAATATAATCATCACTACTTTTTATAGCATAAGTTTCATCACAATAATCATCATAAGTAGCAACTTCGTTCTCATCATAATCGATTGAAACCTCTCCCAAGATAGTGGAATCACTAAATAAAGTTGACACTCTTCCAAATCCACTTTAACAAAATTCAACATCCTCCAAAATAGTGGGATCACTACGTCCTAAAGTTGACTCTCTTCCAAACCCACTTTCATGAATATAATCATCATAGGTAGGAGGCATGCTATCATCATAACAACTTTGCATATCAAAACTTGGGATGCTAAAAATATCATCTTCACTAAACGTAGCATCCCCAAGCTTGGGACAAACATTAATTTCAGAAAATAAATTCTCAAATATTTCATCCTCATCAAAATAGCTTCCCCAAGCTTGGGCTCTTTCATATCATAAGCATAATCACTCTCATCATTAAAAATATTGATAGCACCAATAGTATAGCAATTATCATCATCACAATGAGTAGTAGGAGCAATATCATTTGGGAGGGATACCTTTCTACCTTTGTTGCTCCTTCTTTTCTTTTTCTTCTTCACATTATGTGTGGGTTCAACCTTCCTATTTGAGCTCCTTATTGACGAGATTGGTTCAATAGAAAGCTCCTCCTCGTTACCTGATTCATTATAAGAAATAATAGGAGGAGATTGGGAAGTCTCTTCCCTTTCATTAGTATTCTCATCATCTTCCATTTGCTTTCTTTTCTTTAGGTAATTGGCAATATAAGGATTTTCAATGCAATTCTCCGCACAAAACATATAAATATCCTCTAGATCAAAATCAAGAAATCTATCAAGATTAAATTTTGGAATACCCTCAGTTATACATTTCATTTCTTCATACCCCAAAAGAAGACTAAGCTCTTTATGATGCCCAAGGGTAATCAAGCTATCACAATTTTTGGACACGATTCGATCATAAAACAAATTGCATTGGAGATTTAAATGACAATGTTCATTGCAAAGTTCACAAGGAGCACGAAATTATTGAATCTTCTAGCACACTCATCAAGACTTTCTTGCAAACCTTTAGTTTTTAAATACTTATGGCTCTTGCAAAATCTATTTTCTCTATTTGGTGTGTCCATGCAAATCCAATCTACTCCACAAAAATCAACATGCTTATAGGAGACATTTTCATCATAACTAGTGCAATCATCATTAGTACTATGGATATTCAAAGAGTTCATACTAACAACATTGCAATCATGCTCATCATTCAAAGATTTAGTACCAAGTATTTTCATTCATTCTTCTTCTAGCACTTGAGCACAATTTTCCTTTCCATTATACTCACGAAAGATATTAAAAAGACGAAGCGTATGAGATAAACTCAATTCCATTTTTTTGTAGTTTTCTTTTATAAACTAAACTAGTGATAAAACAAGAAACAAAAAGATTCGATTGCAAGATCTAAAGATATACCTTCAAGCACGAACCTCCCCGGCAACGGTGCCAGAAAAGAGCTTGATGTCTACTACACAACCTTCTTCTTGTAGACGTTGTTGGGCCTGCAAGTGCACATGTTTGTAGGACAGTAGCAAATTTCCCTCAAGTGGATGACCTAAGGTTTATCAATCCGTAGGAGGCGTAGTATGAAGATGGTCTCTCTCAAACAACCCTGCAACCACATAACAAAGAGTCTCTTGTGTCCCCAACACACCCAATACAATGGTAAATTGTATAGGTGCACTAGTTCGGCGAAGAGATGGTGATACAAGTGCAATATGGATAGTAGATATAGGTTTTTGTAATCCGAAATAATAAAAACAGCAAGGTAACTAATGATAAAAGTGAGCGTAAACGGTATTGCAATGATAGGAAACAAGGCCTAGGGTTCATACTTTCACTAGTGCAAGTTCTCTCAACAATAATAACATAGATATATCACATAACAATCCCTCAACATGCAACAAAGAGTCACTCCAAAGCCACTAATAGCGGAGAACAAACATAGAGATTATGGTAGGGTACGAAACCACCTCAAAGTTATTCTTTCGGATTAATCTATAAAAGAGTTCGTACTAGAATAAAACCTTAAGATACAAATCAACCAAAACCCTAATGTCACCTAGATACTCCATTATCACTTCAAGTATCCGTGGGCATGATTATACGATATGCATCACACAATCTCAGATTCATCCAACCAACACAAAGTACTTCAAAGAGTGCCCCAAAGTTTCTACGGGAGAGTAAAGAACATGTGCCAACCCCTATGCATAGGTTCATGGGCGGAACCCGCAAGTTGGTCACCAAAACATACATCAAGTGGCACATGATATCCCATTGTCACCACAGATAAGCACGGCAAGACATACATCAAGTATTCTCATAAAAGACACAATCCGATAAGATAACTTCAAAGGGGAAACTCAATTCATCACAGGAGAGTAGAGGGGGAGAAACATCATAAGATCCAACTACAATAGCAAAGCTCGGGATACATCAAGATCGTGCCATAGAGGGAACACGAGAGAGAACACGAGAGAGAGAGATCAAACACATAGCTACTGGTACATACCCTCATCCCCGAGGGTGAACTACTCCCTCCTCGTCATGGAGAGCACCAGGATGATGAAGATGGCCACCGGTGATGGGTTCCCCCTCTGGCAGGGTGCCGGAACGGGCTCCCGAGAGGTTTTTGGTGGCTACAGAGGCTTGCGGCGGCGGAACTCCCGATCTATCTTGATTTTTGATGGTTTTAGGGTACGTAGGGTTATATAGGCGAAAGTAGTCAGTCGGGAGGTGCTCGAGGGGTCCACGAGATAGGGGGCCGTGCCCTGTAGGGGGGGGGGCACCCCCTATCTCCTGGGCTCCTCGAGGGTCTTCTGACTTGATCTCCAAGCCTCCAGGATGATATTCTTCCAAAAAATCACGATGCCGAAGGTTTCATTCCGTTTGGACTCCATTTGATATTCCTTTTCTTCGAAATACCGAAACAGGCAATAAAACAGCAATATGGGCTGGGCCTCCGGTTAGTAGGTTAGTCCCAAAAATGATATAAATGTGTAAAATAAAGCCCATCAACATCCAAAAAGGGGTAATATAATAGCATGGAACAATCAAAAATTATAGATACGTTGGAGATGTATCATACCTGAGCATGAACAGGTACAAATCCTATGGCAATGTCACCCCGAAGCTTATTGAGGGCATCATGCGGGAGATATAACTACTCACAAGGTATTGCAATCTGGTTTATATTGTCCTACTCTCTTCAAGGATGTCCGTAAGTTTGTTTTATCTTGCGATGAATGTCGAAGAATTGGTAATATTGGTAAGCGTCAGGAAATGCCTATGAACTATTCTCTTGCTATGAACCATTTGATGTTTGGGGTTTTGATTACATGGGACCTTTTCCTTCCTCTAATGGGTATGCACATATTTTGGTTGTTGTTGATTATGTTATTAAGTGGGTATACGTTATTCCAACAAGTAGTGATGATCACAATACCTCTATTAAATTCTAAAGGAAGTCATTTTCCCAAGGTTTGGAGTCCCTAGATATTTAATGACTGATGATGGTTCACATTTTATTCATGGTGCTTTCCGTAAAATGCTTTCTAAATATGATGTCAACCATAGAATTGCATCACTCTATCATCCTCAGTCTAGTGGTCAAGTTGAACTTAGCAATAGAGAGATAAAGTTAATATTACAAAAAACCGTCAATAGGGTCCCGAAAGAATTCATCTAAGAAATTAGATGATGCACTTTGGGCTTATAGAACAACATATAAAAATCCTATGGGTATGTCTCCTTATAAAATGGTTTATGAAAAAGCTTGTCATTTGCCTATTGAGTTAGAACATAAAGCATATTGGGTAATTAAAGAACTCAACTATGATTTCAAACTTGCCGATGAAAAGAGGTTATTTGATATTAGCTCACTAGATGAATGGCGAACCCAAGCCTATGAAAATGCCAAGTTATTTAAAGAAAAAGTTAAAAGATGGCATGATAAGAGAATCCAAAAGAGTGAGTTTAAAGTTGGAGAATATGTTCTTTTGTACAACTCTCGTTTCAGATTCTTTCACACAAACTTCTCTCCAAATGGGAAGGACCATATGTTATCGAGGAGGTTTATGGATCTGGAGCCATCAAAATAAATAATGTCAAAGGTACTAACCCGAAGGCTGTCAACGGGCAAAGAATTAAACATCATATCTCAGGTATGCCCATTAATGTTGAAAACAATATTATCCAAACTATGACACCGGAAGAACGGATAAAGGAAACCTTCCGGAATACTCCAGAATCGTGAAAAAAGAGGAGGTACATGATACGGTAAGTAAACGGACTCCAGAAAATCCGAAAAAATATTTTTTGTCGGTTTTGGAATATATTAAAAATTAGGAAAATAAGAAACAACCAGGAAGGTAACCCTAGTGGGCACAAGACACCAGGGCACGCCTGGCAAGTGCCCACCTCGGGTACCTTCCGGACTCCGTTTTTCTTCCGTTTGCTTGTTTCCCAAGATAAACAATCTTTATATACCCCCAAACCTATGGACCACCGTATCGCAGAGAAATATTCTGTTTTCTTTTCCTTGTTGTTTTCTGACAAATCTAATTCACCATGTGTCGTGGATTTAACATGGCAGATGCCCTAGCGAAAGGACTTAGGTGTGGATCCATCGCAGCTAGGTTAGCTTAAAGGGGTTAAACGGGACAAAGGACACAGAGAGTTTTTACCCAGGTTCGGCCCCTCTCAATGAGGTAAAAGCCTACTCCTGCTTTTGATTGTATTACTTGTGTTTCAATTACCAGGGAGCGTATACGCTTGACCTAGTACTCGATTAATTGTTTATTGAGTTAACCCACCGCCGGGTCTCACCTTTATATACACAGGTTGAGGCCTGGTGGCTTACTGAGTCCCGGACGGTTCACACAACATGACCGGCTCAGTTTCTAACAAATCTTCCCTTATGAAACAATTTAGACATATGGCGGCTCATACCTCTAGGTCTCTAGTCACCTCCGGGTCTTGGGCCTCCAATAGGCTTGCTTCATGAACCGCCATCTTTAACTCTTCTGGACCTTATCAGGCCTCTTCAACTTTAAGTCACTGGTGGCATGACCCGACCCCTCCTGGGCGGGTCATACCCAATAGTTATATCCCCAACATTAGGTCCCATGTTGATATGAACTTGTTCACACCGATCTTCATCACTTGACTTAGAGGAATCTTTTCATGCCATTTCATTGCAACCCGCCATGACGTCACTTTCCAGAACTGTGTTGACCCGCCATGACGTCATTGCGCATTAACTTCAACATCTTAACAGATCTTTTTATCTTAATGGACCTTGCAAAAATCGAGGCATACACATAGCCACATAATCATTTTTTGGCCTCCTCAATTCCCGCGCATGCCATCTATTCACTTCCTTATAAATAGGGGCAGGGGCTTTTCCTTTCACTTTTTACCCTTGCCCCTTCGTCCTCGTCTTCCTCCTCGCAGCGCCTCCGCAAGCTCGAGCTCCACCCTCATCGACCTTCACCAACCGCATCAACTCCGGCCGCTGCATCGACCTGACTGGACCAGAGTACTGCGGCGCACCTCCGCTGACCAACAACATCAGTGAATACTCATCTCCCTGTGTGACAGATCTACATTAGGGCTTTCTCCGTTCGTCGGTGTTCTTCATTGATCTTCATCTTCCTCTTCTAGATTGTTGTAGTTTTATCTGAATATGATATTGAGGTCACGCGGTAGCAGTTTAGCATCCCTTTCCAATCGTAAGAAACACCTTTTCTGTATAAGATTCCATCCAAGCACATGAGTTCTTCCACTGCTGTAACTTTAGGTTTAAAATTTATTTTCCTTTTTGAACTGTTGTAGATCCAAAGTAATAGAATTGATCTATACAACCTGTTTGTTCAGCACTTAGCAAAATTTTACTCATAGGCGCATAGATATTTGTGAACTAAGACTGTCCGGGCAACTTATGAGATAGACCATAACCCGCCGGATACCGTCAACCCTCCATGGCGGTTTAAGTATCAGTCGTAAGAAGTAAGATGCACACCGGCTTAAATCTGAATCCTTTTAAATTGCCAACACTCATCAATGTTACCAAGATCTGGCCACACCTCGCCGGTTTGCAATGCTTTTAAATCCATAACAATCCATCATCATAATCAGGCGGTTTACCATTCACAATTACTTTCTTTTTAGGACAAATATGACTAAGACTGTCACTGCCTGCAACTGGGTTCCCTCCATTGTGATGGAGCAAATGCTTACGAAGTATGTTGAGACTGGCATCATGGTTGCCAAAGAGATCATCCATTGGCGGGTTCCAGAACCGGGTGAAGTCAAACCTCAACCCAAGGATAAGGAGGTCATAATATTTGCTGATAATATAAACCGGGGCTTCTCCCCACGCCCTGGTCAAAGTTCTTCCGCGATGTACTACATTTCTTTTAGCTCCATCCTCAAGACATCGGACCCAATTCCGTGTCTAATATCTGCAACTTCCAAGTTTTTGCGAAGTATATCTTCAAGAAGAACCCAACGTTGAACTCTTCAGAGAGTATTTCTATCTGAACCGCCAGAACGAGTTCACAGACGGACCCAGCCTAGAACTTGACGGAATCTCCATCCAACATCGAAGAGATGCAGTCTTTCCTACAGCCACACTTCCCAGTCATCCCAAGGACTGGAACCAAACATGGTTTTATAGCCAAGACATTTCTCCATCTGATGAGAACCCTCTGCCGGGTTTTCGTGAGGACCGGCTTAGCCCAGTACATCCTCTTCCGGGCCGGCTCACGACCACTGAATGGGCCAAGTATAGAGCCACCTTCTCCAAAGTAAGGGCTTTGCTTGCCAATGGGCTAACTGGCATTGACCTAATCCGTTGTTGGGTCGCGTGGAGGATAATACCCCTGAGCCGCCGGCCCGGTTTAATGTGCACATGTACCGGTGACACCAAGGATCCATTACGTCATAACTCAATGCATTTGGATAACAAGGGCATCAATGATATGACCAAAAGTCTGCATGGAGAATCCTTAGAGAGCTGCAGCAAAACGGGATTGAACCCTTTTTGCGTTCTTAACCTGCCTCCACCTGTAAGTGATCAATGCACACTTTACTTTTTTGTCTATGCAAACTGCATATCCCTTATTTTCACTTTGATTTGCATAGGCTAGATTTGCCTTCTAGAAGAAGAACTATCAGGAAAAGGAGAAGGCGGCTAAAAAGCCCAGGGCCAAGAGCAAGGCCTCCAAAAATAATAAGGAGAAAACTAATGTCTCAGAACTCTTTGATCTGGATGATGAGTCAGAGGTAGAACTTGACTCCCTTGGCTCATTTTTCATGCATCTTATTGATAGTAACCTCTCTCAGGATGATACGAAGGCCAGCCAGGCAGACAATGATGGGGTAACTATCATTTCCTCCGGCTCAGAGCCTTTGGCCAAGACAGAAAATTCGACGTGTGACCCGGAAAGTAAGATTTTCACACCCTTTAGCTTACTTGGATCCAAACTTTCTTTTGAAGCAACAACAACATGAGACCCAGCACCAGACCCAGAACAGTGGGAGCGGAGAGTTATCCCCCGGCTTATCCAATACACCAATTCGCAAGTGCCAGAAAGAGGTGCCTCAAAATTCAAACTCTTTTTATCCCAAGGCAGGTCTTATTCGCCGTCCACTTAATTCTTCCGACTCAAACTACCAGGGAACCTCAAATTCCTCTTCTAGCGACTCAACCGGAACTCAGCTGCCGGCTTTCAAGACTGCCCCTGGGTAATAATTGTAGCCTTCCTTGTTTTAACTTTGCAAATACTCTTACTGATCTTTCTATTTCTTCAGTGGTAAAGCTAAACCAAGCAAGAAACCCATGACTATCCAGCCGACTGAAGATCCCAAGACACATGAGTCGGGGAAACAACCGCCAGAATCTGAAGCTTCAATTCAAAATGCTGAAAACATAGCTGACGAGGTGCCACCAGAAATACGAGAGACTCCTGTGGACCCTATGATCATTGACTCATCAGGAGCTAAACCGCTGAGCCCTCCCAAGCCTGCTGAAGAAGCTGAAGACGTTCTTGTCACTGGCACCAGCTATACAGAGCCGGGGAATCACACGGTCTTGGCCAAGCACACTGCCAAGGAAGAACTTGTCGAAAGGCGGAAGGTCAAGTTTGATCCTTCCAATTACTCTGAGCTGGGTGTTAGTGAACTCCTCTTTGGCTATCTTAGCCAAGTTCATGCTGGCCGTGAACTTGAGATGGGCATCGTCAAACAGATGCACCAAAAGTATGAGGTACAAACTTCTACTTCCTTTGTTAATATATATTCCTCCAGCCCCCAAGTCTTAGCCATAGGAAAGATTCAATAGAGTATGGTGAAGACTTCAATTAGCTGAAACTAAATAGCTTCAAGCCGTAGCCCCCATGAATCGACTTATCTTGACAAAGCTGAGCCGGTTCATTCTCATTAATAGAATATAAAAACTTCTAGTTCCTCACCCTCATGGGCCAGCTTAGCTTGACAAAGCTGAATCGGTTCATTCTCATTATTTGAAAGAATTCCAGAGCCTAGCCCTCATGGGCCGGCTTAGCTTGACAAAGCCGAACCAGTTCACAAAATACATAAACAAAGAAGAACTTCTGCACACATTAGCCCCCAAGTGCCAAGTGCTATTGCTTGCAAAGGGCTTGGGACTTGTGCACATGAACATGTCTGCTTATGATTGCTTTAACTTTGCCTGCACAGGAAGCCTCCACGGAATCTGAATCTCAGCTGGCCGATTTGAAGAAAAGGCTTAACCATCAAGAATCAAAGACCCGGAAGGCTGAGGCCAAATTCAAATTCAGCCTTGATCAATCATAGAAACTGAAAGCCGAGTTTGCTGCAGATAGAAAAGCCTGGGACAAAGAAAAAACTACCTTAGTGCAAAGAGCGGAGTCTGCTGAAGCTTCTTTACAAGAGGTTACCGCAGAATTGTCCGGCTTAAAGCATCATATTTCATAGATGACCACTGCCATCTTTGGTAAGCAATTTGAAGTATCTCAATCAATTCCAGTGCACAATTATGAACTCGCCTAGCGACTTTGACTGCCTATGCTTTACTTTACAGGTCCCAAAAGCGCCAATCTTGGGCAAGATATACTTGTGATGTTGAAGGCGGCTTATACCTTAGTGCAGCAGTTATATGCAGGCACCCAGCGCACGATAGCTGCTATTACTCACAGCAAAGAGCTGCCTTCACTTCTCAAAGATGTACTGAATCAATTTTCTGTCTTGCCGCAAAGGATTGCAGAAATTAAGCGGTCATCCGCCAGAGCCAGGTGCGATTACTGCCTTGAACCGTGCGAAAGCGTGGCAAGTAGAGCTAGACTCGGCAGAGCTGGCCATTGGCTGCCCGAGCTATAAAGAAGACGGATCTCCCTTTACCACAAAGGACTTTGTTGTATGGGTGAGGGAGATGCGTCCATTAGCCAGCAAACTGGCCGAAGAGACTAACCTTGCTCGATATCAGCCGGCTTATACGGAAGATAACTCAAGAGTAAAGGCTCCGGTTTATGAAGTTGTTGACCTTATCCCGCCAACACGTAAGCATACTTTTGCCCCTGAAGATGACCCATTTGAACTCATAGATGATGAAGCCGAATTCCAAGCTTTAACGGACATCAACTAGAAAACATCTGATTTCCAGACAATAGATGGAGGCAAAGAACCGGTGCAGGCTAACCCGGAATCCTCTACTTGGCATGAGCATGATTGATCTGAAGGGCGGCTCTTTAAATATGGCACCATATCTTGTTGAAAAAACTTTGAACCACTCGGGCCTGATGATAGCCTTGTAATAGGCTAGTTAAAAACAATGATCTTCCATGCCATCATGCATGTTTTGTCGTTTGAATATGTTTAAACTGTCGTTCTGATGATTGAAGATCCATAGGTTGTACTTCATCATATTTACCCAACAGACGGGTAATAACAAATATTGTTGTGTGACTTGCACACAAGTGAATAATATGTGCCCTGACGACTTGCATCAGGGCAGGTCATAATATTCAAAATAGCATATTCTGGCGACTTAAAGTTTATAACCAGGGCGAGTTATCAAGCCTTGCATTTTCACATAACAGGCAAAACTATACCTATGAATGTAGTTCATACTGCCGGCTTACACCACCATAAGCAGTGAGGATAATTTCAATTGCTAAATCAAAGCATACTGGCGACTTAAAGTCCAAAGCCAAGATGGGTTATCAAAACCTTTACATATATTCAAATATATTGGCGACTTAACATCCAAAACCAAGGTGGGTTATATTGCTCAACACAATATGTTATGATGATTTTAAAAGTTTTAAAATCAAGGCGGGTTATCAAAACCTTGCCAACTCATATATAACAAGTAAAACATACCTGTGAAATTTGTTCATACTGCCGGATTACATCGCCATATCCAATGAGGATGACAGCTCCATAGCTTCGAGCATATAACTCCAAGTGCACAATCCAAATATGCTGGCGACTTATCGTCTAAAGCCAGAACGGGTCATCAAAACCTCAGATACGCTCAAATATGAGCCATAATGATTCAAGCTACATGGCCCAAATCGTGTTAACCATATGTCAATATGGTACAAATATATCAACTTTAAGCAATGCTTAGGAAAAATAACAGATCAGAAAAACAAGGCTTTCATAGGCTGCCAAGCCTCAATATCAAGTGTTGTTCATGGGCTGCACAACCACTAGGTTAATCCTTCATTCAAACCTGTAAGACGGGCCTCACATGACCAACCGCCTTTTTAACTTTAGACAAGTTCAGGGTCTTTATAAGATTGACTGTCATGAGTACGACGGGTCATTCCAGGATTACCTGGGTGGAGTGGCAGACAAACAAGGCAGGATAAACTAGAATTTTTGTGATTTACACCTGGCATACTAGCCAATCAAAAGGGTTTAACAAAAGCTATCTTCATTGAACAGGGAGCCCCCCAAGTGACATATATTAAGCCTTCCAAGGCAGGATACCTATGTTTGAACAGTGCATTGTCACAAGATCTCTTTGGAAACCTTTTAACTTGGGAAAGAAGCTCCCAAGAATTTGCAACAAGGCATATAAGCCGGATCAATAGGGTAGTCACAATTATGCTCAATCAGCAGGATGCCCCCAAGTAATTTTTAACAAGGCATACAAGCCGGATCAAGAGGGTAGTCACAGCTATTCTCAATGAGTAGGAAGCCCCCAAATGATCTTATGAATTGGCAATAAAGACTCATATGCTCAGAAATGAAACGACAGAGGTCCTGAATTATCAGGGATGCCGACTGTTGGGGATATAACTACTAAGTATAAACCGCCTAGGGGGGCCAGGTTATGCTCACAAGGAATCATCCATATTGAAGCCCATGAAGACAAGGAATATGGCGCTTTACTATAGAGGCTTAGAGGCCCAGAGCCCAAGGGCGGATTAGGGCCCATAGACATAAACCGCCATGAGATATGTAACTTGTGTTGTAAGATAGGGAAAGGTAGAAACCGAGCCGGACACATGTATGAGCCGGCCTCGGGATTCTGTAAACTGCCGAGCGTCAACCTCTGTATATAAAGGGACGACCCGACGGCGGTTCAGGGACAAGAAACAATAACTCGAGAGATAGGTAAAGAGGATTCGCTCCCTGCTCATCGAGACCCCATCAATTCCACCACAACTGGATCGTAGGTTTTTACCTTTACCACAAGGGGCCGAACCAGTATAAACTCCCCGTGTCCTTTGTCCGGTTTAACCCCTTTAAGCTAATCTCGTTGCGATGGCTCCACGACTAAGTCCTCTCACTAGGACATCTGATGTGATAATTCCACGATAGTTGGCGCCCACCGTGGGGCTACCGCATGATGGTTTTGAGTTCTTAAAGGGCAACTTTGAAGGGCTCAAGGGATACGCGGTTGGCCCGATGACCAAGAGTCGTCGCGGCAAGCTCTCATCGACGACGTAGGCTAGGGCCCCGACGTCTTCAATCGAGTACGGGTATCGGGTCCCCTTTTGAGGAATTCACGTCTTGATCGGCAAGATCGGTGAACCGAGCCCTGAGCTGGACATCTGCACCGACCTCGTCGAGACGGCTCAGCGTGCAAGCCCTGCCCGGGTTCAACCTGCCATGAAGCGTGCGTTTGTAGGATTCATCCATGGTGCAAAGTCTAAACCGGTGTCCGATGGTGAGACGGTTGTTTACTCTGATGGTGAATCATCCACTGGGAGACCGAGTCATTGTACCAACTGCAAGATGGCCGGTTTGGGGGCTGTTCTGATGGCGATAGTATTCTGGACCCCCTTGAACCGCCGAACCGGGTTGCGATCTTCATGGACGGCACACATCCCATGTTGTAATCTTCAATTGCAGCAACAATGATTTCTGGATCGGCAACCGGGGCAGGAGGCCCCACGCGCCGGCCGACTCAAGTTCTGTCCGGTTTATTGGACGCCTGGACGACACTGTTGACCACAGAAGTTACCCCAGAGACTCAAGATCAGCATAACGCAGAGGTCACAAAGCTGCGAGATAAGATAACTCAGGCCAAGGAGGACTTAGCGGCTGAAGAAACTAGGATGGCTGATGAGCGGGCCGCTTTAGATGCCCAGTCACAGCGGATTCAGGCAGAGAATTACCGGCTTATGCTGGATCAGAATGCTTCGAACGACGTGTTGAGGAGGAGGCATCAGTCTCGTTTGCTGTCGGTTTATGAAGCAATGAATCTCTTGAACACACCGGGAGCAGGACCCAGTAATCCGGCAGCAGTAAACTAGACAGAAGCACCTGGTACAGGAGCGGCGGATCAACCACGGGTGACGCACCCGCTTCGACAGTCCCATGACCCGCCGCAGTACATGCCGACACCGCCGGGTCACTTCTCCACCCCTTTGGATAACATGATCGCCGCGGCGTCACGGTTAGCAGCTATTCCGATGGAGGGTGAGTCTCCAGCGGCGGTTGAGATGCGGCGGGCGAGGGATCTCCTTCAAACCGCTATGGTTCAGCAGCAGGCCTATTTGTATAGCAGAAACAGAATTCATTCAACTCCTCGCCCAAGCAAGAGTTACAACAGGCACATCGATGAACCAGCTGTGTCTAGCAGTGCGCGGAACCATGACGCCCCTCGAGGGCCTAATCCGGCGCGCGGTGGTGCAAATGCTCAGGACGTGGCGGATAACGGTAGAGCGCGTCGAGAAGCCGAGTTAGCGGCGCATCATGCCGACCGTCAGTTTACTCCGGTTTGTCTGACAATGTCAGTGGAACGAGGTCTTGCTTTCAGCTCTTGGGGGGTGCCGTGCCTCACCCCGGCTCTACGTAATGTGCGGCTACCCAAGGATTTCAAGGGTCCACTTAAGGTGCCCAATTACACCGCTAATTTACCCCCCGAGTCATGGGTCAAAAGTCATGAGATGGCAATGGAGATGCTGGATGTGGATGAAGCAGCTTGCGCGAAATATTTCACCATGATGTTGGATGGAACGGCTCGCACTTGGCTGAAGAGCCTGCCGGTTAACTCCATTGGGTCATGGGCCGAGTTAAAGGCCCGGTTTATAACAAACTTCAAGGACACGTGCAAGCAACCCATGTCAATTGTGGATCTGGCCGCCTGTGTCCAAGAAGAAGGCGAGTCGACAACCCATTGGGTGCGCCGGGTTTAAGAGATCTTGCATTCATCGAACCGCATCAATGCCGATTCAGCAGTCATAACATTGGAGGGCAATTGCCGGTTTAAGCCTCTGAAGTTGAAGTTAGGACGACTCAAGCATCACTGCAATGACATGGGAACACTCATGGCAGCTTTGGTTAAGTATGCCGATTCTGATAGTACCAAGGATCCCGAGTCTAACAATGAGAAGCCGAGGAAGGAAAAGAAGAACGGGATGTGAAAGGACAGCATCATAACCAGGCAAGCCATGGGAATAACGGTAAGCGTAAAGCGGCCAGTAATTCCGATTTCGTGGCTAACACCAATGCATAGGACAATGGCTAGCGTCGTAAAGGTAGACCGCCCCCACAGAGTGGAGGATTAGGTGTCAATCTTGAGCGCCTGTTAAATCAGCCCTGCCCGAGGCACGGGACGCGAGAGAAGCCATCCACGCACCTCTGGAAGGACTGTTTTATTATGAGGGAGTTCAAAAACTCAGATCTTTTCCGGTATGACCATGGACCGTCCGGCGGTTCAGGATCTAGGTCACAAGGGCCGGGTTATGGTGGAGGTAACTCCAGTTCAGGATTTCAGGGTAATCAGGGTGGACATGGCAATCAAGGCAACCAAGGTGGTTATAATCAACAGGGAAATCAGCAACAACAACAATCGGCTTATCAGAGTCACCTTAAGCAGTTAATGGTGGGCAGTATCATGTCTTTACCACTAGCCTGTGCAAGCGTGATCAGAAGCTTCACAAGAGGGTAGTGAACTCTGTTGAACCGGCGGTACCCCATTTTTTGCGCTGGTCTGAACAACCTATTGTATGGAGTCGAGAGGATCATCCGCCCCGGGTTGATATTCCGGGTCACCTAGCTTTGGTGGTGGCACCTCAGGTTGGAGGTTATAAGTTCACTAAGGTGCTCATGGATGGAGGGATCAGCATCAACTTCTTGTACTATGAAACTTTCCGTCGTATGGGGTTGACAGATAAGAATCTTAAACCGTCGAATACCGTGTTTCACGGTGTGGTGCCTGGTAAATTGGCGTACCCGGTTGGTAAGATAGCTCTAGAGGTTACCTTTGGAGATGATCATGATTCAAGGTCAGAGACATTGACTTTTGAAGTGGTGAAAATCAGGAGTCCGTACCATGCCTTGTTTGGGCGGACGGCTTATGCTAAGTTCATGGCAAGGCCGTGTTATGTTTACCTGCAGCTCAAGATGTCGGGTCATAAGGGGACCATCATAGTACATGGAAGCCGAAAGGTCGCTTTGGAGTGTGAGGAAGGTGACGCGGCTTACGCTGAGTCGGTTTGTGCAACAGAGGAATTGAAGTTCTATAAGGACAATGTTGATCCGGCGGATATGACATCTTTGAAAAAACCAACTACGGATCATGATCCGGCGTTGAAATTTAAATAGGCTGATGAGACTAAGCTGGTTGATTTTGTTCCTAGCGATTCATCCAAGCAGTTTAGCATCAGCGCTAACTTGGATCCAAAATAGGAAAGCATGCTCATCGAGTTCATCCGTGAGAACCGGGACATTCTTGCATGGAAGCCTTCTGACATGCCAGGTGTATCGAGAGAACTCGCTGAGCACACTCTTAATATCGATCCCAAGTTCAAACCAGTCAAGCAGTTTCTCCACCGCTTCAATGAAGAGAGACACAAGGCCATTGGTGAGGAGGTAGCCCGGCTCTTGGCAGCAGGGTTTATTGTGGAGGTTTTTCGTCCTGAGTGGTTGGCTAACCCGGTGCTGGTACTCAAAAAGAACGACACTTGGCGTATGTGTGTGGATTACACAGATTTGAACAAGGCTTGTCCAGCTGATCCCTTTGCTCTCCCTCGTATTGATCAAATCATTGATGCTACGGCGGGTTGTGAGCGTTTGAGTTTTCTGATGCTTATTCGGGTTATCATCAGATCAAAATGGCAGTTAAGGACCAGGAGAAGACAACTTTTATAACTCCCTTTAGAGCCTTCTGCTATGTGTCTATGCCTTTTGGGCTCAAGAGCGCCCAGGCGACTTATCAGTGATGTGTGCAGAATTACCTTCATAATCAGATTGGACGCAATGTTCATGCTTATGTGGATGATATCATGGTGAAGTCCAGGAAACAGAAACACTAATAGCTAATTTGAAGGAAACTTTTGATAATCTGAGGGTTTATAAGATGATGCTTAATCCGGCCAAGTGTGTTTTTGGTGTACCAGCAGGCAAGCTCTTGGGTTTTCTGGTGTCTAACAGGGGCATTGAAGCTAATCCGGAAAAGATCAAGGCTATTATGTCCCTGGCTAAACCGGCGTGCATTAATGATGTTCAACATCTGGCAGGTCGTATTGCGGCACTAAGCCGGTTTATCAGCCGGTTGGGAGAGAAGGCCATCCCTCTATATCAAATGATGAAGAAAACAGACAACTTTGTCTGGAGTGATGCTGCTAATGCGGCGTTTGAGGATCTGAAGAAGCAGTTAGCCGAACCGCCCGTTCTTGCTGCCCCCATTGAGAAGGAACCATTGCTTTATACGTGGGTGCTAATGCCCGGGCTGTCAGCGTGGCCATTGTGGTGGAGCGCAAGGAGGCAGGTAAGGAGTATCCGGTTCAGCGGCCGGTTTATTACATTAGCGAGGTGCTTATCGGATCAAAGCAGAGATACCCACATTGGCAGAAGCTGGTGTATGGAGTTTTTATGGCAAGCCGGAAGCTTAAGCAATACTTTCAGGGCCATCCCATTACTGTGGTCAGTTCCACTCCATTGGGAGATATCATTCAGAACAAGGAGGCGACTGGCCGGGTTGCTAAGTGGGCTATTGAGCTTGGACCTCACGGGTTAAAATATATGCCTCGCACTGCTATCAAGTCCCAAGCGCTCGTGGATTTCATCAATGACTGGACAGAGTTACAGGCACCAGAGGATAAACCGAATAACACATACTGGACTATTCACTTTGATGGATCTAGACAATTGGAGGGCTCGGGGGCTGGAGTGGTTATTACTTCCCCTCGAGGTGAAATTTTTTGTTATGTTCTCCGCTTAATGTTTCCCTGTACTAACAATGCAGCTGAGTATAAGGCCTTGCTCCACGGTCTTCGGATGGCTAAGGAGATGAACTTAATTCGGGTACGTTGCTTCGGCGACTTTGATTTAGTGGCTCAGCAAGTGTCTGGTACGTGGGACTCTAAGGATCCACTCATGGCGGCTTATAGGCGTGAGGTGGATATCATTGCTGGTCACTTCAAGGGTTACCAGGTCAAGCACATTGATCGGCGCAAGAATGAAGCGGCGGACGCTTTAAGCCGGCTCGGATCCCAGCGTAAACCAGTGCCACCCAATGTTTTTCTTGACGTTCTGCATAATCCGTCGGTCAAGATACCAACGGAGGAGGATCTAGCTGTTCCTGACCCGGAGGCTCAATTGGTGGCGGTTCTTCATGCTATCCCTGATTGGACAGTGCCATACCTGGCGTATATGACCTGGGGCGAGTTACTCGAGGACGAAGTTCTGGCCAGACAGATAATCCGGCGGTCCAAGTCCATGACTGTTGTCAATGGCGAGTTACATCATTGCAGTGTCTCAGGGGCGTTTCAGCGTTGCGTTTCTCCTGAAGAAGGCTGTGAGATCTTGCGTGAAATCCACGAAGGAGATTGCGGTCATCATGCCGGTTCAAAATCCTTGGTGGCTAAGACTTTCCGACACGGTTTTTACTGGTTAACAGCTCATGCTGATGCGGAGGATCTGGTCAGGAAGTGTGATGGTTGTTAGAAGTTTTCACGCCGAGCTCATGTTCCGGCCCAGGAGTTGAGGATGATTCCAATCACCTGGCCGTTTGCAACTTGTGGGTCGGATATGGTTGGGCCTTTTAAGAGGTTCAAGGATAAGAAGACCCACCTTCTAGTGGCGGTTGGTAAATTCACCAAGTGGGTGGAGGCAGAGCCAGTAAGCAAGTGTGATGCGGCCACGACGGTTCAATTCATGAAAAAGGTGGTTTTCCACTTTGGTTTTCCACACAACGTTATAACAGATAATGGCATGAATCTCTCCAAAGGTGCTATGAAGAATTCTGTCAAGGTGAGCACATCCGGCTTGATGTGTCCTCTGTGGCTCACCCCCAGTCTAATGGTCAAGCGGAGAGAGCTAGTCAAGAAATCCTGAAGGGTATCAAGCCCCGGCTTATAAACTTGGGGGCTTAATACCCAGTATCATAAGGAGTCAAAGAGAGTTTTATTGCAAAGCATAACTCAAACATCGGTGCTTACTGAGCATAGCTCAAAATATTGCCTGGGGGATCTTTGCTTCTACAAGAACAAAGAATCCACACCTTGCAATAGGCTATAAAAGCCAGGCTTGGAAGCCAGGTGTATTCACCTAAAACCCCGGGTTAACCTGCCTTCATCAAGTAAGTCACTCCGCCCAGGTAATCCTGGTATGACCCGCCGAACGTTTGACAAGTCAATCTTATATAGACCCTGAACTTGTCAAAGTTAAAATGACGATTGGTTAATGTGAGGTCCATCTTAAAAGGCTTTGTCAAATGGTTTAACTCAATGGCCTGGCTGCCCATGAAATGCCTCGTCTTTTTTACATATTTTATTTGCAAATCTTTCTTTTCGATGTTTATTTTGATAAGGTTTATATTCAATCCGGTACTTGCTAACCCGGACTGTTTTTTACAAGTTGCCAAGTGCAAACTTCTATGATGACCGGTGTTAGTTAACCCGACTTGGCTTTCAACTATAAGTTGTTAGTACATTATCAATTCTAATCCGGTATTTGTTAAACCAGTATGGTTTTGACTATAAGTCACCAGTATGATCATCCGGTGTTTATTGTAACCCGGTATGGCTTTGTCATAAACCAGCACAACATGGTGGGAGTCATCACCCTTACTACAATAAAGTTGATATAATCAATAAATGTGATTCCATGTCACATGTATGATATAATTCATGTTTTATTATTTTTGATTACTTCAGCCTTGGTTATAAACCCTGGCTTGATATTGGGTATCATAACCCGTCCGGCGGTAATCCGCCAGGGCAATTTTAAGTTTATCATATGCAGAATAGGATTGCATAAAACTGCGAAGGAGCATAAGTCGATATAACACTATCAAGATGGATTAACAGTATCAGGCAAAGTGGTTATGCATGATGGCATAGCAGACCAAGTGTTTAAACCTAGCCTATTACAAGGCAGCAGACGCCCAAAAGAATAATTGTTTATCGCTGATATCTCGGCATGAAAAATTAAATCGGCCTCCGGATTATGATTCTTCCTCAGGTTGATGTGAAGGTTGCGGATCATCCTGCGCCGGTTCACCCTCCGCTTCCCCACCTAGTGGCTGGAAGTCAATTGTTGCCCAGTCAATCCCAGATAAAGCTCGGAAGACAGCTTCATCGCTTATAAGATCGGACGGTTCAACATCAGGGGCATAAGTATGCTTACAGATTGGCGAGATAAGATTTTGTGCTTCATAAACCAACACATCAATCCGTTTGTTGTCTGTGTCATAAATCGACCGGTGGAAAGACAAACCAGTCTCCTCAGCCAGCTTACTCGCAAGTAGACGCATTTCCTTTGTTAAAGCCCTGAGGGCGTCATTGTCAAACTCTGACCCATCTTCTTTTTGGCTCGGATAGCCGTTTCCAATATCCTCCAGATCAAGATCAGCTATCCAGGCCTTGGCCCGAGTCAACGCAGATAGAGCACCGACTCTTGTAGCCGATCTCTTCACCTCATCGAGTTGGGCAGGCGTCATGGATAATTTTGCCAAAGTATCTTTGATCAAAGTTGGGGGCGGTTTATTGTATTAAGCTGTGCAGATGACCCGTTGAGCACGGGTATATAACTGCTCTATCAGTGTATAGGGCCCTTCAGTTTTTTGCGCATGTCTGAACCAAGATGAGCAACACGGCTACTTGCAATGGTTACAAGATTGTTGGTAAACAGGCAGATTTGAAGGATGTCTAAGTACAACCCAGGAAGAGGGTACTTACCAAAAACAGCAGAGGTCATAGTGTTGATTTGCCATTTTAAGCCATTCAGTTCTTCTGTCACCGGTTTAAGGGCCGCTTCAGCATCCTCCGCCCGCTTTAGCAAAGTTGCTTTTTCAGCCTCCCAATCTGCTCGTTCGCCTTTGAAGCCATCCTTCAATTGTTCCATGGCTATTAAAGCGCCCTTCAGCTCTTCTTTGGCCTTTGAAGTTTCAGCTTGCTGGGACTTGATGTTTTCTTGGAGGTCGGCGATTTGGGAATCTTTTTTGGTCAAGTCAGTCTGCAGGAGACAGTTCATAAATTGGTAATACTTTTTTGAAAGTCCCAAGCACATAGCAAGTTATACACTTGGCACTTGGGGGCTAATGCGTACCAAATCAATTCAAGGTTATCGAGTTTTTATTAGCAAACCGGATGTTACATGACAGAAAAGGTGCCAGTTCATCCTAAAGGTAGAAACCGGCCCATGGGGGCTACATAAGAAAAATTCAATATCATTCTACTACAAGTCCCGGTTCATATTCACATTGATGAACCGGCCCTTGGGGGCTACTAGAGTTGATAATCGAAGCAGGCTCTAAGAAAAAAATTGTGCAAAGGAATGGATATTTACCTCATATCGCTCTTTAATTAGACCTACTAAACCGGCTTCATAGTCGCGGCTTGTATACAGACGGTTTAAATACCCAGAGTGAATGTCCTGAGCATTGAGGTGAGCATAGCTTGATAAATCTGTTTTCCACTTGCCCTTGTCCACAGCAGAAAATTCTTCTTTGGCACTATGCTTTGATAAAGCGACAGGGTTGCTAGGAGCAGTATGGCCAAAGCCGGTAATGACAACATCATCAGTGGTGCCATCAACAGTCTTGTATGGGCTTGGCAGTTTAGCAGATGTTCTTACTGGGCTTGGTGGATCGGCAGCTGGGCTCGGCATATCAGCAAACTGGCTCATTGGATTTATTTCTGCCGGTTCAACAAAAGTATCCTGACCCTGAGGTACAGGATCATCCAGAGTAATGTCAGCATTCTGATCAAGAGCCTCCGAGGTCTTCTCTGGTTCAGTGGCCGGATTACCATCAGTTGGTGTAGTCAGCTTGGCTTTCTTGCTAAGTCTGGCTTTGGCACTAAAAAGAACAAACGCAGAGGTTAGTATAATAAACAGTGCAAGGCATAAAAAGTTAAGTATAGTCTTACCAAGGAACGGTCTTGAGTGGAGGCATATGTGTGGCTGATGACTCACCGGAGGATGAATGGGAGGTTCCCTAATAATTCGAATCAGACGGATTAAGAGGATATCAAAAGTAACCCGCCTTGGGATAAAGTGTATTAGAAGAACAAGAGACTTCTTGACGGCGTTTGCGAACCGGAGAATATGGTAAACTGGAGGAGGTAACCACTTGACCACTATGCCGGGTTGTGCGGCGAGCTTCATGATGCTGTGTCTTCAAAGAAAAGTGCGGATCCAAATAAGCAAGAGGGTGTGAATGTTTTACTTTCCGGACTGCTCGACGGAGTTTTGGTACTGGCACATGATTTGAGTCGGAGGATAGAACAATTACCTCTACATCACCAGCGTGGCTAGCTTCCGCATCATCCTTATAATAATCATGGTCAATGAGGTGTATGAAAAAAGAACCAAGAGAGTCAAGTTCTACCTCTGATTCCGGGTCATCGAGCTCCTCATCATTGGGCAAGTCAGAGGCTTCAGCAGTTCTTTTCTTTGCGGGCTTCTTTGTAACCCTGGTTTTGACACGAGGTGCTCTTACCGGTTTATCTTACGGTTTCACTGGTTTATCTTGTGATTTCTTCTTCCAGAATGGATCATCATCCTGCATAGATGGACAATAAATTATAAAGGAATATTTAAGAAGGGACAGATTAAGACGAAAAAGAGGCAATTCTTACAGCTGGCGGTTTATTGGAAGTACAAAAGGGACTAAGCCCTACTTTGCTGCATACTGCTACCGGTTCATCAAGCATCTTCTTGACAGATTCAGTGACCTCGTCATCGGTGAGCTGGATGTCAATATGACGTTGAGGGTCATTCAAATCCCCCGTGTATTCACACATTAAACCGGGGCGCCGGCTTAAGGGCATAATACTCCAAGAGACCCAGCATCGAACGAAGTCGACGCCAGTCAGACCCTTTGCAACAAAGGCCCTGAGTTTTGATAACTGAGGGGCATATTTCGATCGTTCCTTGGCAGTCAGTCGCTGAGGAACTGGATGTTCTCTGGTAAGTCAGTGTGCACGGTAACCCGGCAGAGGATTCTCTTCAGGTGGAGATGTATCACGATAGTAAAACCAAGTTTGATTCTAGTCCTTCGGATGACTATGATGCTTGGCATGAGGGAAGCTGACATCTTTTCTCTTTTGGATTGAGACCCTGCCCAGCTCAGTGTTAAGCCCATCTGTGAACTCGGTGCGGTGGTTCAAATAGAAGTAATCTCTGAACAGTTCAACAGTGGGTTCCTCTTGTAGATAAGCCTCACAAAAAACTTGGAAGTTGCAAATATTGGATACAGAGTTAGGCCCAATATCTTGAGGGCGGATCTGGAAGTTGGCAAGAACATCACGAAAGAACTTTGAACTGGGCGGGCTAAACCCGTGACCCAGATGGCCAGCAAAAACAACTACCTCTCCGTCCTTGGGCTCAGGAGGATTTTCTGGACCGGGAACTCTCCAATTTTTGACTTCTTTCTGAGCTAAAACGCCAGTGGAAACAAGCCCATTTATCTATTCTTCAGTAACCCGGGAAGGAACCCAATTGCAAGCATAGAACGTTTTGGCCATTCAGTGGAAAGCTAGAAAAAAGGATCAATGCCGGTTTAAAGATTCATGACTAATGCAGATAAACCGGCTTAAGGACAGAGGAAGAAGAAATTGAAGCATATATACATGATAAACCGGATTGTTTACATTGAGGTTGAGTTGGCGGTTTAAGAGAGGGCTAATGGTACCTGACGGGTTATCATCTTCTAAAAGTTAAACCGCCTATAATGGTTTGGAAGTTATTGATCTGAGAAAATTTCTAAGTATTGCACAAATAGGTTCTACAAGTTGGTTTTGTAATTTTGGATCTACCGCAGTCCTAAAAAGGAGAAAAATTCAGAAGCCCTAAGTGGTACCAGTAGAACAGCTAAAGGCTAGATGGGATCTGCTTACTGACAAAAGAGATGCTATGATGAAGAAAAACGAGTTCTAGCTATGGCCGCATCAAGAACACTGAAGAACACCGAAACCCTAGTGGTAGATCTGAGGTGGAAGGAAGGAAAACTTACAGAGATGGAAGGAGTAATGGAGAGGCGCCGTGTTTCTCTGGTCAGATCAGGTTGCTGGAGCGGCCATTATTGGTGCAGAGGCAAAGGTCGACGATGGCGGCTGTGCTCGAGCACTGATGCGACGCAAGGAAGACGACAGGGCGAAAGGGCACGAAGGGAAAAATAAAGAATGACCCCTGGTCCTATTTATAAGGTGAAGGGATAAGTGACAGGCGCGGGAATCGAGGAACCCAAAAAATGGATACATGACACAGCTGTCACCTCGGTTTTCGGAGGTTCATTAATAAAAAGGGAAAAAAGCATTTACAAGTTTTAATAAGCAGGTGACGTCATGGCGATTTACTACAATCTTGGAAGATGACGTCACGGCGGTTTACCAAGTTCGTATGGAGATGACGTCATGGCGGTTTACAAGGTTCATGTGAGGATGTTCAAGAAGGAGTTTTTCTAAGTGTGAAGATTGACATGAACAGGTTCAAATCAATTTGGGGCCTAATGTTGGGGATATAACTACTGAGTATAAACCGCCCAGGGGGGGCCGGTTTATGATCACAAGGAATCATCCGTATTGAAGCCCATGAAGACAAGGAATATGTCGCTTTACTACAAAGGCTTAGAGGCCCAGAGCCCATGGGCGGATTAAGGCCCATAGACATAAACCGCCATGAGATATGTAACTTGTGTTGTAAGATAGGGAAAGGTAGAAACCGAGCCGTACACATGTATGAGCCGGCCTCGGGATTCTGTAAACCGCCGGGCGTCAACCTGTGTATATAAAGGGACGATCCGAAGGCGGTTCATGGACAAGAAACAATAACTCGAGAGATAGGTAAAGAGGATTCGCTCCCTGCTCATCGAGACCCCATCAATTCCACCACAACTGGATTGTAGGCTTTTACCTTCACCGCAAGGGGCCGAACCACTATAAACTCCCCGTGTCCTTTGTCCGATTTAACCCCTTTAAGCTAATCTCGTTGCCATGGCTCCATGACTAAGTCCTCTCACTAGGACATCTGACGTGATAATTCCACGACACCGGCTTTATTATACTTGATCATAATATATACATGGATGAAAATATGTACAACACAAGAGCCAATGGCTCAGGTGTAGAGCAATGTTCCAAGGCCGGTGGGTCTCCTCCTCCGATGTGCATGAGTCCTTGTGGTCTCGAACATCAATGAGGTAGTATGATCCGTTGTTCAAGTTCTTGTTGACCACAAAGGGTCCTTCCTAAGGTGGGGATAATTTGTGCATATCCATCTGATCCTGGATGAGCCGGAGCACCAAGTCACCTTCTTGAAAGGTCCGGGTCTTAACCCAACGGTTATGATAATAGCGCAGATCTTGTTGTTATATTGCCGAACAAGCCGTTGCAAGGTCGCGCTCTTCATCCAACAAGTCAAGAGCATCTTGTCATGCCTTTTCATTATCAGCTTCAACATAAGCCGCCACACGGGGCGAGTCATGACGGATGTCACTGGGGAGAACCGCCTCTGCTCCGTAAACCATGAAGAAAGGCGTATAACCCGTGGATCTGTTGGGGGTAGTATTGATACTCCAAAGCACTGAGGGTAACTCCTCAACCCAACAACCTGGTGTCCTCTACAAAGGGACCATAAGCCGGGGTTTTATACCTCTCAAGATTTCTTGATTGACCCTTTCAGTTTGACCATTACACTGGGGGTGAGCCACTGACGAAACATCAAGATGAATATGCTCTTGTTGAAAAAATTCTTTCATGGCACCCTTAGAAAGGTTAGTGCCATTATCAGTTATGATGCTATGAGGATAACCAAAGTGGAAAATCACCTTTTTTATGAATTGAACCGCCGTTGCCGCATCACATTTGCTGACCGACTCTGCCTCAACCCACTTTGTGAACTTGTCAACCGCCACAAAAAGGTGGGTCTTCTTGTCCTTGGATCTTTCGAAAGGTCCAACCATATCCAGCCCCCAGACTACAAACGGCTAAGTAATTGGAATCATCCTCAATTCTTGAGCCGGCACATGAGCCCGTTTTGAAAATTTCTAACAACCATCACGCTTGCTAACTAGATCTTCTACATCAGCATGAGTCATCAGCCAATCAAACCCATGACGAAAAGCCTTAGCAACAAGAGATTTAGAGCCAGCATGATGGCCGCAATCTCCTTCATGGATCTCCCTTAGAATTTCACGGCCCTCCTCAGGAGAGATGCATCGTTGAAACACCCCTGTAACACTACATTGGTGTAACTCGCCATTGACAATGGTCATTGACTTAGACCTCCGGGTTATTTCTCTGGCCAAAGTTTCATCATCAGGTAACTCACCTCAGGTCATATAAGCCAAATATGGAACAGTCCAATCAGGAATAGCATGGAGAGCCGCCACCAACTGTGCCTCCGGGTCAGGGATAGCAAGATCCTCTTCTGTAGGCAATTTAACTGAAGGATTATTCAGAACATCAAGAAAAAAATTAGGTGGTACTGGTTTACGCTAGGACCCCAGCCGGCTTAAAAAAGCATCAGCTGCCTCATTTTTCCTGCAATCAGTATGTTCCACCTGATAGCCTTTGAAATGACCAGCAATATCATCAAGCCTTTGAAATGACCAGCAATATCATCAACCACCCGGTGATAAGCCGCCATGAGCGGGTCTTTGGAATCCCAAGTTCCCGAGACCTGCCGAGCCACCGGATCTGAATCACCAAAACACCTAACCCGACTTAGGTTCATCTCCTTAGATATCCGAAGACCATGGAGTAAAGCCTCATATTCAGTTGTATTGTTAGTGCAAGGAAACATCAACCTCAAAACATAACAGAACTTATCACCTCGTGGGGAAGTCAGAAGAACTCCAGCCCCTCAACCTTCCAATTGCCTGGATCCATCAAATGAATAGTCGAATATGTGCTATCCGCCTTATCCTCAGGCATCTGCAACTCTGTCCAATTATTGATGAAATCAACAAGGGCCTGAGATTTAATGGCTGTTCGAGGCACATACTTCAAACCATGGGGTCCAAGTTCAAGTAGACCCGGAGATTGTCAAAGGTCTCCTTCAAATCATCTACCAAGGTCTCCTTCTTCCTGGACTTCACAACTATATCATCCACATAATCATGAACATTGCACCCAATCTGGCTGTGGAGACAATTCTGCACACAACGCTGATAAGTCGCCTGGGCACTTTTGAGCCCAAAAGGCATAGATACGTAGCAGAAGGCTCCAAAAGGAGTGATGAAGGATGTCTTCTCCTGGTCCTTAACTGCCATCTTGATCTGATGATAACCAGAATAAGCATCTAGAAAAATCAAATGCTCACAACCTGCCATAGCATCAATGATTTGATCAATACGAGGGAGAGCAAAAGGATCAGCCGGACAAGCCTTGTTAAGGTCCGTGTAGTCCACACACATACACCAAGTGCCATTTTTCTTAAGCACCAGCACCGGGTTAGCCAACCACCTAGGATGAAAAACTTCAACAATAAACCCAGCCACCAAGAACCGGGCCACTTCTTCACGAACGTCCTTGCGCCTTTCTTCATTAAAATGATGAAGGAATTGCTTTACTGGCTTAAACTTTGGATCTATATTAAGAGTGTGCTCAGCGAGTTCCCTCGGTACACCTGGCATGTCAGAAGGTTTCCATGCAAAGATGTGTCGGTTCTCATAGATGAACTCGATGAGCGCGCCTTCCTATTTCGGATCCATGTTGGCACTGATGATGAACTGCTTGGACGAGTCACCAGGAACAAAGTCAACCGGCTTAATGTCATCTGCTGACTTAAACTTCAACAACGGGTCCTACTCTGTGGTTGGCTTCTTCAAGGGGGTCATATCTGCCGGGTCAACATTATATTTATAGAATTTCAGCTCCTCTGTTGCACAAGCTGACTCAGCATAGGCAGCATCTCCCTCTTCGCACTCCAAAGTTGTTTTCTATTTCCATGCACCATGATGGTTCCCTTATGACCCGGCATCTTGAGCTGCAGATAAACATAACAAGGTCGTGCCATAAATTTAGCATAAGCCAGCCGTCCAAACAGGGCGTGATAAGGGCTCTTGATCTTGACCACTTCAAAAGTTAATTTCTCAGCCCTATAGTCATACTCATTACCAAAAACCACCTCCAAGGTTATATTGCCCACTGGATATGCCGACTTACCGGGCACCACCCCATGAAAAACTGTAGAGGATTGCTTAAGATCTTTGTTAGTCAAATTCATATGATGAAAAGTATCATAATAGAGGATATTGATGCTGCTGCCTCCATCCATGAGCACTTTAGTGAACTCATATTCTCCGACCTGCGGTGCCACCACCAAAGCCAGATGACCCGGATTATCAACCCGGGGCGGGTGATCTTCACGGCTCCATTCAATGGACTGCTCTGACCATCGTAAATATTGAGGGACCGCCGGCTCAACCACGTTCACCACCTGCTTGTGAATCCTCTGATCCCTCTTGCACAAACTCGTGGTAAACACATGATATTGACCACTATTCAGCTGCTTCGGATGACTCTGATAACCAGACTGCTGCTGTTGCTACTGATTACCCTGATTAGATTGCTGGTTAAAACCGCTTTGATTACCTTGACCCTGCAATCCAGAGCTTGAGCCGCCACCTCCAAAGGCAGATCCATGAGAGCCGGACCATGACCCGCCATGCGGGCCCTAGTTACCCTGATAAAAACCGGAATTTCTATACTCCCTCATGATGAAGCAATCTTTCCAGAGATGAGTGGCCGACTTATCTTGAGTACCATGCTTTGGGCAAGGCTGATTCATCGTCGCCTCAAGGTTGGATTTTGGCCCACCAAACCGGGGTGCTGATAACTTTTACTTACGCTTACCATCATTACTCTGCATGTTAGCCACAAAATCTGAACCGCCGTTAGCTTGCTTATGCTTACCATTATTGCCTTGACCCACCGCGTTGTGCTGCTGTCCTTTTGCATTGCCATTCTTCTTCCCCTTACTAGATTTTTCCTCATCAGACTCGGGGTCCTTAGTGCTATCAGAAACATCATATTTGACAAGAGCTGCCATGAGCTCCCCCATGTCATTGCAATGGCGTTTAAGCCGCACCAGCTTCTGCTTGAGGGGAAGGAAGCAACATTTTTTCTCCAAAATTAGGACAGCTGAGCTGGCATTGATGCTATCTAATGAGTGGATAATGGCCGAGACCCAGTGTAACCAATGGGCGGTTGACTCACCCTCACTCTAGACACAAGTGTATAAATCAAGAATCGACATGGGATGCTTGCATGTATCCTTGAAATTCTAAATAAAACACGCCTTCAATTCATCCCATTATCTGACAGAGTTGGGGGGCAATCCCTTCAACCAGGTATGAGTCGGCCCATCCAGCATCATGGTGAAATACTTAGCGCACACAGCGTCATTGACATCCAACATATCCATGGCCATCTCATAGCTCTTGATCCAAGCCTCTGGGGGTTGATCCACCGTGTAATTGGGTACTTTTCGAGGGCACTTGAAGTCCTTGGGTAACCCGCTCATTGCATAGAGCCGGTACTAAACATGGCATACCCACCGTCCTGGAAATCACTCCAGCTTCTATGGACATCAAAGGGGGTAACTGAGGCTGCTGAGCCGCTAGCTCCGCCTCACGACGAGCCCGTGCTTGATCTACCAGCAACTGAGTGTGGTTATCAGCCTGTGGCGGGTCATGCCCATGGGGCTGGTTACGATGCCGCTCACTGGTTGAAACCGTCGGTGACTCCATGTGTTGGCTATAGCTTTGAATCGGACGTGGAGTTGAGTGAATTCGATCGTGGCTGTAGGAGTAAGCTGCCTGCTGAGCCTCCGCCGTTTGAAGAAGTTCCACGGTTTTCCAAGCCTCGACCGCCTCAGGACTCTCACCTGTCATCGGGAGAGCCGCCAATCGTGATGCTGTGGCGATCATGTTGTCCAACGGGTTAGAGAAGTGACCCAGAGATGTTGAGATTCGCTAAGGCGGGGTTAAATTGACACAAGTCGGATCCGCCACATGGGGTTGAGCCGCCGCTCCTGTCCTAGGCACTTCCGGGCCCCGGGTCATGCCGGGTGGTTTACTTGGCCCTGCCCCAGGCGTATTGAAGAGATTTCTTGCATCAAACTCATGAGGCAGACGACTCTGGTATCTCTTGTTAAAGACAATGTTTGATGCATTCTGGTCCAAGCTCAGGTGAAAGTTTTCTGCTTGAATCTGCTGTGATTCCGTCCCCAAGGCGGCTCGCTCTGTTGCCATCCTGGCATTTTCAGCATTCCTCCTTAGCTTCAGCTATCTCGTCACACAACTTTGCAACATCCATGTTATGTTGTGCTTGGTTCACCGGGTTACCTCCACCGTCAGCAAAGTTGCCAGAGCCTCCAAAAGTTCAGATAAAACTTGAGCCGGTGGGCGCACAGGGCCTCCTGCCCCGGCTACCATAGCGGTTGCTTAATCAGAGATCATTGCTACCGTAGTTGAGGATTTCTACACCAGTTGTGTGCCGGCCATGAAGATCACAACCGGTTCGGCAGCCCATAGGGGTCCGGAATATTATCGCCATTGGAACAACCCCCAAGCCTATCATATTGCAATTGATACATGGAATTGGTCTCGCCGGTTGAGGACTCATCGCCAGAGTAGACGGCCGTCTCTCCACCAGACATAGATCCTTCCTCAAGATCCACTTCTTGAGTAAAGCCCACAAAGACATGCTTCAGCACGACTTGTACCTTGGCGGGTCGAGCGCGCTGAGCCGTCTCAATGATGTCGGTGTAGTTGTCTGGCTCAGGTTTCAACTCGCCGATCTTGCCGATGAAGACATGGATTCCGTCGAAGGGGACTCGGTACCCGTATTCGATTGAATCGGTCCCGGGACCCCATCCCGCGTCGTCGATGTAGATTTTGCCGCGGCGACTCTTGGTCATCTGGCCCATGGCGTATCCTTTGATCCCTGAGAAGCTGCCCTTCAAGAACTCGAAACCACCATGCTCTGGCCCCACGGTGGGCGCCAACTGCCGTGGATTTCACATGGCAGATGCCCTAGCAAAAGAACTTAGGTGTGGAGCCATCAAGCTAGGTTATCTTAAAGGGGTTAAGCGGGACAAAGGACATAGAGAGTTTTTACCCAGGTTCAGCCCCTCTCAATGAGGTAAAAGCCTACTCCTACTTTCGATTGTATTACTTGTGTTTCAATTACAAGGGAGCGAATACGCTTGACCTAGTACGCGATTAATTGTTTCTTGACTTAACCCGCCACCGGGTCTCACCTTTATATACACAGGTTAAGGCCTGTCGGCTTATAGAGTCCTGACCAGTTCACACAACATGACTAGCTCAGTTTCTAACAAAACTTGCCTTATGGAATAAGTTAAACATATGGCGGCTCATCCCTCTGGGCCTCTAGTCACCTCCAGGTCTTGGGCCTCCAATAGGCTTGCTTCATGAACCACCATCTATAAGTCTTCTAGACCTTATCATGCCTCTTCACCTTTAAGTCACTTGCGGCATGACCGGCCCCTCCTGGGCGGGTCATACCCAATAGTTATATCCCCAACACCATGGCTGCTTCGAGCTCCTCAAAGGACAAGTTCTTCAAGAACGTCATCAACCCATATTTGCGGGAGGTGATGCAGCACCCTCAAGCTATCGATATGCATGAGGGGGTGCCTCACATCCGCGATGTGCAAGGTCCCAAAGGGACGGGAACCATGGAGGCCAGGCTTGAAGCTATGGAGCAGGAGGTCTTCCGGTGCAAGGGGATGGTGGAACATGGACTCAATGCCAATCACCTCATGATCACGGATTACACCTGTGATCTCAAGGTGGATGGGAAGTCCATGAAGGATATCGTCTTCACCTTCAACGAGCAAATCAACTTTCTCTAAAGCCAGATCTACGATATCCAAAACCAAGTCTTTGAATATGAGCCAAGGTTTAAAGGTATGAGTTTGGCTTCCAGTTGCAGGACCCGCGAGATTCACTCCTCCTCTTATGATGGTGAGCCCCTGCCATGGAAACCCGAGGATAAGATTGCTACTACTTCAGCACCACCACCTCCGTCTTCATCACCAAAGGAAACTTGAGTATCGGGTAAGGGCACTCCCCTTTGCTTGTGCCAAGCTTGGGGGAGGTGCCCCACTATTGTATCACCTCCATTATATTTTACCTTTACTTATCTTACTTCGATCCATAGTTATCTTTTGCTTTAGATGAATAAAAGTTTAGTTCGATCCTTTCTTTTCGAGTGTTTGCTTAGTGATCTATCCTTGTAATCGTGTGTGAGATTTATAATAATGTTTAGTTTGAGTTTTATTTTCTTTACTTCCATGTTCAATAAAAAGAAAGGAAATAAATGAAAAAGATCATATGCTAAGCTTATGGAAAGTAATGACATCACATAAGGAAGTGTATAAGTAGAAAATTTTATTGGAGATTTACAAACATACCATTGGTAAATGATGCAATTCATGAAAGAATTAATAAGGGAAGATAAGATTCACATGAAAATACGCTATCTTGGACATCTTTTGTGATTGTGAGCCCCCATCAGAATATTATATGCCAAAATTGTTGACGTTGGACAAGGAAGACAACGTAATAATTTATGTTTGTTCATATTCACATAAAAATTATATTGTCATAGATCATTTAACATGTGGGGCTTGCCCCCATCTTTGCTAGCCAAAAATTCTGCACTAAGTAGAGATACTAATTGTGCATCCAAAAACCCTTAAACCCGCATCTTGTTTTGAGAGTCCACCATACCTACCTATGGATTGAGTAAGATCCTTCAAGTAAGTTGTCATCGGTGCAATAAGGCAATAAAAGTTGCTTCTAAAAATGTTGGGTCATTTACTGTAAGAGAAAATTGAGCGTTGTATGAACTTGTGATAGCAAAGAATAAAAGCGACAGACTGCATAATAAAGGTTGCTATCATAAGGGGCAATATAAACGTGACGTTCTTTTGCACTAAGAGATTGAGCATACAAACAATAAGCGCATGGCAACATCTGCTTCCCTCTGCAAAGGGCGTATCTTTTACTTTTATGTACTTGCTTTTATGCAAGAGTCAAAGTATTTCCCTCTATTCTTTTTTATTTTCTCTTTTGGCAAGCATCATGTGGTGAGGAAAGATCTACGAACATATATCCAGTTGGATATGGGTGGCATGAGTTATTATTGTTGACATCACCCTTTAGGTGAATACGTTGGGAGGCGAAACTATAAGCCCCTATCTTTCTATGAGTCCGGTTGAAACTTTTTTCTCATGTGTATGCGGTGAGTGTTAGCAATCATAGAAGACTATATTATGGTTGAGTATGTGGACTTGCCAAAAGGCTCCGATACGTGACCCTTCCCTGAAAAGATGATGAATTGTAGTTGCAAAGTTGACCAAGAACATAGTTTGTTAGTTTTCAGTAGAGTTTATGCTTTATAGTTCGATGTTGTGATGAATTGTTACTTATTCATCCGAAGTTATATAATAGATTTTTTATGATAAAAGTTCTATGATAACGTTTTATGTTAAAGTTTGTTGTTGTTATAATAACATGCATGATGCTTCTATGTCTGTATTTTGTTTTTACCGACACCTCTCTTTGTAAGCATGTGGACATGTTTTTCAATTTCGGTTTTCGCTTGAGGAAAATCGAGGTCTAAGCTTGGGGGAGTTGATACGTCCATTTTGCATCATGCTTTCCTACTGTTATTTATAATGTTTTTATGCATAATAATGCTTTTTGGAGTAACTCTAATGCCTTTTCTCTCATAATATGCAAGGTACCCACAAAGAGGGAGAATATCGGTAGCTAGAATTTTGGACTTGAAAAAGCTACGTGAGGCCACCTATTCTGCACAACTCCAAATGAGCTGAAACTTCACGGGGATTTTATGGAATATTTAAGAATTACTGGAGCAAATAGCTACCAGAGGGGCCCCACCAGGTGGGCGCAACCCACCTGGGCGCGCCAGGGAGCCCAGGCACGCCCTGGTGGGTTGTGCCCTCCTCAGCCCACCTTCGGTGCCCATATTATGGTGTAAGTCATTTTGACCTAGAAAAAACCAGGAGACGACTTTCGGGACGAAGGTCCGCCGTCTCGAGGTGGAACTTGGCCAGGAGCACTTTTGCCCTCCGGTGGAGCGATTCCGTCGGGGGAACTTCCCTCCTGGAGGGGGAAATCATCGTCATCATCACCAAAAACTGTCCCATCTTGGGGAGGGAAATCTCCATCAAGATCTTCAACAACACCATCTCCTCTCAAAACCTAGTTCATCTCTTGTGTTCAATCTTTGTACCGGAACCTTAGATTGGTGCTTGTGGGTGACTAGTAGTGTTGATTACATCTTGTAGTTGATTACTATATGGTTTATTTGGTGGAATATTATATGTTCAGATCCATTATGCTATTTAATACCCCTCTGATCATTAGCATGATTATCATTTGTGAGTAGTTACTTTGGTTCTTGAGGTCACAGGAGAAATCTTGTTGCAAGTAATCATGTGAACTTGATATGTGTTCGATATTTTGATGGTATGTATGTTGTGATTCCCTTAGTGGTGTCATGTGAACGTCGACTACATGACACTTCACCATACTTGGGCCTAAGGGAATGCATTGTGGAGTAGTTATTAGATGATGGGTTGAAGCTTAAACCCTAGTTTATGCGCTACTTCGTAAGGGACTGATTTGGATCCAAAAGTTTAATGCTATGGTTAGATTTATTCTTAATACTTTTCTCTTAGTTGCGGATGCTTGCGAGGGGGTTAATCATAAGTAGGAGGATTGTTCAAGTAGAAATGGCACCTAAGCACCGGAACACCCACATATCAAATTATCAAAGTAGCGAACACAACTCAAACCAACACGATGAAAGTGACTAGATGAAATTCCCGTGTACCCTCAAGAACACTTTGCCTATTAAAAGAGACTGTTTTGGCCTGTCCTTTGCCTCAAAAGGATTGGGCTACATTACTGCACTTTTGTTACAGTTCCGTTACTTGCTCGTTACAAATTATCTTGCTATCAAACAACCTGTTACATACTGTTTCAGTGCTTGCATACATTACCTTGCTGAAAACCGCTTGTCATTTCCTTCTGCTCCTCGTTGGGTTCGACACTCTTACTTATCGAAAGGACTATGATTGATCCCCTATACTTGTGGGTCATCAAGGCTCTTTTCTGGAGCCGTTGTCGAGGAGTGAAGCGCTCTTGTTAAGTGGAAATCCATATGGAAAAATTATTACAACATGCTAAAATTTATTATCACTTGTTACTATGGAGAACAATCCTTTGAGGGGTTTGTTTGGGGTATCTTCACCTCGACCAGAACCATAATTAGTTACCCCTCAACCTACTGCACCTACTGAAAATATTGGTTATGAAATTCCTTCCGGTATGATAGAACAACCGTCGGAGATGGAACCGAACATCCTGATATGCACTTGATATATGTGGATGAAATTTGTTGATTATTTAAGCTTGCAGGTTTACCCAGAGATGAAGCTAAGACGAAGGTTTTCCCTTTATCTTTTAAGGTAAAAGCATTGGTATGGTATAGGCTATGTGATGATATTGGATCTTGGAATTGGTATTTCACCAAAAAAAATTATCCTATGCATCTAGTTCATTGTGATCAGAATTATATATATGGAAAGTATCTCTCTAGCTTGGGGGAGGCTTAAGTCAATGTTATATTCATGCCCCAATCATGAGCTCTCAAGAGAAATTATTATTCGGAATTTTTATGCTCGGCTTTCTTGTGATGATCAATCTATGCTTGATACTTCTTGTACTGGTTCCTTTATGAAGAAGACTATTGAATTCAGGTGGGGTCTTTTAGAAAGAATTAAACACAACTCCGAAGATTGGAAACTCGACGAAGGTAAGGAGTCTGGTATTAAGCTTAAGTATGATTGTGTTAAATCTTTTATGAATGTCGATGCTTTTCAAAAGTTTAGCACTAAGTATGGACTTGCCTCTGAGATAGTAGACTCCTTTTGTGAATCATTTGCTACTCATGTTGATCTCCGTAAGGTGAAGTGGTTTAAATATCACCACCTATTAAAGAAGAAATTGAAGAATCGGTAATAGCTAAAGACAAAACTATTATCTATAATGTTGATCCAGTTGTTCGTACTGCTTATATTGAAAACCACCTTTTCCTGTTAGGATTAAGGAACATGCTAGGGTTTCAACCGTGGTCAATAAAAGCTATATTAAAACACCCAAACCTGCTGAACAAATAAAGGTAGAACTTGGTGTTGCTATGGTTAAAGATCTCCTGGTAGAAAATATAGATGGGCATGTTATTTACTTCTGTGATGAAGCTGCTAGAATTGACAAACCCGATGAAAAAGATAAACATAGACCCGTTGTTGGCATGCCTGTTGTCTCGGTCAAAAAAAAAGATCACTGTTATCATGGTTTATGTGACTTAGGAGCTAGCGTGAGTGCTATTCCTTTTACCTTATATCAAGAAATCATGAATGATATAGCACCCACTGAAATAGAAGACATAGATGTTACTATCAAACTTGTTAATAGAGACACCATCACACCACTTGGGATTGTTAGAGATATTGAAGTCTTGTGTGGGAAAATAAAATATCCTACTGATTTTCTTGTTCTTGGTTCCCCACAAGATGACTTTTGTCCCATTATCTTTGATAGACCTTTCTTGAACAATGTTAATGCTAAAATAATGTTAATGCTAAAATAATGTTAATGCTAAAATAAATTGCAAGAAACAAACCGTCGGCGTAAGTTTTGGTGATGAGTCTCATGAGTTTAATTTTTCCAAGTTTAGTAGAAAGCATCATAAGAAAGAGTTGCCTATTAAGGATGAAATAACTGGTCTTGCTTCTATTGCCGTGCCTCCTACTAATCCACTAGAACAATATTTGCTAGACCATGAAAATGATATGCATCTGCATGAAAGAAATGAAATAGATAAACTTTTCTTCAAACAACAACCTCTACTTAAACACAATTTTCCTACTAAAACTCTAGGAGGGCCTCCTCCACCTAATGGTGATCTTGTGTTTGAACTAAAACAATTGCCAGACATTTTTGAATATGCTTTTCTTGATGAGAAAAAGATATATCATGTTATTATTAGTGCTAACCTTTCAGAACTTGAAGAAGAAAGATTATCGAAGGTTCTGAAGAAGCACTGAGCTGCCATTGGATATACTCTTGATGATTTCTGATACATATCCAATGTATCTATAATTTTTGATTGTTCCATGCTATTATATTATGGGATAATTAGATTTATGCCCCTAGTTGTGTCCCACTCGTCTGTTTTACCACTAATTCCCAAAAGTCACCAGTTCTGTCCAAGTCACTTTGCTCCTCTTATGCTTTTGCCCTTTGACCGTTTGATCGTTAGTTTGAAAACTTCATAACTAATTCATAATAAATCAGAAAAATACAAATAAGATACCAAAATGTTCAGAAAAACATCAGCTATATGTCAGTGTCATTTGCATTCATGAAAAAAAAGTGTTGGAAAGTGCACATCCGTGTTTTAGCTCTTTTGATACCACCATGAATAGTAACACTACAAAAGTTTAAAAAAAAGTTCAAAAAAAATATGGTGGCAAAGAACGACAATTGTTCTAAGTGCTTGCCAAGTTTCATTAGGGAACGACATTCGTGGAAGTCGTGGCAAAAAAATAATCTATTTTGGAGTGCTGATTGTTTTTTTGCCGCGGCACCCACGAATGTTATTCCCTGATGAAACTTGGAAGGCACTTAAAACATTTGTCATTCTTTGCCACCAATTTTTTTTGTATTTTTTTTGAACTTTTTTAGATTTTACTATTCATGGTGGTAGCATAAGAGCTAAAACTCGGATGGGCACTTTCCAACTCTTTTTTCATGAATGCAAATGACACTGACATATAGGTGATGTTTTTCTGAACATTTTGGTATCTTATTTGCAATTTTCTGATTTAGTATGAATTAGTTATAACTTTTTCAAACTGGCGGTCAAACGGTCAAAGGGCAAAAGCATAAGAGGAGCAAAGTGACTTGGACAGAACCGGTGACTTTTGGGAATTAGGGGTAAAACAGACGAGTGGGACACAACTAGGGGCATAAATCTAATTATCCCTATATTATCTATTTTGGATGTTTTATATGCATTTATATGCTATTTTATATTATTTTTGGGACTAACCTATTAACCTAGAGCCTTGTGCCAATTTTTGTTTTTTTCCTGTTTTAGAGTTTGGCAGAAAAGGAATACCAAACGAAGTCCAAATGGAATGAAAATTTCACGATGATCTTTCTTGGACCAGAAGCAACCCAGGAGACTTGGAGATGAAGTCGGTGACTTAACGAGGTGGCCACGAGGGTGGAGGGCGCGCCCCTACCTCGTGGGGCCCTTGGAGATCTCATGGCCTAATTCTTTCGCCTATATATACTCTTACACCCCAAAACCATCAGGGGAGCCACAAAAACACTTTTCCACCACCGCAACCTTCTGTACCCATGAGATCCCATCTAGGGGCCTTTTCCGGCGTCCTGCCGGAGGGGGATTCTATCACGGAGGCTTCTTCATCAACACCATTGCCCTTCCGATGAAGCGTGAGTAGTTTACCACAGACCTACGGGTCCATAGCTAGTAGCTAGATGGCTTCTTCTCTCTCTTTGATTCTCAATACCATGTTCTCCTTGATGTTCTTGGAGATCTATTCGATGTAATATTCTTTTGCGGTGTGTTTGCTGAGATCCGATGAATTGTGGATTTATGATCAAATTATCTATGAATATTATTTGAGTCTTCTCTGAATTCTTATACGCATGATTTGATATCTTTGCATGTCTCTTCGAATTATCAGTTTAGTTTGGCCTACTAGATTTGTTTTTCTTGCAATGGGAGAAGTGCTTAGCTTTCGGTTCAATCTTGCGGTGTACTTTCCAAGTGACAGTAGGGGCATCAAGGCACATATTGTATTGTTGCCATCGAGGATACAAAAGATGGGGTTTTCATCATATTGCTTGGTTAATTCCTCTACATCATGTCATCTTACTTAATGCGTTACTCTGTTCTTCATGAACTTAATACTCTAGATGCAGGCAGGAGTTGGTCGAGTGTGGAGTAATAGTAGTAGATGCAGAATTGCTTCGGTGTACTTGAGACCGACGTGATGCCTATGTTCATGATCATTGCCTTAGATATCGTCGTAATTATGCGCTCTTCTGTCAATTGCTTGGCAGTAATTTGTTCACCCACCATATTATTTGTTATCTTGAAAGAAGCCACTAGTGAAACCTATGCGCCCCGGGCCTCTTTTCCATCGTACAAGTTCTCTTTTCCACCATACAAGTTCTCTTTTCCATCATACTAGTTTACGATCTACTATTTTGCAATCTTTTAATTTCCGATCTATAAACCAAAAATACCAAAAATATTTAATTTACCATTTATCTATCTCTATCAGATCTCACTTTTGCAAATAACCGTGAAGGGAATGACAACCCCTTTATCGCTATGGGTGCAAGTTGTTGATTGTTTGTGCAGGTATTCGGTGAATTATGTGTTGTCTCGTACTGGATTGATACCTTGGCTCTCAAACTAAGGGAAATACTTACTGTACTTTGCTGCATCACCCTTTCCTCTTCAAGGGAAAAACTAACACAAGCTCAAGAGGTAGCAATTTCAAGGGCATTAGTCCAACTCTCTGTCAGCACAAAATTAATATGGAACCTGATGCTAAACCCATTGTTGATCACCAATGACGTTTAAATCCTAAAATGAAAGAAGTGGTAAGAACAGAAATACTGAAGATTCTGGAAGCTAGGCTAATCTATCCTATAGCTGATAGTAGATGGGTAGGTCCTATTCATTGTGTCCCCAAAAAGGGAGGTATTACAGTTGTTCCTAATGATAAGAATGAACTAATTCCACAAAGAATTTTCACTGGTTATAGAATGGTAATCGATTTTAGAAAATTAAATAAAGCTACTAGAAAAGATCATTACCCTCTGCGTTTTATTGATCAAATGTTAGAAAGATTGTCAAAGCACACACAATTTTTGTTTCCTTGATGGATATTGTAGTTTTTCTCAAATACCTGTCTCACAACCTGATCAAGAGAAAACCACCTTTACTTGTCCTTTTGGAACTTATGCTTATAGACGAATGCCTTTTGGTTTATGCAATGCACCTGTTACCTTTCAAAGATGTATGACTTCTATATTCTCTGATTTTTGTGAAAAGAATGTTGAGGTTTTCATGGATGATTTTTCTGTTTACGGAACTTCTTTTGATGATTTCTTAAGCAACCTTGATCGAGTTTTGGAGAGACGTGAGAAAACTAATCTTGTCTTGAATTGGGAGAAGTACCACTATATGGTTAATGAAGGTATTGTCTTGGGACATAAAATTTGTGAACGAGGTATTGAGGTGGATAAAACTAAAGTTGATGCAATTGTGAAAATGCCATGTCTTAAAGATATCAAAGGTATTCGTAGTTTCCTCGGTCATGTTGGTTTCTATAGGAGGTTTATTAAAGACTTCTCTAAAAATTTCTAGGCCTCTTACAAATCTTTTACAAAACGATGTTCCATTTGTTTTTGATGATGACTATGTAGAAGAATTGGAAACACTTAAGAAACCCTTAATTTCTGCACCTGTTGTTCAACCACCTGATTGGAACTTGTCTTTTGAAATTATGTGTGATGCTAGTGATTATGCTCTTGGTGCTTTTGTAGGACAAAGAGTTGATAAGAAACTAAATGTTATTCATTATGCTAGTAAAACTCTAGACAATGCCCAACGCAATTATGCTACCACTGGAAAAGAATTTTTAGCAGTGGTGTTTGCTTGTGATAAATTTAGATCTTACATTGTTGATTCTAAAGTTACTGTTCACACCGATCATGCTGCTATAAAATATCTTATGAAAAGGAAAGATGCTAAACCTAGACTCATTAGGTGGGTTCTCTTTCTACATGAATTTGACTTACATATCACTGATAGAAAGGGAGCTGAGAACCCCGTGGCTAATAACTTGTCTAGGCTAGAAAATATTCTTGATGACTCACAACCTATTAATGATAGTTTTCCTGATGAACAATTAGTTGTAATAAATGTTTCTCATAACACTCCTTGGTATGCTGACTATGCTAATTATATTGTTGCTAAATATATACCACCTAGCTTCACATACCAACCAAAGGAAAAAAATTCTTCTATGATTTAAGACATTACTTTTGGGATAATCCACATCTTATAAAGAAGGAGTAGATGGTATTATTAGAAGTTGTGTACCTGAGCATGAACAGGTACAAATCCTATGGGAATGTCACTCCGAAGCTTATGGAGGGCATCATGCGGGAGATAGAACTGCTCACAAGGTATTGCAATATAGTTTTTATTGGCCTACTCTCTTCAAGGATGTTCGTAAGTTTGTTTTACCTTGTGATGAATGTCAAAGAATTGGTAATATTGGTAAGCGTCAGGAAATGCCTATGAATTATTCTATTGCTGTTGAACCATTTGATGTTTGGGGTTTTGATTACATGGGACCTTTTCCTTCCTCTAATGGTTATACACATATTTTGGTTGCTATTGATTATGTTACTAAGTGGGTAGAAGCTATTCCAACCAGTAGTGATGATCACAACACCTCTATTAAAATGCTTAAGGAAGTCATTTTCCCAAGGTTTGAATTCCCTAGATATTTAATGACTGATGGTGGTTCATGTTTTATTCATGGTGTGTTCTGTAAAATGCTTGCTAAATATGATGTCAACCATAGAATTGCATCACCCTATCATCCTCAGTCTAGTGGTCAAGTTGAACTTAGCAATAGATAAATAAAGTTAATATTACAAAAAATTGTCAATAGGTACCGAAAGAATTGGTCTAAGAAATTAGATGATGCACTTTGGGCTTATAGAACAACATGTAAAAATCCTATGGGTATGTCTCCTTATAAAATGGTTTATGGAAAAGCTTGTCATTTGCCTCTTGAGATAAAACATAAAGCATATTGGGCAATTAAAGAACTCAACTATGATTTCAAACTTGCCGGTGAAAAGAGGTTATTTGATATTAGCTCATTAGATGAATGGAGAACCCAAGCCTATGAAAATGCCAAGTTATTTAAAGAAAAAGTTAAAAGATGGCATGATAAGAGAATCAAAAATTGTGAGTCTAAAGTTGGAGAATATGTTCTTTTGTACAACTCTCATTTCAGATTCTTTGCAGGCAAACTTCTCTCCAAATGAGAAGGACCGTATGTTACCAAGGAGGTTTATCGATCTAGAGCCATCAAAATAAATAATGCCGAAGGTACTAACCCGAAGGTTGTTAACGGGCAAAGAATTAAACATTATATCTCAGGTACGCCCATTAATATTGAAAGCAATATTATCCAAACTATGGCACTAGAAGAACACATAAAGGAAACCTTCTGGAATACTCAAAATCATGAAAAAAGATGTCGTGGTGGGTGCACGGCAGATGCCAAGGGATGGCTAAAGAGAGGAGGAGGCTCGAGGGCGTTGGTGGGCTCCAGAGGCAAGGTTGGCATGCGCGGGCGCGGGACGCCGGACATACCCAGGTTTGGGGCTCTCCGGAGAGATAACACCCCTAGTCCTGCCGAGTTTGGTTGGATGATTGATAGTATAATGCTGCTCCTGGAGCTGTATGGAGAAGGAAGGAAGCGGGCTAAGGCTTGGGCTGCTCCTTCTCCCCAGTGTTGCTATCTGGTGGCTAGTCCTATGCTTACTTATGCGATGGTGCGATGCTGCGATCGGATGCCTGATGAGATGCCCCTCATCAGATGCGCTGGTGGGCGTGGGTTCCTAGGGGTTTTTATAGATCAACCCACCCAGGGTTACAATGGTAATATGCCGAGTCGGTGGGTCCGCATTTTCGGCGCCCAGGACTCCGAGATGGGTCCCGCTTGTGGGCTTGTGGTTCGCCGGGTTCCCCTAGGTGCGGGCCCCGCGTGCCTAGGGGAACTGTGCGCCATCTTGTCGATCGTCAGGGCGTGGCCGAGTCGAGTCGCGTACAGTGCTCCCCGTTAGGCCGCCCCTTGCTGTCGTCAGCGGTGAGGGCGGGAGCACTGTAGCCATGCCAGCCTTGGTCAGCGGGTAGGTGAGGGGCACTGTTGCCACGCCCCGGCCGACCGCGGGCATGGTGGAAGCACTATTGCCTGGGTCATCGGTGATTTGGGTCTCGTCCCATCGTACGGCCTGGATGGGACGAGAGCTGACCCGTGGCTGGATTGCCGTGGACGCCACGGGTGGTGCTGGCTTGCCGTGGAAACTTGGTTGCGCCGGGTCGAGTTGCCTTGCGCCAGTTGCTGTGGCCGGGTTGACATACCTTGCCGTGTCGGAGAGTTTGGCCGGGTTGCGGGCCTTGCCGGGTCGAGCGACCCGGCCAAGCGCGTGCCGGTTTGCGGGGCGATGCGGCCCCCGCTATTTTTGAAGAGGATCCGGGTTCCATTGCCTGCCCGGGGTTCATCCCCCCGACAGTAGTCCCCGAAGCTGTGAAGGTCTGCCATCTTCTGGTGAGCGGGCCTTAGCAGTTTCCCCCTTAAGCAAGGCGGATTCTGCGAACGCCGGGTCCGGCAACACCCGCTGTGTGCCGGTTTTCTCGGAAACCGGATCGCAGCACCCCGGCCGTGGCGGGAACCGAGGACTCAGTCGAATCTTGAGGCGATCCCTTGGGCTTCGCGCAGGTGCCACGTGGCGCCCAGAAGTCGGAGGGGCCAGACAGGCCACGCGCGTGACGAGACCGGGCGACGGGCCGGGGGCCCACCGCCGCGCGCCCTTGGGCCACGCGCGTGGATTTATTGTGGCGTCTGGGGGCCGGTTACACTTCCCCGTGCAGTTAGTGCGCGCGTACGTGCGCACTTATTGCGGGGTAGTGGAACGAGCGCGTGCAGACGATCCCGCTCCCCCACGTTTAAACTGGGGCTTATAAATTGAGGGGGGCAAGGGGGCGGCGGACACCATTCTCGCTCGCGCCCTCCTGTCCCCCTGCTCGTGCTTTGCCCTTTGCCACCGACGCACAACTGCGCCCGCAGCCCTGAGCAGAGCTTCCTCCGCCGCTCGTCTTCTTCTTCCCGCTTCTATCAATGGTGCTGCCATCGGGCTCTTGGATGGGCTCCAACATTACCCCCGAGGACATCACGCAGCTTCGAGCTTCGCTGTGCTTGCCGCGGGAGACGGACGTCGGTGTCCGCCTGCCGCGCGGGGAGCAAAGGCCCCGGCCCGAGGGGTAGGAGCGCGTCGTCTTCCTAAATCATTTCGAGCGCGGGCTCGGGCTATCGGTGAGCGCCTTCTTGGAGTTCTTCGGGCTTCAACCGCACCATCTTGGCACCGGCGCGATAGTTCAACTCTCCGGATTCGTGACCCTGTGCGAGGGGTACCTGGGGGGCGAGCCGACGATCGACCTCTGCGCGCGCTTCTTCTCCTTGAAGCAGCAGGATCCGTCGGCCGGGGAGTTCGCCGACTGCGGCGCCGCCGTCATCTCCAAGCGGTCGGGGGCAGATTTCCCCAAGATTTCGCTCGAGGATTCTGCCAAGAAGTGGCAGAATTCTTTCTTCTACGTCCACAACCATGGCGTGGACCATATCAATCTTGCCCCCTTCGTCATCGCGCTGCCGCGGGCAAAGACGAACTGGGGCTACTCGCTCCGGCGCCCGTCGCAGGAGATCGCCAACCTCTGCGAGAGGGTGACGGTGATGAGGATGCAGGAGGGGCTCACCGGCACGGACCTCCTCGCCGCGTTCATCACCCGCCGGGTCCTCCCGCTTCAGAGGCGCTCCTGCCTCATCGGCGAGATGATCGGACTGTAGGACTCCAACTGGATGGGTTCGACACGGCTGTCCGCAAAGCAGGCCGCGCGCGCCGTTAACGTCATCTCCAGGGCCAATCTTGGAGAGGATTGGTGATTCGGCAAGGCGCCGGATAGCCAGTCGAACACGGCACCGCAGGTGAGCGTCTGGTCTCCTTACTTTGCCGCCGCGCACCTTCTTGTTCGTCCTGACGCGATGCAGGAGGTTCTCTTGAACGCAATCCGGCATCCTTACGCCCAGGGTCCGTTGCAGGTGGCACCAGAGGAGCCCGCGGCCCAAGGCGGCGAGGAGGTGGCTGAGTCCGACACCTGCGCTGGGCGCCGAGCCGGTAAGTCTTGCATGTTTCCTTCTTTATTTCGTCTTGAATTGTTGCTCGTGTCGCGGTGAAGGCGACGCTGATTATGATGGTATGAGTTTGGCTGCTAGTTGCAGGACCCGCGAGATTCACTCCTCCTCTTATGATGGTGAGCCCCTGCCATGGAAACCTGAGGATAAGATTTCTACTACTTCATCACCACCACCTCCATCTTCATCACCAAAGGAAACTTGAGTATTGGGTATGGGCACTCCCCTTTGCTTGTGCCAAGCTTGGGGGAGGTGCCCCGGCATTGTATCACCTCCATTATCTTTTACCTTTACTTATCTTAGTTTGATCCATAGTTATCTTTTGCTTTAGATGAATAAAAGTTTAGTTCGATCCTTTCTTTTCGAGTGTTTTCTTAGTGATCTATCCTTGTAATCGTGTGCGAGATTTACAATAAAGTTTAGTTTGAGTTTTGTTTTATTTACTTCCATGTTCAATAAAAAGAAAGGAAATAAATTAAAAGGATCATATGCTAATCTTATAGAAAGTAATGACATCACATAAGGAAGAGTACAAGTAGAAAATTTTATTGGAGATTTACAAACATAGCATTGGTCAATGATGCAATTCATGAAAGAATTAATAGGGGAAGAGAAGATTCACATGCAAATACACTATCTTGAACATCTTTTTTGATTGTGAGCCCCCATCAGAATATTATATGCCAAAATTGTTGACGCTGGACAAGGAAGACAATGTAATGATTTATGTTTGTTCATATTCACATAGAAGTTATATTGTCATAGATCATTTAACATGTGGTGCTTGCCCCCATCTTTTCTAGCCAAAAATTCCGCACTAAGTAGAGATACTTCTTGTGCATCAAAAAACCTTAAACCCATGAGAGTCCACCATACCAACCTATGGATTGAGTAAGATCCTTCAAGTAAGTTGTCATCGGTGCAATAGGGCAATAAAAATTGCTTCTAAAAGTGTTGGATCATTTAGTGTAAGAGGAAATTGAGCGTTGTACAAACTTGTGATGGCAAAGAATAAAAGCGATAGACTGCGTAATAAAGGTTTCTATCATAAAGGGCAATATAACGTGACGTTCTTTTGCACTAAGGGATTGAGCATACAAACAAAAGCGCATGGAAACCTTTGCTTCCCTTTGCGAAGGGCCTATCTTTTACTTTTATGCAAGAGTCAAAGTATTTCCCTCTATTCTATTTTATTTTCTCTTTTGGCAAGCATCATGTGGTGAGGAAAGATCTAGGCACATATATCGAGTTGGATATGTGTGGCATGAGTTATTATTGTTGACATCACCCTTGAGGTGAATACGGTGGGAGGCGAAACTATAAGCCCCTATCTTTCTATGTGTCCGATTGAAACTTTTTTCTCATGTGTATGCGGTGAGTGTTAGCAATCATAGAATACTATATGATGGTTGAGTATGTGGACTTGCAAAAAGGCTCCAATACGTGACCCTTCCCTGAAAAGATGATGAATTGCAATTGCAAAGTTGACCGAGAACATACTTTGTTAGTTTTTAATAGAGTTTATGCTTTATACTTCGATGTTGTGATGACTTGTTACTTATTCATGAGAAGTTATATGATATAACTTTTTATGATAAAAGTTCCATGATAAAGTTTTATGTTAAAGTTTGTTGCTGTTATAATAATATACATGATGCTTATATGTCTATATTTTGTTTTTGTCGACACCACTCTCTCTAAGCATGTGGACATGTTTTTGGATTTTAGTTTTCGCTTGAGGATAAGCGAGGTCTAAGATTGGGGGAGTTGATACGTCCATTTTGCATCATGTTTTCCTACTGTTATTTATAATGTTTTTATGCATAATAATGCTTTTTTGAGATAATTCTAATGCATTTTCTCTCATAATATGCAGGGTTCACACAAAGAGGGAGAATACCAGCAGATGGAATTCTAGACCTGAAAAAGCTACGTCAGGCCACCTATTCTGCACAACTCCAAATAAGCTAAAACTTCACGGGGATTTTTTATGGAATATTTAAGAATTATTGGAGGAAAGAACTACCAGAGGGGGTCCACCAGGTGGGCACAACCCACTTGGGCGTGCCAGGGAGCCCAGGCGCGCCTTGGTGGGTTGTGCCCTCCTCGGCCCACCTCTGGTGCCCATCTTCTGGTATATAAGCCATTTTGACCTAAACAAAATCAGGAGAGCTCTTTCGGGACGAAGCACCGCCGTCTTGAGGCGGAACTTGGGCAGGAGCACTTTTGCCCTCCGACGAAGTGATTCCGCCGAGGGAACTTCCCTCCCGGAGGGGGAACTCATCGTCATCATCATCACCAACAACTCTCCCATCTCGGGGAGGGAAATCTCCATCAACATCTTGAACAACACCATCTCCTCTCAAACCCTAGTTCAACTCTTGTGTTCTATCTTTGTACCGGAACCTTAGATTGGTGCTTGTGGGTGACTAGTAGTGTTGATTACATCTTGTAGTTGATTACTATATGGTTTATTTGGTGGAAGATTATATGTTCAGATCCATTATGCTATTTAATACCCCTCTAATCATGAGCATGATTATCATTTTTAGTAGTTAATTTTGTTCTTGAGGTCACGGGAGAAATCTTGTTGCAAGTAATCATGTGAACTTGATATGTGTTCGATATTTTGATGGTATGTATGTTGTGATTCCCTTAGTGGTGTCATGTGAACGTCGACTACATGACACTTCACCATAGTTGGGCCTAAGGGAATGCATTGTGTAGTAGTTATTAGATAATGGGTTGCGAGAGTGACAGAAGCTTAAACCCTAGTTTATGCGCTACTTCATAAGGGACTGATTTGGATCCAAAAGTTTAATGCTATGATTAGATTTATTCTTAATACTTTTCTTATAGTTGCGGATGCTTGCGAGGGGGTTAATCATAAGTAAGAGGTTTGTTCAAGTAAGAACGGCACCTAAGCACCGGTCCACTCACATATCAAATTATCAAAGTAGCGAACACAAATCAAACCAACATGATGAAAGTGACTAGATGAAATTCCCGTGTACCCTCAAGAACGCTTTGCTTATTATAAGAGACTGTTTTGTCTTGTCCTTTGCCTCAAAAGGATTGGGCTACCTTGCTGCACTTTTGTTATCGTTACCATTACTTGCTCGTTACAAATTATCTTGCTATCAAACAACTTGTTACCTACAATTTCTGTGCTTGCAGACATTACCTTGCTGAAAACTGCTTGTCATTTCCTTCTGCTCCTCGTTGGGTTCGACACTCATACTTATCGAAAGGACGACGATTGACCCCCTATACTTGTGGGTCATCACCAGGCCAGACCTTTAATGCACCTTTTAGTGTTACGTCTCTCCCGTGCATATACTACTTGTTACCTGTCGCTTTGTGGCTCGCATACCAAGCATTGTGGCATAATAAAAAAACGAAAAGAAGAAAAGGCTTCTAAGGAAAAGAAAAGAGAAGCAAGAGCTTGTAAGTAAATAACATTGAGGCACGTTGCCTAGTTCATCATCTTGGTGTATACATACATAAGAATACTTGGGATAGTAGATGACCTGTTTCTCTATTAGGTTGGTGCACTAGCGTATCTAGCCCATTAGAGCAATCGAGCTAGCGTCTCTCTAGTATCCGTACAACAAGAGCATTCCAACGGTTATACCTCTTAGAGCTCACTCCTTGGTTGTGCGGATCCCATCTATCTTCCGTGTGTGTGTGTGTGTGTGTGTGTGTTCTAAGTGATTTCCTTGGGTTTGATCTAATTGTCTTACTTGCCATTTGTGAATCTTTTCAACTTTTTCAACATCTTGACTAACATTTGCCTGAATTAATTGTGCTACCTCCTAACTGAGATCTGATACGTCTCCAACGTATCTATACTTTTTGATTGTTCCATGCTATTATATTATCATTCTTGGATGTTTTACAATCATTTTATATCATTTTTGGTACTAACCTATTGGCATAGTGCCAGTGCTAGTTGCTATTTTCTGCATGTTTTTTACATCGGAGGAAATCAATACCAAACGGAGTCCAAACGCAGCGAAACTTTTTGTGGATTTTTTTGGGTCAGAAGATATCCAGTGGGCCAGGAAAGCACCTGGGGGTGCTCCGAGGGGAGCACAACCCACCAGGGCGCGCTTGGAGGCCTAGGAGTGCCTCGTTGGGTTGTGCCCACCTCGGGTGCCCCCTGAACCGCCTCTTTGCTCTATAAATACCACAATATTCTAGAAACCCTAGGGGAGTCGACGAAAATCAATTCCAGCCGCCGCCGAGTCCAGAAACACCAGATCCAATCTAGACACCATCTCGGAGGGGTGCATCATGTCCATTGGTGCCTCTCCGATGATGCATGAGTAGTTCTTTGTAGACCTAGGGGGTCCATAGATAGTAGCTAGATGGCTTCCTCTTTCTCTCTCTGGATTATCAATACAATGGTCTCTTGGAGATCCATATGATGTAAGTCTTTTTGCGGTGTGTTTGTTGGGATCCGATGAACTTTGAGTTTATGATCAGATCTATGTTTTTATCCATGAAAGTTATTTGAGTCTTCTTTGATCTCTTATATGCATGATTGATTATAGCCTCATATTTCTTCTCTGATATTTGGGTTTTGTTTGGCCAACTTGATCTATTTATCTTGCAATGGGAAGAGGTGCTTTGTGATGGGTTCGATCTTACGGTGCTTGATCCCAGTGACAGAAAGGGAAACGACACGTATGTATTGTTGCTATTAAGGATAACAAGATGGGGTCTATTTCTACATAAATAGATCTTGTCTACATCATGCATCGTTCTTATTGCATTACTCCATTTCTTCATGAACTTAATACACTAGATGCATGCTGGATAGCGGTGATGTGTGGAGTAATAGTAGTAGATGCAGGCAGGAGTCGGTCTACTAATATTGGACATGATGCCTATATAATGATCATTGCTTGGATATCGTCATGATTATTTGAAGTTCTATCAATTTTCCAACAGTAATTTTTTCCCACCGTTTGCTATTTTTCTTGAGAGAAGCCACTAGTGAAACCTATGGCCCCCAGGTCTCTTTTCATCATATTTGCCTTTGCGATCTATTTTCCTTTACATTTATTTTCAGATCTATTAAACCAAAAATACAAAAATACCTTGTTGCAATTTATTTGTTCCGCGATCTATTTATCCTATCTACCACTTTTACCTCACGTTATTTGCCTATCTTGAGGCGCCATACCTGAAAGGGATCGACAACCCCTTTAACACGTCAGGTTGCGAGTATTTGTTATTTGTGCGCAGGTGTTGTTTACGTGGTGTGAGGAGGTTCTCCTACTGGTTTGATAACCTTGGTCTCATCACTGAGGAAAATACCTACCGTCACTATACTGCATCATCCCTTCCTCTTTGGGGAAATACCGATGTAGTTCTAGCAGACATCAAGATCCTCCATAAGCCTTTTACTTGTAGGTGTGAGAAACAATACCCGGTACCAATTCTACTATTGTAGCATCACGTGAGATCGTACATGTTACATCCACAATCTTCAGAAAAGGTAACTTTGGTTTTTGTTTTCTCATTTTCCTACTTACCACCACTTCTACATGATGGATAGGCCTACTTCTTTGGCAAACCCGCTCTTCGAGGATCAAGATGGAGAACGCGACTACATCACTAAGAATCACTTCTTCATCACACAACGAGCTCTACATCAAGACAATGAAGCTTTGGGTGATTGCATAGAGCAATTCGCTACCGACCTATGACAATCGGAAGCTCGACAATGGGGCTATTTGGACGCCAAGCTCTCCAAACAAATGGATGAATTCCGCAACATGATCGTGAGCCGTGCATCTACCTCAACCTCTTCTCCAAGATGGAGCCACTCAAGTCGACCCTCGTCATCATATTCTTCTTCCGACGCGAGTCCTCTTTGACGCGATGACACTCAAGACCACCAAGCGTAAGAAAATCTGTTCCATGGCAATGGCCTCCGAGACCGCATTCGAGCATGTGAGCAGGCGCGACGCCAAAAACGAGAAGCCATGGATCAAGAGCAACTACTGCCACATCATCCACGTCTAGCATCTCATGATGGCAATCCAATCCGGCAAGAGCAACAAAGTCGTGAAGCTCAAGTTCAAGCGACTCAAGACGCACTCCACGAGTCCACTCGAGCTGTTGCCCAACGCAGCCGTCAAGTACGTGAGCAAGAGGAAGCACTTCGTTAAGCACAACAAGAAGAATTAGCCTGGCGTGAAGAACAACAAGAAAGGCGAAACCGGGAACATATGCCTCGACCCCCTCCTCGGCAACCGGATCGAGTGCTCGAAGACCCCCCCCCTCCACGCCAAGAGCAACACCAAGCGGATCTAGTGCTTGAAGACCCTCCTCCTCGCCAAGAGCGACATCAACATCGTCACTATGATGAAGAACTCCGCTGCTGCAAGCTCAAGTTCACCATGCCTAAGTTCTCAGGAAGCAACGATCCCGAGGATTACCTCTCATGGGCTTTGAAAGTGGACATGATATTCCGTCTTCACAACTATGGCGAGGAAAATAAGATCGCCATGGCATCCCTTGAGTTTCAAGACTATGTCCTGATTTGGTGGGAGCAAGTGATCGAGCGACGCCGCGAGAAGGACGATCCACCCATCATGACTTGGACACAAATGAAGGACGTCATGCGAGCCCGCTTCATGCCCACATACTACACATGAGATCTCTTCAAGAAGTTGCAACTCCTCAAACAAGGCATGAAGATGGTGGAAGAATACTATCAAGAAATGGAGATGGCCATGATACGAGCTAATGTCAAAGAAGATGATGAGCAAACAATGGCGTGCCTCTCGAAAGGCCTCAACCACCAATAAGGAAGATCGCCGATTTCCAACCCTACTCCAACCTTCTCGAGCTAGTTCATCAAGCGACCAAGGCGGAGCGACAAGTACAAGAAGACTTCAAATACGCCAAGTACTCATCAAAGACCTATGGCTCATACACTCAAGCTACCTCTACTACGACTTTGGCACCTCCTACCTCGACTATAGCATAACCAAGTACCCGATGACAGGCCAAGTTCCAAGCAAGCAACACCTTCCTTGACTCGTCCTCCGACAAGCAACTACAAGAACAAGACTTCTTCATCGGCAACACCGGATGATCCCATCAAGACAAGTTCTATCAAGTGCTTCACGTGTGGTGGCCGTGGACACAAGTCTTGCCAATGCATCAACAAGCGAACCATGATCGCCAATGATGATGGCATGTACTACTCCATGAGTGAAGATGAGATGGAAGCTCTCGAGCACGTCGCCATGCACCGTCAAGTGAACAAAGAAGAAGATGTTCAAGTATATTGTGACAATGATTCAAGTCCCGCTCTCATGGTCTCCAAGGTCTTGGCACTTCAACACCAACAAGATGAAGACCAAAGGTGTCACATCTTCCACACCAAGGCCTGCATCAACGGATGCTCCGTGAAAGTCATCATCGATGGAGGAAGTTGCCACAACTTGGAATGTGAAGAGCTATGTTCCAAGCTACAATTGGTCAATAAAAAGCATCCTCGCGCCCTACAAGGTCCAATGGCTAAGTGACACCGGCACCATTCAAGTGGACACTACTAAACAAAGACACATCCGTGACATTTTGGGCCGAACAAATTTTTTTTGTCATACTTATGACACTTGTATGACGATAATTGTGACAAACCTGATATCATCATAGATGTGGTGGGATCCTACTTCTATGACAAAAAATCATGATAGAAAATGGGCTTTTCGTCCTGGGCGGGCCGGAGACACAGCTGCATGACATTCTTTGGGCCGTGCATGACGAAAAAACCATGGTAGAAGCGAGGGCGAGGAAAATATTGGGGAGTTCTCGGTTACGGTGGGTGGTGGGGGCCGAGCAATGCGCGTTTCTCTCGTACACGTACGCGCGTGGGTGCGAGGCGTTGGGCTCTAGCTGAACCTGAGCGAGGCGTTCGCCTACTGAACCCGAGTGATTGCACTGCAGGCTACGCGTTACTGAACCCGATCGAGCGATTCCTTCGTTCGCTACTACTGCTAACTGAAGCCGATCGAACCTGCTGCCTCGCTTCCCTTGATGAACAATGAGCATTGTTGGGGGATTGGATGAACAGTTCCTGGTGGGGGGTTGGATGAACAGGACCCCGTGGTGTTGCCGCTGGATGAACAGGACCCCGATCGATCGAGCCGGTTGGGCATGGATGAACAGGACCTCGTGGAGGGCTAGATGAACAGGACGACCCAGTGGAGGGCTGGTTGAACAGTAGCCGGTGGAGGGCGGGATGAACAGTATCCCGTGGAGGGGTGGTTGAATAGGACCCCGTGGAGAGGGCTGGTTGAACAGTAGCCGGTGGAGGAGCGCGCGGTGGAGACTGGATGAACAGGAGCCCGTGGATGAATAGTCGCGGGTGGAGGCTGGAGGAGGTCGACGGTGGATGAACAGTAGCCCGTGGAGGCTAGAGGAGGTCGATGGTGGACATGGACAGTATCCCATGGAGTCCAGTTTTGCGGTACGCCACACCCCTCTTGATGAAAAGGACCCCCATTTCGACCATAGAGCTCCAAGACAAGTCCATTTCCTCTATTTTGCGGTACGCCACACCCCTCCCGATCAACAGGACCCCGGTTCGATCGTATGAGGTCCAACAGAAGTCTGTATCCTCCGTTTTGCGGCATGCCAGACCCCTCGCAATGAACAGGATCCTGTTTCAACCGTGGCCGGTCGAACACAAGGCCGTTTCCTCTGTTCTGCGGTACGCCAGGCCTCGTTTCCATCGGCTGTTCCATCCAAGCCCTCCCGATGAACACGACGACGCATTCCGTTCCGACCCAGCCGGTTGGCTCCCCATGAACACGACGACGACGCAGTTTCTCTGTTCCGACCCAACCATGTACACGAGCCCTGGCCGTACGTATGCGCTAGTAGGCGTTTGTGACCCCACCCGTATGTACGTACGTGGCCGTATTTATTTTCTTGCACCCTGGCCGCTGTATGTACGTGTACATGCTACGTGCGCGCCTCTACTACGACACGTGCGTGCCTCTACTACGACACATGCGCGCCTCTACATCGACCAGTATGTACATACACGTTCGCGACCAGAATGACAACGCTACATACGCTTTGACCAGGTGGGTCCTGACTATTAGGCACTTCCTTGCGTGCGAAGATGTAGCTAGTGGGTCCCAGTAGTCAGGGGGCGAATAATTTTTCCCCCGTAATATGGACGCACTTCCTTGCATGCGAAGATGTAGCTGGTAGGTCCCAGCAGTCAGGGGGAAACGCTTTTTCGCAAAATACGGTGGTCCGTCCGGTGGGTCCCTGTTGTCAGGTGGAGGAATCATTATTTTCCACGTAATAAGGAGGAACTTCCTTGCTGCAGCCGTGGACTCACCTGTAAGCCTCTCCACGTGCAGTACTCTTCCGATGGAAGTCAGTAATTGACCACATTGACCACACCTCACCGAGAGCACCAAAGATGTTGACGACGGCAAGGCCTAGGAAGGGGACAACGTGGAGCCGGGGAAGACGCGGTAGTGGATGCCCACACGGAGAGGAGTATGAGGGTTCACTGGTTCGGCTGTGGTGTGAGGCTGTCGTCGCCGCAGAATAACAGGGGGTATGGGTGAGTAGAGGGATGGCCTGGCCAGCGGTGGGAGTAGTAGGGGGCGGCGAGGCCTCTACGACATCACAACTGGCCATGGGAGGCAGGAGCACGCGACACGACCGGTGCTGGTTTGGGCGGCTGGAGCAAGAAGACCAGAGGTTGAAGAAGCAGTACGGCCGTTGGATGAACATCGTACGGTAACTGGAGCTAGAATCGTTCATATTGACTAAGTTGACAAAGCCCTCCATCCCCGTCAACTTAATAGGCCCATAAGTCAGCCTCCCACTATGCCGGGTTCCAGCTCGCAGGGGGAGTATTCATTTTTTTGTGCGTAATAAGGAGGCACTTCCTTGCGTGCGAAGATATAGCTGGTGTGTCCTACCTGTCAGCGGGGGGAATATTTTTTCGTGAAATATAGAGGCCCTTCTGGTGGGTCCCAGATGTCAGGTGGAGGAATCATTATTTTGCACATAATAACGAGGCATTTCCTTGTGTGCGGCCGTGGACCCAGCTGTCAGCCTTTCTAGGTACAGTCCACGTCCGACGGATGTCGTTCGTTTACCACCTTGACCAGGCTGCGCGGAGAGCACCATGGCGGTGGACGACGATGAGGCCTAGGAAGGGAACGACACGGAGCCGGGGAAGACTCAGCAGTGGTTGCCCACGTGGTGGGGAGTACGAGGGTTTACTGGTCCGGCTGCCGTTGCCGAAAAATAACAGGAGGTGTGGTGAGTAGAGGAATGGCCTAGTCAGCAATGGATTAGGGTGGGGCGGTGTTGCCTGTGCGGCAGCATAGCCGGCCATGGGAGGCGGGAGCAGGCAGTCCTATCGGCGCTAGTTTGGGCAGCTGGAGCAAGAAGATCAGATATTGAAGAAGCAACACGGCCGTTGGATTAACATCCAACGGTCACTGCTGCTAGAATCGTTTGTGGACTAAGTTGACAAAGCCTTTCGTACACGTCAACTAGTAGACCCACAAGTCAGCCTCCAAACCTGTCCCAAACAGCATACAACCCAAAATTTCTAGCCAGATTCAAATTAATTTTAAAACTAAATATACCTTAATTTAAATTCAATGAAATTTTAGCCGCACAAAAACAATGAAATTTAAAATATCAAAATCCGAAAGAAACAAGTATTTTAGAACTAATTGCCTGTTTGCCGTATTTTTTCATTTTACAGCCCATTTGTTATTACTTATAGCCCATTTCTTATTACTTATAGCCCATTTTCTGGGCAAAATGCATCCCTCCTCGTGTTGATAGATTTGCGGCCCAGCAGGGCATAGAAAAGCAAGTAGGCCTACGTTGGTTATTCTGCAAAAAACAAAATAGTTGGCTAGCCATTTTTAGAAAGGAAAAAACAAACTAGGTTGGTCATGTGCTAAATATAGGAAATAAAAGCCTGGGATAGACGGGCTACATCTCCCGCACAACCCAGTTGATACCCTTCTCCGTCCTGAAAAAACAAAATTACTACACGCGCTGCTGGGTCCCTACTGTCATCCTCACCATGTATAGTCATCTCCTTATTCCTACCGGTTGTTGACCATGTTGACAACACCGGAGGGCGGCGCCGCAGCGAGCAAACCAAGGCGGAGGACGATGGTGAGGCCTCCGACAGGAATGAACAGGAGCCGGGGAAGATGCGCAGAGTTTTAGGGTGCGATGTGGCCACGATGCGTGCGCGATAGCATAGCCAACCGTGGGAGGCGGGAGCAGGTGGTCCTGCTGGCGCTGGTTTGGCTTTGTCGGCTGGAGGAAGAAGAGACTGAAGAAACACGACAGCCGTTGAATGTCAATCCAATGGTCAAGGTTGGCACAATCGTTTGTTGACTAAGCCGACACCAAGTAGCATACTTTTTTATATATAGGAAGAAAAGAAAAGCTGGGCTCGTTCGCCTGATAACATTCCCAAAACTGTGACTGTTTGATCTTGTGTCGCAACTAAAACTGCAAGGAAAATGCGTTTGTCTGCCGTCCTCCTCCCAGGGAACGTTCGCCACATAAGTGACTAGCACCCTTGGTTTTCAACCGAGAGGTCTTGGGTTCGAGTCCCAGGAACTCTCAATTTTATCCTCCTTCCTTCCTCGCAAAAAAGAAAGAAAATCAAAGACTTGAGAAGGCGTACATAACAAGCTAGTGTACCAGTAAAGAGACATTGCTGAGTTTTAGAAAAAAGAGAGACGTGCTCCTATAGCTGGTTCGAATCCAAACCTAGACTATGACTACATATGGTGCTATGCTACTCTTCAAGTAATGAAACTGACATATCCAATGTTCGCTTCTCCTCTTCTCTACTTACTCTGCCTAGCATCATAAGCTCTGGCCACAGCAACCATGTCCACTGGCGGCTCGTCCACCTGCTCTTCAGCAGGCAACAACCAGATATGCGCCAAGTCGCCACCCGTACTATCGCCTGTGGGTCTCATCACACCCCCGCCGGCACACGCACCACAGCCGGTTTCTCATCGCAACCCAACTACCGTTGGTGTGGTGCCACTGCTACAAATCACGCAGAGTCATCCGTCGCGTCTCAACCACAATCCTCAACCCTGGCCGAGTCTTCTACAAATGCACGAATCATGGGGTAATAATATGTTTAAGTGTTGTTCTGCTGCTTTCAGTTGCTGATTTTTTTAATAGTTTGATTGATGATCTTCCAATTTGATTCATGCAGAAAAGGGAAGATTCGTGTGATTTGTATTTCTTGGAAGTTGCTGATGTGGGGGAATGCAACTATGCTGATTATTTGGTTAGCCGAGGAATCCCAATACCAGCAGGTTGGGGTGTTGGACAAGTAACTAAAGGAACGACAGAAGAGGAAGATGCAGAGCAGAGGGTTAAAGATGCAGTTCCTCTGATCATGGCACAGCAACAGCTGTTGAACGGCCTTGACATCAATGAGGAGATGAAAGAGCTTGTGAAGGTAATGGGCAAAATCAATGTGCGTTGTAAGATGATTGTCTCTTTATTTACAGTGTATGTAGCATTCGTGATGTATTCAGTGGCTATGACATGAGCACTTTGCTGAAACTAGTAATGAATGAAACCTGTGTAGCAGGCTAGGTGCAGTGTTGTGAACATCTAATGATTTCTATTAACGGAAATCAGGGGGTATCCCCTTTTGCTCATAAATAAATAAATAGTAGAGGCCCTTTTGGTAATAAATAAATAAATTAGCAGAGGCCCTGTCGGGTCAGCTTTGTTCCCATTCGAAGATGTCGAGCAAATTGCAGTCCAACAGCAAACTATGTCATCAAATTCAAGATTCACAACCAAATATGAGTACAACTAAACAACAATGTCATCATGTTTTAGTCGTCACACAATCACCAAACACAAATCAGCATACATAACAAGTGATGTTCTCACAGCAAAATACTAAACAACACATTCATCAGGTTTCAGTTGTCATAGCAAACACAATTTCACATAGTAGATATAAAAAACATCTTCTAACAGGCAAATATGACAAAAGCAATCTAATCATCATCTGCAGCAGCGGCGTCAACATCTTCGCCATGTGTATCAGTCTGAATCGTAATTCCCCACGGTGTCATCTTCTTCTTCATCCTCAATGTCCTCAAATGTTGGCTTCTTCTTGATCAACTCTTGTATGTCCACAACATGATAGGCAATCTTTTCGCCAGCATCATTGACGTGATGGTTCTCAAAGATATTAGGAACATCTATGTTATCTTGTACATCAGGAGCAGTGTAAGGATCATCTTGTTATGCAACTTCGTTAAACGAATTCCTCTGCTCAAACCTTTGCAATACTCTCCAGTCATCGCCACGTGCAAATGTGTCTTCCAAGAAAAATACCTGTGTTGCTTGATTTGCCAAAAAAGGCTCGTTGGTCTGGTACGTCGCCTTGACAATGATGGATTTGAAATAATCATCAGCTCTGGGTTTTGCGATCCTGGAAAACAGGTTATACAAACGACAGCACAACAAAACCACACACTGATGATCCTCGAAACTGGAGATATACTGCAACTGAACAATGTCTGTTATGTTAGCATACATTTCAGTTGTCTCTTTGTCGTACGTATCCATGCTCATGATGGCACCATTTTGTGTCTTCCTGCCTTCGTCACGTGCAAGGGTGTTGTAGCGCACATCTCCAACAACGCAAGATTCATAATGTCTTACCAGAGTATCATGACCCATTGCTAGTGAGTAAAGGGCATCATCAACTGCCTGCCCATCCTCCCGCATTTTCTTAACCTATGGTTAGAAAATAGACAAGCTGTTCATCTTATGTTCTCAATATATTAAAAAAACTGACAGTGCAATTCAAAAGCTTACATGGCTCTTGAACCATGTCGCAAATCCTGCCATAACCAGTTTGTCAATGTTTCTTGGATTTTGCGGCAGTAACTTCTTTTTGTAGATGCTGCACAACATAGTGATCACGTCAAACATCTAAATATATAAGGATGTGCTACAAGTTTAGTAGATTACGATGTATAAGTTGCAGTACTTAGCACTTACTTGATATAAGGTAGTATCTCAGGACAGTTATTCAACACATACTAAATCATTTTGTCCAAATCTTTAGGTTTGTCCTCTTGTCGACTCTTCCCTATAACTCGAACAGAATAATCGAAAACATTGAGCCCGGGATTGTCTTCACCCACCTCTTTGCTAAGCTGATCAGCTGTTTCAATGTATTTTGAGCAGAATGTCAACGCTTCTGTAGCAATGTAGGCTTCTGCAATGGAACCCTCGGGCCTAGATCTGTTCCTAACATAGCCCTTGAAAGTGCCTAGCCGCCTTTCAATAGGGTACATCCATCCATACTGTACTGGACCTCTAAGTAGTGCCTCATCAGGTAGATGAACAACCAAATGCACCATCACATCAAAGAAGGATGGAGGATATATCTTCTCAAGGTCGCATAGGATAGTTGGTATCTTATCTCTAAGACGCTCCAAAGCATCTATCCTGATATTTCTACTGCAGAGTTCCCTGAAGAATTGTCCCAACTCTGCAACTGCTCTATATAAGTCAGGGCGGCCCAATCCTCTAAGGATAACAGGTAAAACCCTTTGAAGTAGGATGTGGTAGTCATGACTTTTCAACCCTTGCACCTTGTTTCCATCTGACTGACTCTCCTTTCAGGGTTGGAAGCAAATCCATATGGGAATCTCACACGTGACAGGACCTCGCAGAATTCTTTTCTTTTTACCTTGTCCAAGACGTACACGGTTGGTGCCATATCCCGTGGTTTATCTTCATCTTGCACCTGCAAATCCTGTCTGATACCCATGTGTGTCAAATCAATCCTAGATTTTAAGGTATCTTTCGTCTTGCCTTCAATATTAAGAAGTGTGCCGATAATGTTGTCACATATATTTATCTCGATGTGCATCACATCAAGATTATGCCGCAGATCCAAATCTTTCCAATACTCCAAGTCCCACAAAGTGGACCTGCAGGTAAACAATAATATCTCTTCTGCCCTGGCACGCTTCCTTTTCCCGCTACCATTTCCAGGATGGTTTCCTGGTGTAATATGCCTGACCCTCTCTAATTCCACTTGCAACTCATCGACGGTGAGCCTCTTTGGCGCATCATGCATTGAACACATGCCTTCGGTATTTTCTAGAATGCGGCTTGTCCTTGGCAAGGAAATGGCGGTGTCCAATGTAACCGATCTTGCTAAGTATTGCGTATGACAGTGGATTCCTGTCACAGCGAACACATGCATTGTAACCATGTGTCGTTTGCCCTGACGTAGTGCCCAAAGCCGGATAATCATGGATGCACCAAATTATAACATCACACAGAAAGAAATCAGATGGTGGGCTTCTATATAGGTCTCGAGTGAGAACACTCCTCTATAGCTGTTGAAGTTCCTCCACAAGAGGCTCCATGAATAAATCAAAATCCTTTCCAGGACTTTTTGGACCTGGGATGAGCAAGGCCATCATGTAGTTTGGTTCTTTGGTGCAGACATTTGGAGGCATGTTTTAAGGGATAACAAGCACTATCCACATGCTATATGTGGCGCTCTGGTGGCCAAATGGGTTAAACCCATCTGAAGCTAAGCCAAGTCTAATGTTTTTCGGGTCAGCAACAAACTTTTTGTGTTTATGATTAAAGCTTTTCCGCTCACTACCATGAGATGGATGGCTCATTACATTCTGATCTCTGTACTCTTGGTTCCTAGAATGCCATAGTACATCCTCTCTTGTTTTTAGCATCATGAAACAACCTCTGCAATCTTGGTATAATTGGAAAATGTCACAGAACATTACGAGGAATCCTCTTCATAGCATCACCATCTTTCCATCTTGATGATTTGCATTTCGGGCATTCACTTAAGTTGGCCTAATCCTACTGGAACAGAACACAATTATTCTTACAAACATGGATCATATCATATCCAATCCCAACTGCATGAAGGAAATTCTTCATTTTACTGTAGGTGTGTGGCAGCTCAGACGCATCTGGGAAAGATTTGTGGAAAGTAGCCAACATCGCATTGAATGATTTGGTGGTCATCCGCTCAGATGTCTTCACCTGAAGAAAGGTGACCATAGCTGAGAATGCTGTCAGCTTATTTCCTGGGGTGAGAGCCATGTTGCATTGTTCCAACATGTGGGCCCACCGTTTTTCTTTTGCAGGTGAAAGTTCATGAAATGCACGAGCATTTCGTATCATTGTTTCAATGTTGTTCAAACTCACTGGCTCCGCCACCACCACCTCCTCCTCTTCCACCTGAGCATCAGGCAGATCAAGATGGTGATCTGCTGCTTCCACGTAGTCAATAACATTGACGTTCACAGCTTCACCATGATGAACCCACCTAGTATATGTGACCGACATCCCATACAAGTGTAGATGATTTTGCACAGTTGACTGGAGTCTTGTAACTGCATTCATACAACTGCCACACGGGCAGAGCACATCTGATTTTGGACCATCGTACTCGGCTCTGATAAAGTTCATGAAGTTTTCAACCCCCTCGACATATGCAGCGGAGAATCTTCGAGCAGGAGTTATCCAAGTCATGTCCATCTGTTAGACATACAAATTAGTTCTTCTACTAGATATTATAAGGAAAACATATATGCTTTTTTATGAAGTCCAAAAAAATACCTAGGTCGATGTCTAAAGCTATGGCAAGATATTTGGACGAGTAGATCTAAGTAACGAAATATATGTAAATCTAATTTAGCAAACAGATTTGAGTGCTAAATTATGGCAGGCTGTTTTAGCAGTCAATGAGGCCGAGCACACATCCATTGAACTATCGAAGGCCATCGCAGCAACAAAGATCGAGTATAAAATGGTGTGGAGCTATTTCACCTAACAGATTGGCTACTAGACCATGGCAATCTACGTCACAATAAATATATGGCAGGTTATTTTAGCAACTAATCGGCCTTCGCATGCCATCTCAGCTAAGCAGAAGGGCAAGGAAGCTTCTTAAGTAGAGCATATTGACTGCAAACTACTTCGGCAAACAGTGATATTAACAGCGTCTATCAGCTAACATTCGGCGCTACACCGACATGCATGGGGCCTCAGTCTAGAATGCGCGTACCATGGGAGAAGCTGACCACCGTGCGTCTTCACACGAACATTGCTAGCGGTGGCGGCACTGACCGCCGTGCACCTCCACAAGAGCGTCGCCAGCGGTGGTGGCGCGGCTAGAGAGCAGCATTCTACGAGAGCGTACTGTGGGAGCGAGAGGATCATCGTGCATCCCCTCGACAAACCGCGGTGCCGATGTTTCGGTGCGGCA
>NC_041381.1:318195090-318232682 GCF_002162155.2 Triticum dicoccoides | reverse complement strand
GCGGGGGGAGTTTGGCTCATGGTCGGTTTCTCCAAGTGCAGACCCACATGTCAGTGAAGAGGCAAGCCGAAGCGCGTTCCGTTTGCATGAGCCGTGTGCAGGACCGAACGTATGTGGGGTGCAATGCGACTGCGACAGGGTTGCTGTGAGTGTACCACCTTTTTTCCTTTTAAACTAGGTGCTTCGCCCCCTAAAAAGAACTTGGTGCTTCGTGCGATCCATCGATACTACTACTAGTAGTCCGGTAATCCCGACTAAAACGGCGCGACCGGGTCTTTTCCCGCGTGATATGCTGGGAGGTTGGCTTAGTTGGTTTTTTAGGACAAGTAATGCTACACCTACGTAATCCGAGTTACATAATTAACGTAATGTCAAACGTGTGAGATGTTGATTGTAGATTGGGGGGAGGGAGGGGCCCACCACCATGAAAATCAGGGAGGAGAGAGAGAGAGGCAATTTACGTTAACCCTTTCGTAGGTTCCCGTAGATGTAGAAAGATGTGAAATGTGTGAATGTGTAGTGGACGTACTATTGGAGTGCCTAAGATAAATTGTGTATTTAGACCCTATGTGTTTATTTACTTCGCATGTTAGCTTTGTCTCGATTCAATAAAAAGCAGAGTTGGTGATGATGGTGTGCCTGTCACCCTGCAATATAGGCCGTCTGATCTATATCTAACAGATAGGAAGGAAACAATGACAATTTACCCACACTCCTCTCCACATTTGCAGATAAGGCCTTCCCTCCTTCATCCTTTTCTCCCACAAGATCTTGATGTTCCGTGCAACGCACGAGCATCTTGCTAGTACTCCTACAATATACTATATTATTGTGAAAGTTCATATACACCGGCCAAGATCAATGCAAACACGGCAGATTTTAATTACATTTCGAACTTTTATAGGATAGAAAATAAAAGACACCTGTCGGATATCGGGTTCCGGCAAAACCCTTAAGGTTCGAACTCCGGGGTGCGCACGAAGATCTTCTCCCCACCGATACACGCCCCAAAACCTCGTCGCGATTCTAAGCTAGCACGATGAACAGCACAAGAGACACGAGGTTTATACAGGTTCGAGCCACCGTTGTGGTGTAATACCCTACTCCTGTTTGTGGTGTGGTGGATTGCCTCTTGGGCTGATGACAAACAGTACAGAGGAAGAACAGCCTCGCGAGGGGTGTTCCTGTGGTGGTGCGCTTGGAGAGGAGTTGCTTCGTCTTTGCTGGCTCTGGGTGAGATCTAGATGCCCCATACTGTGGTGGCTAGCCCTATATATATAGAGGCCATGGTCCTCTTCCTAAATATTGAGCGAGAAGGGAGCCAACAATGGCCATTTCGAAAGGGGACAGATAGTACAAGCTATCCTGACTAAAGGTGGTCTTTGACTGCCAAAGGCACTAGCGATGACGCCGTCTTGGGCTCCACGGTGACCTCCGTCCGGCCGTCCTGCTGGTCTTGGTCTCATTGCACCGATATGGAAACCTTTGCTTGATGCCTTGGTACTCCGCGCCTGCGCTTTCCCCCTTTGCACCAAAGAGGAAACGAGGACACTGCGCAGGCTGGCGCCCGCCTGGTCTCGATCGTCATGGCTTGCATCATGAGCACCTCACGAGGTACCCCTTGCTTTGATCTCTCCGCCTCCTCGCGAGCCTGCCTAGTGAGGCCGCCCCTGAGGAGGCCTTGCATCGTCCGCCCCGCGAGGCTTGGCCCCTTGCGAGGGTATTGAGCTTGAGTTGATGAAGATGGGCCGTACTAGGCCGCTGGTGAGCCACACAGCAGGCCGCAAGCAGGCAAGTCTGGGCACCTCCGTTCCCAGAATGCCGACAGTAGCCCCCAGGCCCATGGCGCGCTCAGACTTGGCTTAGCAGCGAGGCCAAAGGGCAAGTGCGGAGCGCCGCGGGCCCCAAAAGCCTGCGGCCTTGGTCGCCACGTGGCGATTGATTGGACGTGGGCGTCTCCGCTTCCCCATGCTGCCTCGACAACTACCCGACTGACAAAAGGCTAGCCCGGGTAAGGCTTGCCTTCATTGCTTTCCTTCGCCTTACTCCAGATCCCCTTCCTTGCTCTCTTGCTTCTGAAATTTCCAGATCCGCTCCATCCTTCCCCTTTTAGCAAGCAATGGCGCCCCGCAAGGCCGTAGCCGAGGCCCTGCCGGCTTGGTATTCTCCGGCCCTGGATCCCCCCAACATGATGGAGAAGAATCTTGTCGCTACGCGCCTGATGACAGCAGCGCAGGGCAGCGAGATGGGGGAGACTGGACTCCGGGTCGGCTGCGCCGAGCTAGAGGCTAAGGGGAGTACCTTCTACCCCTTCTTCGAGTTCTTCTACGCCTTCCTCCGTCATTACAGGTTGCAGGCCCTTCATCTCCATCCCAACTCCATCCTCCTTTTGTCGATGTTTGCCTACTACTGTGAGGCGCACGTGGGGGTGATGCCGTCCGTGGCTTTGCTGCGCCACTTCTTCTCCCTCCGAATCACCGGCGGTCATACCTTGGCGTGCGCTGGCTTCGTCGCATACTCCAAGACCAATGCGATCTCGAAGAGCGGGAAGAGGGTCGACGGCTTCCGGAGCAAGTGGGTCATGATGGATGCCGGATGCATCCACTCTTGGTTGGTGTTGCCAATGGAGCAGCCCCAGCCCGACGAGGCGTGGTCTCGTGCGAAGCTTGATGACAGACGGGCGAAGTTGGTGCTGGAGAAGATGACCGCCGACATGAGGCCAGGCAACATGAAGGCGGCAAAGCAGACAGGGGCCACGCTCCTGAGGGAGTTCCTGATGCACCGGGTGTCTCCACTTCAGGCGCACTCGCGCCCGTTCTGGAGGCTTGGGGGTGCGGACGACAATCTTCGCCTGAACTCGGCGGCCCTGGACGACGAGGATCTGGTCGCAGCTCTCCGCCCCTTGGTTGGAGAGGACGTGGAAGGTCTAGAGGGCGCTCCTGCCCCCATGTTCCTTCACGACAACTGGAAACAGGTGGTGGATGCCATGCCCACCTTTGATGGGCGCGGTCTGGTGCCGGCGGTGCCTCTTGAGGGCCAGGGGGCGATGACGCCGGTGGAATTGTCTTCTGATGATTCCCGCGGGGGAGGAGAGGAAGACGAATAAGAAGAGGAGCGTGAGTCGGAGGCGATCGCTGAGGGGACGGGGAGACTTCCACCCGGCGCAGGGCCAGTATCCTCCGCACCCGGCCAGACGACGACGAGGCCGATGCCATGCAAGAGGAAGAGGACCCACCCGTGATCCCGAAGAAAGACAAGTCAGGGCTGATCTCCCGAGGGGCTACTCCTGCCCAGGCACCGCCTGAAGCTGCCTCCAGCCCTTCTGGTGCGGCCTCTTCTGCTTCTAGACCTCTTGAGGCTGCGCCCTGGACCAAGAGGCTTACAGGCTTTAAGCCTGGCAAGAGGCTGGTGGCCTGTGCCGCGATTGACCAGTAAGTGCTCAAACTCCCTCTTGTTCTCATCTTTGCTGTCGGGTCTTGACGTCCTTCATCACTTGGTTAGGCCGCCGCTTGCGGTGAAGAGGAAGAAGGGGGACACAGTGGCTCTGCCTGGGGCAGGCTCAACTGTTGTGGTCGCGCCTTCGTCCGTGGGAAGGGGAGGTGGTGAAGTTCGCACTTCCCCCGCCCGATCATCCTTGCGAGGCCAGGAGGAGCGCTCTGGCGGGGTGCCAGCCCCCATGGCCCCGCTGACTCTGGAGGTGCCGGCGCCTAATGCTGTCGCTGAGGTAGCCAAGACTCAGGAGCTCCCGGTCTCCCAAGCAGTGGTCACGCTGCCACCTTCTCCTCCTGCACCATTGGTTCCGGATTCTTCTGCCTCCTCCGCCGTCTTGGACCGCGCCCTTACGGAGCTGGGCCAGCTGCGAGAAGATCTCTAGGGTGCCAACTCCCACCTTGTAGCCGGGCGCCTGGAGCTGGTCTCTGGCTGGGTTCATTCTGATGCCTCTGTCCGGGCGGTGCTGAGCCGGGCTGCGACAACTTTTGAGGAGGAGAAGCAAGCCGTCACCCAGGCCGCAACCACCCGCGATGCGGCACTGAAGGACGCACGGTCGCCCAGGACCATTGCAAGGCGATGGAGGTCGAGCTGCAGGATCTACGCGATGAGCTTGCCAAGGAAGCTTGCAACCGCCAGGCGAAGGAGGAGGAGATGAAGGCTCGGGTGGACGTCATCAGGGACCGCGACGCCAAGCTGACCGCTGAACGTGGCCGGCTGGGGACGCTGGAGCAAAAGCTGAAGAGGGAGAGGGCCGATCCGGACGCCAAGGCGAAGGTCCTGGCCGAGGACCGCGTGGCCTTTGCGGATCTTGAGGAGAGATCTCACAAGGCGCTGAAGACGCTCTATAATGGTGGCCTGGAGAAGCAGCTGGCTGGGGCCAAGGACGGCCCCACCTAGCTGCTTCCCTTCTTGGTCGAAGCGCTTGAGGAATTCGTGACCGGCGTTGGCCCCATGGCCGAGGTTGAAGATCGCGTCCTTTCTTCTGCGGCGCTGACGCGTGTGCTCATCCACGTCTACCTTCGCGACCCTGGTGCCAACCTTGACGAGCTGCTGAAGCCCATGGACGCCGAGCACTCTGCCGCTGCTGCTGAAGCCGTGAAGGGCCAAGCGGAAGCCCTGCTGGCGAAGTTCCGCGCCTTTGCCACTATGCCCAGGGCAGGTGCTGCTGATTCCTCGGCCTCGGGAGGTGGAGCTGACGGAGGCAACACCACCATGGAGGCAGGGCTCCTGGCGAATGACGACGTTGCCCAAGGGTGATCTTCTCACGGCTTCTTTCCTGTTTTAACTCCTGCAATATGCACCGTGCCTTGTGGAGGCGTTTAAACTTGCATTTGTTATCATGGAGACAATTATGGTTTGTAATATTTGCTTCTGGATTTGCTTCAAGATTTAGCGGTTTCCTTCCTATTTGCTTTGTGTTCTGCGTCAGCAGGGCCCGGCCCCGCGCATACCTCAGCCGCCGTTAGCCCCGACCGGATCACCAGGACGGGACTAAGGAGTGAGGGGCTACGTGACAAGTTAGGCTCCTGAGTCGCGATGCTCAGGAGTCCCCCTTGACGCGCAAACAACAAATAGGGAGGGAGTGTAGGAGTAGATCTATCGTTCTACGTCGGCAGGGCCCGGCCCCGCCCATACCTCAACCGCCGTTAGCCTTGCAGAACTAAGGAGTGAGGGGCTACATGACTAGTTAGGCTCCTGAGTCGTGATACTCAGGAGTCCCCCTTGACGTTCAAATGGTCTTCAGACCTTGGCACCACTCGGGGAGGGGCACGCGACGACCAGGTCCGGGGGACCTGGCTGGGTGGCGTGCGCTCGGGCGTGACCCGGGCGCAGCCCCTGTGTCTAGCCCCCTCGCGTGACGATCCCGAGGGGAGCTGTTGCGATGAGGCTAGACACTAAGCTCTGGGATCCCTGAGGTTGATACGGCCGTGGGCCGACCTCAGTTGTTTATCACTAGCGCGGAGCATAGCGCTTCCGTATGTGTACGGGCATAGCCGCTCCTCGACAGTGTCGTCAGCCAGCGCGGAGCATGGTGCTTCCACTGGTACGTGGGAGGGGGGCCCTCCGAGAGGAGCCCCGGGGCATGTACAACCCCGCCCTGACACGTGGCTTGCACGACAGGGCTGGACGAGGTGTATCTGGGCACCCGTGAGCCAGCGCGGGACTCACGAGGCCCTACCTCAAGGCGGGTTGCGCCTGGTCTTGAGCCTTGGGCGGCCGTGTGTTCTTGCGAGATGGTTAGATACAAATGCTCTACGTCCTCAGGTCCCGGCCCTCGAGCGAGCTCAGCCGCCGCTGGTATGCCAGGTCGCGATGCCGTGGACAAGGCCAGGGGGTGAGGGCTGGAGAGCCAGTAAGAGCTCCTGAGTCGCGATGCTCAGGAGCCCCCCTTTTAAGGTGCAAGTGATTTGCATGAGGGAGAGAACGCCCGTGGTAGGCGGCAGATGATAATCATCGGCAGGTCAAGCATGAAAGGCAGATCAGCTTAGATAAAAGAGGAGGGATACATGCCATTGGGTCAGGCCTGAGCGGCTTGGGGATGATGCAGCCCGAGGGGCGCCCGTAGCAAGGTAAACTAAATACATAGGCAAAAGGGATACACGCCGCAGGGACGGACCTGTGCGGCCTGGGAATGATGCGGCTCTGAGGGCGCTCCCAGCTGAAATGAACTTGAAAGATGTCACCTGGTACTGTTGTAGAGGGGGTGTTGGAGTAGCTGACGATGCGTAGTCAAGAGGCCGACCCTCACGAGCCACCGGAGCCCTGAGCCTCGGGAGGCTCTGGGGGTCCAGGCGATTCCTCGAGGACCATCTCCATCTCTGCCAGGACCGCGTGATGCCTGGCCTCCTAAGCCGCCAGAATGCTCCGCAGATGGCGCTGGTGAGTAGCAGCCACATTCGGTAGGCCGAAAGGCATGCGGACATAGCTGTGCGGTGGACCCTCGCAACGTCCCACGCGTGAAGGCCAGAGGCGCTCCTGAGAGGCGGCTCGGTTGAGTCCTGGGAAGTCGATGCAGATGCGCAGCCCACCATCCTCACATGGATGGAGAGCTATGCCAGGCAAGCGGCGATAGCCGCATATGACTCTTGATTCCTGAAGCTCCTGAGTGGTCTTGGTGATGAACTCTTGAGGGTGGGCCTTCCTTGACTCATGCCTTCCAAAGGGAAACGTGCTGTGAAGCACGCCTCTAAGTGGTGCCCGGGCTCCTCCCTCGTGATCTGGGCAAAGTTTGAGGCCCTCCATAAGAGAGCCCCCGAGCCCTTCCCGAGGAGGGCACCGGGCTTGCCTTCCTATGCGATGGAGGGAGGCGCCCCTTGCACGGGCGCGGATCTTGATGCGACACCTCCGGAGATGCCAACCTCCTGAGGCCTTGAGTTGGGCGATGTCTTCTTCTTCTTGGGGACTGCCTCAGGAGGGTTCTCGCCCTTGCTGTCTGGGTCCTCGATTGATGCCGCTTGGAAGGTGCGCTCGAGGGAGCACACCACATCCTTCTCTTCGCAGGGGACTGTGATGATTCCGCCGCTTCCTGGCATCTTGAGGATGTTGTAACCATGGTGGGTCACTGCCATGAACTTGGCCAGGGCTGGATACCCGAGGATGGCATTGTATGGCAGGCGAATGTGGGCAACATCGAAGTCGATGATCCCGGTACGGTAATTGTTGCGCTGTCCGAAAGTGATAGGGAGGTGGACCTGCCCTATCAGGGTGGTGGAGCCATCAGTGAGTCCCGAGAAAGGCTTGGTAGGCCGAAGTTGATCATATGGCACTTGAAGGTTGTTGAACGTTTCGACGGACAGAATGTTGAGTCCCCCACCGCCATCGATGAGGGTCCTGGTAACTTGTACGTTGCTGATGACTGGGGAACAAAGCATTGGGAGGACGCCAGCTATAGCCGCACACTTGAGTTGATCTGCTGAGCTGAAAGTGATGGCGCATGTGGACCATCTGAGCGGGCATGTGGCCTCGAGCTTGGGAAGGACTGCGTTCATCTCGCGAGCAAACTGCTTGAAGATGCGCTGAGAGGCTGGGGCTTGGGCACCACCCAAGATGCAAGCGATAGCATGTGGCTCCTGGAAGCCCCCAGCCCCCTCGTCCTGGTGGTGGTCATCATTCCTTCTTGGCGGTGGCGGAAGAGGAGGAAGGCCTGCGTTGCCCTGCGGTGGTTCTTGCAAGGCCGATCCCTCCAAGCTCCCTCGCGAGGCTGGTCCTGCCAGCGATCCTCGCGAGGTCGGGCACACCACCCCTGGCGAGGGCCTCGGTCGTCCCATCATCCTCCACCTCTTCCTCCTCCTCGGCCGTAGCCCCGGTCGTTGCGCTCGGGGCGTCGACCGATGCGTCCTTCTCAAACGGCTCTAAGCTCCTGGCATTCGTTGGTGTTGTGGGTGTAGAGGTTGTGGTAGGCGCAGAATTGGCTACCCTTGGACGACTCTGGCTGGTCCCTGCCGTGCTTCGTGTCTGGTTCTGCTGTGAGCACAACTGCTCCTTTGCGCTTCACCTCCTTGGCCTTGGCTTTCTTCTCTTCTGGGTCAGCAGCTGGAAGCTCAAGAAGGGAGAGGCGCCCCTCCTCAGCTCTTGCGCACTTAGTCGCCAGGTTGAACAGCTCCAGAGATGTGCACAGGTCCTCATGGATGGCGAGATGCTCCTTCATCTTGATGTCGCAGACGCATCAAAAAACGCTGAAATGATGACCTCCTTAGTCACCTTAGGGATCTTGAAGCGAGCGCTGTTGAAACGCTGGATGTACTTCTGCAAGGTCTCCCCAGGCTGCTGCTTGATGCGGCGCAGGTCACCCACAGCCGAAGGGCAGTCGTGAGTGCCCTGGAAGTTGGCAATGAAACGACTACACATCTCGTCCCAAGAGGAGATCGAGCTGGGTGGCAGGTTCAGGAGCCAGGTGCGGGCACCATCCTTGAGCACCATGGGAAACCAGTTCGCCATGACCTTTTCATCTCCGTTGGCCGCCTCGATGCCCAACTCGTAGAGCTGCAGGAACTTCGTGGAGTCGACAGTGCCATCGTAGCGAGGGGCAGATCTGGCTTGAACTTGCCTGGCCAGGCGACGCTGCGCAGCTCGGTGGTGAAGGCGCGGCAACCTGCCATTGCCACCGAAGCTTTTTGCAGACGCGGGGCTTGCTCTTGATGGCTCCCACGCGTTGCTTCCAGGGGCAGCGCGGGGTCTTGGTGTGCTGGCGCAGGGATGCGGTCTTGCCGCGCTGGAGCAGGGAGCACGTGAGCGCCTTCTTGAGGCCGAGGGATTTCTTGTCAGCTTCTTTCTTGCCGCGCGGGCGCTGGATGCGGTGGGTCACATCCAGGAGCCGCGTGCCTTGGAGCCAGGGTGCCTTCTTGGGGAAGAGGTGGCGGAGGCACCCTCTGAGCTGCATCGCCCATGCAGGACGGAGGGCGAGGCAACGAGAGAGACGGCGCATGAGAGCCCCCTGCGGCGCTGACGAGCTTGGTGATGCGAGCGAGCCACTCCTCGTAGAGGTCGTCGACGGGGCGGTAGTGCAGGAGCTCACGTGCTAGGAGCAATGCAGCCTGCGCGTCCGTGGGGGCGCAACGAGCGTGAGACGACGAACCAGCTGGAGTCAGCAACGGAGTGGCGGTGCGGCCTTCCCGCCGCACCGAGGGGTACAACAAATATGCTTGCTGCTCGTTCCCCACCGGGCCGGTGGCGGCGGGCGACGGAGAACGACGAGGAGGCTCACCAATGGGAGCCGTCTAGGCGACGCGGGCAGCGAGAGCAGCTCGACGCTCGGCGCGAGCTCGGCGAGCGTCTGCCATGGATGCGATGAAGCGAGGATACGCAGATTAGCGGAGAAAAGATTCCGGTGCACCCCTACCTGGCGCGCCAAATGTCGGTTATCGGGTTCTGGCAAAACCCTTAAGGTTCGAACTCTGGGGTGCGCATGAAGATCTTCTCCCCACCGATACACGCCCCGAAACCTCGCCATGATTCTAAGATAGCACAATGAACATCACAAGAGACACGAGGTTTATACAGGTTCGGGCCACTGTTGTGGTGTAATACCCTACTCCTGTGTGTGGTATGGTGGATTGCCTCTTGGGCTGATGATGAATAGTACAGAGGAAGAACAGCCTCGCGAGGGGTGTTATTGTGGTGGTGCGCTTGGAGAGGAGTTGCTCTGTCTCTGCTGGCTCTGGGTGAGATCTAGATGCCCCCTACTATGGTGGCTAGCACTATATATATAGAGGCCCTGGTCCTCTTCCCAAATATTGAGCGGGAAGGGAGCCAACAATGGCCATTCGAAAGGGGACGGTTAGTACAAGCTATCCTGACTAAAGGTGGTCTTCGAATGCCTAAGGCACCGGCGATGATGCCGTCTTGGGCTCCATGGTGACCTCTATCCCGCCGTCCTGCTGGTCTTGGTCTCGTTGCACCGATATGGAAACCTTTGCTTGATGCCTCGGTACTCCGCACCTGCGCTTGCCCCTTTTGCACCAAAGAGGAAACGAGGACACTGCACAGGCTGGCGCCCGCCTGGTCTCGTTCGTCATGGCTTGCGTCATGAGCACCTCGCGAGGTACCGCTTGCCTTGATCTGTCCGCCTCCTCGCGAGCCTACCTGGTGAGGCCGCACCTGAGGAGGCCTTGTGTCATCCGCCCCGCGAGGCTTGGACCCTCGCGAGGGTCTTGCACTTGGGTTGATGAAGACGGGCCGTACTGGGCCGCTGGTGAGCCACGCCGCAGGCCGCAGGCAGGCAAGTTTGGGGACCCCCGTTCCCAGAACGCCGACAAAACCCGACCCTAATCCTATTCTACGGTAGCGACCGACGTCCTCCATCTGTGATCTCTATGTACAGGGGCGGGGTTCAAGACCCGTGAAGTGAAGGTGTGGTCTCCGGTGAGGAAGAGTAGAACACGGGATACAGACCGGCCAGTTCGCACACCATGCCCTGCCGCCTCCCATGCCCTACACATCCTCGAAGGAGTCCCAAACCTCGGCGGTGCCGGACATTGGACGACGGCGAGTAGGATGCGTGGCTGACGCTGCTCCCGTCGTCGGCCGCCAGCGTGGCCACCGCTTGTGCGGTCGCGTCCACGTCCGGCTACGCCACTATTGCGTCGCGAGAGGCGACTTGAGCGAGGGCGGCGACCTCGAGCTTCATCCCCGAAGACAAGCTCTCTCGCAAAGCATTCGCGCTCGCGGTCATGTCGGATGTGGTGTCAAGTAGGAGGATGATGCGCTATGGTGTGGAGGTTAGCAGGGCATTGCCGCTTTAAGTAGCGTATTCCAGTGAGGCCAAGCGTTCGGGTGCATTATTAAGTCACCAGAGTTGGTTCCTCAGGCACTGAGCCTCTTAACAACGACATACAGACGTACGACATGAATGCGGGCAGCTGGCACCGGCTGGGAACGCACCGCGCGACGGCGCGAGGGACGAGGGTTTTTGGTGTGTGAGGGTAGTCTGCTGCGGTCGTGGCAATGTTGGAGATGCCCTTTGCTCACATGCGATCCCCACATGTCACTGAAAAAGCAAGACAACCCGGCATGGTCTCAGGTCCTGGGGATGCAGTTGGCCGTGCTACACCACTCCACGGACGCGGCGTGGCGCGCGCGCACTTCGGCGCCCCATGCATCCTCGACGAGCCGGGTGTTGATCTGCTGGTCGTGCCACAGCGCTAACGCCACCCTCAGCACACTAAAACCGACCGTGTCCAGCGACGATGAGCATGTCACTCACCGCAGTCACCGTGTCCAGAGGCAGTGCTGGAGCTGCGCCACGTTGCTGGCCCCTACGACCCACATGAACGGTTGCCAATGGCGAGGAGGTCGTGGGCCATCTCCTCCATTGGACTAGTCTGCACTGCGTCTTCCCGACAGGTGTGCCCCACATGTGGTTTCCCTGTTTTCCCAGCCATATTCGATCGTTAGTGCTCCGCGTTGCGCATTAGGCCTTTCACTATGTCGGCCAAGCGAGACAACTCATTGTTTATTTGAGCCGTTCAAGTATAATCATGTGGCGTTTGCTTATTTCTCATTCCTCTCCAACCCTCTTCTCCATCAATCATGCCGCCCTCCGGTCGAGTCCATCCTCCCGCATGCCTCATTTGAACATTCCGCTGAGTATCATTCGCATGTGGGCCTAGACCATGCTTGTATTTCCAATGTTTAATTTGTCCGACATGCATACAAACAAACGGTTCGTTTAAAGTTTCACTTTGCCTCCACTACGTGTCGCTTCGCGTCTTAGTTTTGACATCCCATTCGGTTCATGCCCCGACACATGTTGATGAGATTGATTGATGTTGAGAGATCAATTGAGTGTTATGCAAGGAGATAAAGGTTTGGTCTGTTTCTATGATAGAAATGATCTGCAGGGGGGGTCTGTGGGGATCAGAGGGAGTATATTGTACGTTCATAAGTGAAACGAACGTATTTTACCCACCCTAGTCCACTTTCAATCGATCTCCGGACCCCAAGATGAAATCGAGAGAGAACGAGTGGGGGCATGTGTGATACCTAAGGCGAATTCAAAATTTTGAACCGGTGATTATAGCATCCGCAAATCATATATAAAGGGTATTCAATGTTCATTTCGCTTTTGAACATACAATATGCTCCCTCCGATCCTTTCTAGTTTACATGTAAGTTTTATGTGTAGTCAAAGTATCTCTACTTTGATCAAACTTACAGAAAAAAGTATCAACATTCAACAACGCCCAATCAATATTGTTAGATTCGTACATACTCCTAGATTTGTATTCACACAGAGATGGTTTCCAATTTGTTTTCAACCACGTGAATGTGCTTGTTCTCGCGCATGCTCTTCCTACTAGGATTTTGCCACGTATAGACAGTCCAATAGTAACTTTTTTAAGCTCCCTGTCCAATAGTACTAGTGGAGCACTGACAACATCCGTACTAGAGTATGCAGTGCTCATAGTACTCCCTCCTTCCATTTATATACACTACTGGAATCAGCAGATTTGCCGTCTGCCGACTCTTTGCCGTCAGCTAGCTGAAGGATTAGGTTACTGCTAGATTTAGGTTTAGATAATTAGAATAAAAAAATTTGAAAAAAAGAAGAATAAGTAGAAGAAGAGGAAAAAGGGAAAAAGGAAGAGGGTTGCCGAGGGGATAGATGGTGGAGCCAGTGGGTCCCACTGGTCCCGACGCCCATGCTGAGAACCCCTGGTCCGAGTGCTGACCCGTCGACCGTGCATCGCCATACCCGAGGAAAAAAGAGAAAGAAGAAGAAGAAGAAGAAGAAAAAGACACCCGACTCACACCCCAACACTACATTCACGTCCCACAAGTGATACCGACGTCCGGCGTCCCAAAGCAACTGTTCTCGGTAACGATGGCGGCCGAACACCATTGCGAATTAGGAGGTTAATTAGGGGGTTCCTCAATGTCGATGGTACCCTAAATAGCAAGTATCATGAGTGCAATGTACATGTGGCCGTCGGTGTCGAATACTACATCCAAGTCCCACAAGTGACACATTGGTCCTGCGTCCAGCAGCAACAGTTCTCGGTGTCGATGCCGGTCGAACACCATTGTGAATTTGTCTGGCAGCCTCAGAGATGACGATTAAAAGCTAAGTGCTGAAACTTGAAACGCCCAAACTAACTCAAGTCAGTTTGGTTGTTTGAAAATTCAAAACTTGGCTTTAATCCTCATCGCAGAGGCTGCCAGACAAATTCGCCAAGGTGTTTGACCGTCAACGGCCACCAGAACTATTATTGCGGGACGCCGGGCGCCGGCTTCACTTGTGGAATGTGGATCTAGTGTTCAACGCCGACCGCCTCATGTACCTTGCACCGATGGTAGTTTCTATTTAGTTTACCCGGGGACGAGCGGGTTAGAGGGTTCCTCGGTGTCGATGGTACCATAAATAGCAAGTATCGTCAGTGCGAGGTACATGTGGCTGTCAGTGTCAAATATTTGTGATGTTACTCATCTTTCAATTTAAATGTGCAGTTATTTCGTCACTGCGAGGGTCTAGTGTTCGACGAGCTCCGCCCCTGCGTTCGTTGGTGAGCACAAATGACATCTCCTCCTCCCCCCTTTGTTTGCTCTGCTCCGGTCTTCATGCCGATGAAACCTGCTAGCTATAGGTGTCAATCATCAGTATGCGTAACCACTATGCATCTCCCATTCAAAAGGGTTACATCTATAAATATGCATGCATTTGCATATTTATAATCGTGATTCTTTCGAATTGTCCAACGTTATCCATGGACAGCTCGAGTATGTGTAGATTGGGTTCGTTTTCCCATATGCTCTGCTCCGGATCCGATGCAGAATTTTGTTAGTGCCTCCCTATTGTTCTCCGGGTACACATCCTCTCTGCTTATTGCCGAGACGTGTATCAGGAGAACAACGAAGAGGTGTTGCCGAAATTTTGCGTTGGATCCGGAGCAGAGCATGGGAAAACGAACCCAATCTACACATACTCGGGTGGGATTAGGACCTATCTTTACCTATCAGTGTGTAGGTTGCATGGACGTAATAAAACTGACAAACTCAATTAACTGATGGATATGGTTTGGTTAATTATGTATATATTTCTTGTGTGTCCAGTAGGAAGTCAATATGAGTGATCGTGCGTGGATGTACACCGGTTACACTAGTCAGAAAGTTTGGACCGAGGAATGGTTAACAAAAACCAAGGGGTTTGTTACAGACGCATTTGCAAATGTCTAGGAATTAAGCTGGTGCCCCTGTGCCCGGTGCGACAACTATAAAAAGAGGAACGAGCTTGAAATGAGTAAAGACCTGCAGAAGTTTGGTTTTTACACCTGATTACACGGTCTGGACATTACATGGCGAGTCTGCCCAACGTGCCAGAGCCGAGGTGGTTTGTCGTTGCATCGACGAGCATGGTACCGTGACCGCAGACATGGTACAAGACTTTGACGATGCTCCAGACTCGGACGAGGAGATGGAGGAATTTGCAAAGGCCTTCACTGAAATGTTGGAGTCCTCAAAACGTCCTCTCCATGAGCACACTGAGCTTTGTCAGCTGGATGCCATCTCACAAATAATGGCTTTGAAGGCTCAATTCAACTTGGGCAAAGGATGTGTCTTATTTAGGCTTCAGTATGAGGACTTGAACTATTGTCCCATTTGCAATTCTTCCAGGTATGTTGTGGTAGACAACGGTATGGGTGAGAAGACGCAGACCAAAATTCCCGTTAATGTTCTTCGGTATATGCCAATCGTACCAAGACTTCAACATCTTTTCATGGTCAAAGAGACGGCCAGACAGATGACATGGCACAAAACAGGCAAAAGAACCGAACTAGATGCAGATGGGAATGTGATGATGGTGCACACATCGGATGGTGAAGCGTGGAAGTGCTTCGATGCATTACATAAGGAAAAAGGGCAGATCCAAGGCATCCTCGAGTCGCCGTCAGCACAGATGGTTTCAGTGTGTTTGGTCAGATGGCAGCCCCATACAGTTGTTGGCCCGTGTTTGTCATTCCCCTCAATCTCCCCCCGGGTAGATTATGCAAAGAAAGAACATTTTCCTAACATTGATAATTCCAGGGCCCAACTATCCGGGGAAGAATATGAATGTTTACATGCAGCCGCTTGAGGACGAATTGCAGGAGGCTTGGGATAATGGGTTCAAGACATACGACGCCTTTAGCAAAGAGAACTTCATAATGCTTGTTTGGTACATCTACTCGACGCATGACTTGCCGGCGTATGCGCTATTCGTTGGCTGGTGTGTGCATGGAAGGTTCCCGTGCCCCACATGCAAGGGAGCTCTTGAGTTTTGTTGGCTGACGGCAGGGCACAAGTATAGTTGCTTCGACTTGCATAGACCGTTTCTAGATCCTCGCCATAAGTTCAGGAAAGACAAGAAGAACTTCATCAAAGGTAGAGTTGTCAAACACTCTGCACCACCTGCGTTGACAGGCCAACAGACCCTAGATCAGTTAAACGCTCTCGAGCCAGATCCAAAGCATCCAGGGTATTTCAAGGGGTATAATAAGGAACACACCTGGACTCACAAGACATGCCTCTGGGATCTGCCTTACTTCAAAGACCTCCTTTGCCCACACAACATCGACGTGATGCACACTGAAAAGAATATCACCGAAGCCATTTTTGGTACATTGTTCGACATAGAGGGGAAATCAAAGGATAATACTAAGGCTAGAGACGATCAAGAGGAGCTCTGTGATAGACCGTTACAAAACATACAAGAACCAAAAGGAAAGCGGAACTGGACAAAGCCAAAGGCATGGTTCAATCTTGGAAGGCCGGCTATGAAGGAAATTATTTTGTGGGTGAAAATGTAGTTGATGTTCCCCGATGGGTATGCAGCAAATCTAAAGAGGGGAACGAGTCTTGATAAATTGAAAATATTTGGTCTAAAAAGTCATGATTGGCACATATGGATTGAGCGGATAATGCCGGTGATGTTGCGTGGCTTCATCCCTGAGGATGAATGGCTAGTACTGGCAGAGCTGAGATATATCTTCCGTGTTCTTTGTGCGAAAGAACTATCGCCTGGCCTCCTAGAAGAAATGGAACAGTTGGTGCCGGAGTTGATCTGCAAGTTAGAGATGATCTTTCCGCCAAGCTTCTTTAATCCAATGCAACACTTGATTTTGCATCTCCCGACCGAGCCACGACTGGGGGGGGGGGGGCGTGCAAAATCGTTGGTGCTACTCAACTGAGAGGATGCAGAAGACACTTCGAGCAAAATGTAAAAATAAACGTAGATTAGAAGCATCGATGCCCGAGGCATTCATCAGTGAGGAGGCGTCAAACTTCATGACAGCACACTATGAAGCCAAAAATCGTCATTTGCATAATCCGAGCCTCGGTACAATGCTGACGACCCTAAAGAGGGTCAATCCAATCTTAGCCTATTCAAAGGGAATCTCGCACCATCCAGTGCTTGTAAACCAATATCGTTGGATGTTGAAGAACAGCGGACCATTTCGCTGTATCTCTTTAACAACCTAACAGAAGTGTGGCCGTACATCGAGTAAGATCTCGGTACATTGTTTCGCAACTTCTAATTTCTTTGAACTGCTCTTATTCCTGGATATTTGATGCAGTCGATACGTCACCATATTCTCGTATGGAGCGGTAATCCAAAAGGATTCCGTCGAAGAGTATGAGCTTCTGGCAAAGCAAGGAGGCGAATACCCCGGTTTCATCTCTTGGTTAAAAAAACGGTAATTTCCTTTAGACCCTTTCATTTCTTTGGCTAATTTGCGACTAATGCAACAATCCTTCCGCATTAAACTTATAGGCTAATTCAGAGATTATGGATGCCAAATTGAGACAAGTAGCTAATGGTTTTGACTATAAGGTCCGTTCATTTGACAATTATGACATCAATGGGTATTGCTTTCGTACCTATGGAAAAGAGCTATCTATGGCCGACCGAAAGTCTACAAATTGCTGTGTCTCTGCTATCGGCGAGGGAGGTGTTGAGTATTATGGAAGAGTTGAAGCAATTTATGAACTTCAATTCTATGGTGAAAACCCACCAAATGTCATAGTCTTCAGATGTTATTGGTTCCAGCCCAGGGAGACTAGAAGGACTCATGAACATATAGGGCTAGTCGAAATCAAACAAAGCACCCATTTGGACGTTCCCGATGTCTATATTATGGCTCAACAGGCAACCCAAGTTTTCTATCTACCGTGGGCCTGTCAAAGTGATCCAAATCTCACTGTTTGGGATGTCGTTTATGATGTGCCGCCACGTGTTAGACCACCTCCCCCCAATGAATAAGATTATGAACCTCACATTAACCAAGACACATATGACGAAGGATAATTCTTCCAAGAAACACGTCTTGCCAAAAAACGTTTCAAAAACCGCTCTACTCCACCCCAGAACATTGAAGTAGACAATGATAGTGAATCCGACTTCACCCCTGAGCCGGAACAAGAAGAGCCGGAAGAAGAAGAAGTTACTGCTGCAGATGACCTGTCAATGCTTGAATGATTACGTAAAGGTGGCCTTCCACATGATGATGCATTTATTAATGATGATGATGAGCACGTCATTACCGATAGTGATGATGATGATGTATTTATTAATGATGATGATGAGCACGTCATTACCGATAGTGATTATTAGGTATTCAAATGTTTATGCTGTACTTGATTTATATAGATATTTGTATGATTGTATGATTTATATAGTTGGTATGTATAATTTTCTTACTTTGTATGATTGTTTCTTATACATAGTGCCATGGTCTTGATGTCCGTTCCCGTCGGCCCTCGCCCGCTTTATGATTCGGATGTGGCAAATTCTCTTTCATAACTATATGTTGCATTTCACATTTATGACAATTATGGCCATCAAGTTGACGTAAAGATATTTTAATCTAGGAGGTATGTGAACCGAAATTTGAAACCGACCCTCTTGTCGAGAAGTTAAATTTAGTTGAAAAATAAAATGAGTATTTGAAAGAAAAAATTAAAATAATTGAGGAAGAGAAGATGGCATTGGAGTTGTATGTTGCCGATGTCATCGATGATCACAAGATGAAGATGAATGTAATGCGTTTGAAGATGGATGCAATGCGCCTGAAGCTTAAGAAGATTAGAAAATATGCCATTGATAATGAGGCTTGGTATCATTATGCCGTTGGATCAATTGTTACCTTAGTTGCGATCTTCATCATATTTGTTGTGATGAGGGTAAGTTTTCTCTAATGTTTTGCTTTACAAATGGATACTTAGCTTATTTTCCTCCTAAATGGCATAACTACCTAAGTTAGATAAAAAGAGAGCTATACTTAGCTTATTTAGTTCATTTATCACATACTTAGCATACTTAGGTCAAAAATGGCATGATAATGTTTGTTACCTCCAAAATGATATAGACTTAGCTTATTTTCCTCAAAAATGACATAATAACCTTACTAAGCTCCAAAATGACCTATTTACCCAGCTTAGCTCTAAAATGACCTACACTTAGCATTTTTACCTAGCTTAGCAATAAAATGGCATTTTTACCTACCTTAGTTAGAAGAAGAAGAAGATAAAGAAGAGGAGAGGAGAAAAAGAAGGAGAAAAAAATCTTCTTCTTCTTCTTCTTCTAACTAGTCTTCTTCTTCTTCTTCTTCTTCTTCTAACTTTCATCTTTCCCAGTTTACAGATTTGCTTTACATGAGGAAGCTTGGATTCATGGAGTGTACTATTCTTCTTGTGCTTCCTTGTTGTTTATGAAAACTGGTTTGGATATGTATGTCTATATGGATATGTTGTTGGAAACTTGTTTCTGGTTATGTATATATGGATATGTTGGACTTTGTTGAACTATGTTGTTGGATTTGATGAAATATGTTGTTGGACATGCTGTTGGATATGTTGGATATGTATGCATGTATATCTGTGTTTGAAACCATGTCTAATTACTTGGATTTAAATAAAAACAGGGGATGTATAGCCTCTTTGCTATTTGCTAGTGTACGGCGAAGAGCTTTGCCGTCCGCTAGCAGACGGCAAAGAGGACACGTGGCAGTCATCTGTTCAAACTGGGAACACTGGCTTCCTATTTGGTCATTTTGCCGTTTGCAACCGGACGACAAAGTGACCAAATAGGCCTAGCAAACAGGGCCATCTATGCCGTCTGCTGGCAGACGACATAGCTGGCCACGTGGCAGCTTCCCAGTGCTGCCTAGCTAAGCTCTTTGCCATCTGTTAGCGGACGGCAAAGAGCTTTGCCTCTTTGCCGTCCGCTGGCAGACGACAAATAGCGATGTTAACCCCCTAGCGGCTCTCACCCCAAACCACTGCTATCCGTTATCTTTGCCGTCTGCTGGTCTCGGATGGCGGACGGCGCAATCCTTCGTCATCCATTTCCTAAAAGCAGACGGCAGAGAAGGCCTTTGCTGGCACGTGTTCAGCCGGATAGTTTGCCGTTAGCTGGCTGACGGCAAAGGAGTTTGCCGTCCATGATCTGTGCCTTTGCCGTCCGCCATGGCGGACGACAAAGAAGCTGATTCCAGTAGTGACAAGGCCTATGTGGAGGAGAGAGATGTAAAAAAGTAAGGGGAGTGAGCTCTCATGCAAGAGCCCAGCTATATACGCATTCCTAGTTAAATGCAATAAATATGAAGAAAGAGATAGAGAGGAGATGGAAAAAGGTACTAATACAATAGCCAACCTTATATTTTTTTGCGGGAAATAGCCAACCTTATATCCCACACTACTGTATGAGTGCATATAGATGGTGGCTATAGATGACATGGTAGTTCCTTATAGCCATCGGCTGGCTATATTATTAACCATGCTCTAATGCGTTTTCCAAAACCGCCTTTGACTATTGACAAGATTAATACTACATGAGATGTATAATGTGAAAATTGTATCATTGGAAGCTCCTTTCACATATGAATTTGATCGTATGCTTTATGTAAGTTGCATGGCATAAATTATTACTCTAACATTTGGTCAAGGTTAGCCTCGAAAAACGCATTAGGCCCTGTATAGTAAATGGAAGGAGGGAGTAGTAGTAGAAGTGGGTCCTCTGACGTAGGTATCCCTGCCTTACCCTCCCTTTTGGTCACTTACTAGCGGACCCCATGCTTGCTAGGCCCCGCATGTCAGTTACTCAATTGGTTCGTCCACGTCAGGGGATCCTCATCCGTAGTATACTCCCTCTTTTTTTATTTACACTGCATAAAAGGGAGGGAGTGGTCGTGGTGGGCGCATTGCAGATGCCATGGGATGGCTAAAGAGAGGAGGAGGCTCGAGGGCACTGGTGGGCTCCAGAGGCGAGGTTGGCATGAGCGAGCGTGGGACGCAAGACATACCCAGGTTCGGGGCTCTTCGGAGAGATAATACCCCTAGTCCTGCCGAGTGTGGTTTATATGTAACAGTACAGAGTTGCTCCTAGAGCTGTATGGAGGAAGAAGGAAGGCTGGCCAGGGCTTAGGCTGCTCCTTCTCCTCTTGTGTGTTTTACTGATCGGTTGGCTATTTTCCTATGTGCTTGCCTGTATGCATGAGGGCTCCCGGTGGGTTTTATAGACCAACCCCCCAGGGGTAGAATGGTAATGGTACAAGGCCGTAGGGCCGGGTCATCAGCGTCTGGGGACCCGGGGCTGGGGCCTGCCTGGTGCCTGTGGTTCGTCGGGTTCCCCTAGGTGCGGGCCCCGCTTGCCTAGGGGAACTGTTCGCTGTCTTGTCGATCGTCAGGGAGTGGCCGAGTCGAGTCGGGTACAGTGGCGCTCCGTCAGGTTGCCGCTTGCTGGCATTAGTGGTGACGATGGGGGCACTGTTGCCACGCCATCCCTGGTCATCAGGTAGGTGAGGGGCACTGTTGCCACGCTCCGGCTGACCAGAGGCATGGGCGGGGCACTGTTGCCTCGGTCATCGGTGGATGGAGACTCATCCCATCGTACGGCCTAGATGAGACGGGAGCTGACCCGTGGCTGGGTTGAGGAACATGCCAAGGGTGGAGTTGGCTTGTTGGGGAAGTCTTGGTGTGCTGGGTTCGGCCGCCTTGAGCTGGTTGTCGGTGCCGAGTCGAGGAGCTTGGCCTGGTTGAGCAATCCGGCCGAGCGCGGGCCGGCTTGAGGGGCGATGCTGGACCCATTGTTTTTGAAAAGGATCCGGGTTCCGTTGCCTGCCCGGGGTTCATCCCCCTGACAGTAGTCCCCAAAGCTGTGAAGGTCCGCCATCTTCGGATGGGAGGGCCTTCGCAGTTTCCCCCTTGAAGAGGCGAATCCTGCGACTGTCGGGTCCGGCAACACCCACTGTGTGCCGGTTTTCAAAAACTGGATCGCGGCATCCCGACAGTGGTGGGAAACCAGAGAGTCCATTGAATCTTGGGGCAATCCCTCAGGCTTCACGCGGGCGCCATGTGGCACCTGGAAGTCGGAGGGGCCTGACAGGCCACGCGCGCGACGGGACTGGGTGACGTGCTGGGGCCCGCCGCCGCATGCCCTTGGCCCACATGCGCGGATTTATTGCGGCGTCCGTGAGTCGGTTGCTCTTCCCCATGCAGTTATTGCGCGCGTACATGCACACTTATTACGGGGAAGTGGGAAAGGCGAGCGCAAACAACCCCCCCCCCCCACGATCGAACCGGGGCTTATAAATTGGGGCGAGGGGGCGGCGGACATCATTCTCACTCTCGCCCCCTGCCTCTTCGTCCTCCCTCTTCTTCCTGCGACCGCTGCACTGCGATGCACGCCGCTTCGAGTAGAGCTCCATCACCATTCATGTTCCCTCTTTTTCTTTCATCTCCGTCGATGGCACTGCTGTCGGGCTCGTGGATGGGCTTGACCATCACCGCCGACAATATCGCCAACCTCCGCACCACCCGACGCTTGCCGGGGGAGACGGAGGTTGCCGTGCGCCTACCGCAGGGCGAGCAAAGACTGCTGCCCGCAGGCACGGAGCGCGTGGTCTTCTTCCCGCACTTCAAGCATTGGTTTGGCCTTCCTACGAGCGCCTTCTTCCGCGACTTCCTGGAGTTTTTCGGGATCCAGCCCCATCATCTTGGCACCGACGCCATCGTGCAGCACTCGGGCTTCGTCACCCTCTGCGAGGGGTACCTGGGGGTCGAGCCTACGATTGACCTCTGGGCGCTGCTTCTGCTTGAAGCAGCAGGGGCCGACGGCCGGGGAGTTCTCTGACTATGGGGCCGCCGTCATCTTGAAGCGGTCGGGTGCTGATTGCCCCAAGATACCACTGGAGGATTCTGCCAAGAAATGGCAGAATTCTTTCTTCTACGTCCGCAACCTCGGCGCGGATCGCATCAACCTGCTGGCCTTCGTCAACGCGTCGCCGCGGGCGAAGATGAACTGGGGTTATTACCCCAGGCACTCGTCGCAGGAGATACTCAACCTCTGTGAGCGGGTGTCGATGATGAAGGCACGGGAGGGGCTCAGCGCCACCGACCTCATCGCCACCTTCATTATGCGCCGGGTTCTGCCGTTACAGTGACGCAGCTGCCTCATCGACCAGATGACCGGCCTTCAGGACCCCAACTGCATGTCGGTCTCGTGCCTGGGGGTGGACCAGATTGCGTGCCGGGTCAACGATATCTCCAAGGCCGCGTTGAGGGACGAGTGGCAGTTTGATAAGCCGCCGTACAGCCACACGAATCCGGCGCCCATGGTGAGTCTCTGGTCTCCGTATTTCACTGCTGCGCATCTTCTTATCCGTCCCGACACGACGCGGGAGGTGCTTCTGAATACCATCCGACACCCTTATGCCCGGGCACCGTCGCAGGTGGTGGGGGCAGCGTCGAAGGAGCCCGCGTCCCACGGTGGAGGGGGAGGAGGAAGCCGCCGACGTTGGCGCAGGTCGCCACGCGGGTAAGTCTTGCTTTTTCATATTCCTTGAGCTGTCAGGCGCGACACGGCGCAAGCGATGCTGATGCAGACCGTCAATGCAGTGGCATTGGGCGGAGGAGGCGGCGACGAGGGCGATGCCGGGTCGTCGCTGGGGGCGTTGGTGGCGAGCCGGCCACATGGGAAGGACAGCGTCGCGCCGCGGCCTCGGCCATGAAGCGCGTGGCGAACCCGACCGTGAGCGCGAGGCTGGCCGCCAAAAGCAGGTGCGGCGCTCCGCCGGAGAGGCCGACGAGGCCTGCCGTTCTGGTGCTATTGGGGTGAGTTTTTCTTTTGCTCACATCCGAGTAGCCGAGCGGCCCTGCTTGTTTTTTATTTTGTCTTGGACTTCAGGTCGCCGATCGGACTGGCGAGGGTGGCGGCCGATGCTGCAGGCGCCGAGGGTGCCGCGTTCCAGAGGAGCCGGTCCGGCGCCGTTGACTGGGACGAGGAGGAGGAGCCGGCAGATCCGAATCTCGGTCTGGACCCAGCCGATGCCGAAGGCTTGGCCTGGCGGGACCTGAACAGGGCCGAGGCGGAGCTTGAGGTGGCGTCAGTCTAGGCCTGGACCAACGCCGTGGCAACGTGGGCATGAGCCAGCACGGAGCCGGTGTGGCAGGAGATGTCGGAGGGAACGGTGGTAGCGGCGACGGTCTTCGAGCCGTTGTCAGTGAGGGAGCGCGGCCAAGGAGGTTGTGCTGAGGTGGTGGACCTCGACTGGGAGGTCGTGGAGGTTGAGGACGACACCCCACCGCGGATCGATGCCGTGGAGCGGGCGGGGGTCGACGGAGGCGGCAGCGACGTCATCTCAGAGGAGGCGCCACGGATGGCGCCGCAGGGGACGCCCTAGGTGTCAGCAAGTGGGACGCCACTGGTGGTGGTGGCCACCCCTGCTATCGAGCCGGCGGTCGTGCCGCAGGCCGCCCCGGCTGCCGAGCCGGTGGCGACACCGGAGAGGGCGTCGGAGGAGCGCCGGCCGCGGGGGGAGCGGCGGGCGGAGAGCACACCCTGGTGCCCCGACCAGGGGGATGCTGACCCACCATGTCACTGCCGGCACGGGGCAGGGCCAACGTAGTCTACAGGCCCCAGACCCTGGAGGAGGCGGCGATGGAAGTCATCAGCCGCCGCCTGTGCGGGCGGGCGGACCAGATCGAGGCCTTCGCCCAGGCCGAGGTGGAGCGGACGCGGGAGCTGGAGCGCGCCGTGCTGGTAAGCTCCTTTCTCGTCTTCTGGTATTTCTTCCTTTGTAGGTTCTTCTTTGTGGGGGCGCGCTAGCGCACCCACTGGGTGTAGCCGCCGAGGTTCGGGCCAACTATGTAGTAGTTGGGTCGAATCTTTAGAATGCTGTCTTTGTGCTGATCGTGCTTTTTACAGCAACTAGACGCCTACCGGGTCAGTGCGTTCAACCGCCTCCTGGGCAAGTATCGGGAGCTCAAGGAGCAGCTCATCACCAAGGAGGAGGAGCTCCGTGTCACTGCATGTATCTTTGTGCTCTTTTTTTAGTGGGGGCGTGCTAGCGCACCCACTGGGTGTAGCCCTCGATATTCAGGCCAACTGTTTAACAGTTGGGTCGAATCTTTAAACTGGTTCTTCGTTCCTGACTCTTCTTTTTGTTGCCGAGGTGCTGTCTCGGCAGACCCGGCTACTTCGGGCTGGCCATCACTACGACCGGCTTGTCGCTGATGCCAGCCATCTTGGAGCCGAGGTGGCGCAGGCGAAGGCGGAGGTGGTGGCGGCCCGGCGGTCGCTCGACGAAGCCAGCCGGCTGTGATAGCAGTTGGCGGGCAACAAGAGCCGCCTCGAGACTGAGGTGTAGCACCTCAAGGCGGAAGCCGCCAAGGTGGTGGAGGTGCAGCAGGCTCTGGCCGAGGTGGACCAGCAACACAGCAAGCTGGCCGACAACATGGGCCAGCTCCAGGCCGAGGTGGAGCGCCTGAATGGGCAGATGACCGCGGCGGAGGAGGCCCGCCAGGAGGAGACCCGCCGCCGCAAGGCATCCGAGAAGGCGGCCGAGGACAAGGACGCCATGCTGAAGGCTGCCCTTGCCAAGGTGGCCGACTTGGAGAAGGCGCTCCAGGAGCGCGACCGCACCATTGATCGGGAGTGGCGCGGTATGTTGCTTGAAGCGCAACATCTAGAAGAATCCTTCTCCAGTAAGTGCTTTTTGAATTCTGCCGGGTTGGGATCCCGACTTCTTTTCCTTGGTGCCTTTTTTGACTTGCTTCATTTTCTTACAGGGGCCTTCCCGGAGAAGCATCAGCTGGCGGAGGAGGCCGTCCGCTTCTAGCGCGACCCGCTGGGGGTCTTTCGCTCCGGGACCAACCCGCAAGTAGCATGGACTTTCCCGGAGATCATGACCGCCGCCGAGGCTTGTCTGCGGGTCTTGGGCGGTCAAATGGGGCGGCTCTCCCAAGCCGGCACGGCGATGACGGCGGCCCTGTGGCCGGGCTCCGTTGCGCCGGGCAGCTTCACGCGGCTGGCGCGCTGGTTGGAGATGGGGCCAGACCGGCTCCATGAGTGGCTCGTCTTCGCTGCGCGTGCTAGTGCCGAGATGGCTCTCAGGTTCGTGTTGTCCTAGCACCCAGACCTACAGCTGGACGCATTGATGGGCCAGCGGGCCGGCTCGGAGGAGCAGCTTTAGGAGCAGGCCAGGCGGATTGCTTCTCAAGCCAGCTACATCGCCGGGTTCGCCTTTCATGACGAGTTCCACCTGGAACGGGCGGAGGATGGCGGAGTAATGCCTGGCGACGACTATGGCCTGCTTCTGTACGACCCGGAGGGCAGCTCCGAGGAGACGGACGTCTACCGCGACGGAGGTGCTGAGGAGGAAGACACCGGCACTTTGGCGGACCCGAAGGCCGCCGCGGGGGAGCCGTCAGCTGCGTGACCTAGCGTTGGAGATGCCTGAGGCTGTCCTGTTTAGACTTAGTTAAAATTTATGTTAGGTAGCAGGTCCACTGAGGGAGTCCCGGACTAGGGGGTGTCCAGATAGCCGAACTATCATCTTCGGCCGGACTCCTGGACTATGAAGATACAAGATTGAAGACTTCGTCCCGTGTCCGGATGGGACTTTCCTTGGCGTGGAAGGCAAGCTTGGCGATACGGATATGTAGATCTCTTACCATTGTAACCGACTCTGTGTAACCCTAACCCTCTTTGGTGCCTATATAAACTGGAGGGTTTTAGTCTAGGACGAACAACAATCATACCATAGGCTAGCTTCTAGGGTTTAGCCTCTCTGATCTCGTGGTAGATATACTCTTATACTACCCATATCATCAATATCAATCAAGCAGGAGTAGGGTTTTACCTCCATCGAGAGCGCCCGAACCTGGGTAAAAACATCGTGTCCCTTGTCTCCTGTTACCATCCGCCTAGACGCACAGTTCGAGACCCCCTACCCGAGATCCGCCGGTTTTGACACCGACATTGGTGCTTTCATTGTGAGTTCCTCTGTGTCGTCATCTTTAGGCCCGATGGCTCCTCCGATCATCAACAACGATGCGGTCCAGGGTGAGACTTTTCTCCCCGAACAGATCTTCGTATTCGGCGGCTTTGCACTGCGGGCCAATTCGCTTGGCCATCTGGAGCAGATTGAAAGCTACGCCCCTGGCCATCTGGTCAGATTTGGAAGTTTGAACTATACGGCTGACGCCCGCGGAGACTTGATCTTCGACGGGTTCGAGCCACAGCCAAGCGTGCCGCACTGTCACGATGGGCATGATCTAGCTCTGCTGCTGGATAGTGCCCTGGAGGCCGCACAAGTGTCCGCTCCGACCCTTAGCTCGGAGCCGACTGCGCCGATCGAGGATGGGTGGCTGGACACCGCCTTGAGGGCTGCTATCTCTACGGCGATTAAGCCGAACACCAACCCCGTCCTTTGCGAAGCTCGTGACTCCAAGGTGCCAGACTCCTCTCCGGACTCCGAACCTTCCGCGCCCCTGCCAATCGAATCCGATTGGGCGCCGATCATGGAGTTCACTGCCGCGGACATCTTTTAGCACTCTCCCTTTGGCAACATCCTGAATTCACTAAAGTCTCTCTCTTTATCAGGAGAGCCCTGGCCGGATTATGGTCAGGAAGGTTGGGATGCGGACGACGAAGAAATTCGACTCCCACCCACCACCCACCACCCACTTTGTAGCCACTGTCGAAAGTTTAAACGACATGCTCAATTTCGACTCCGAAGACATCGACAGTACGGACAACGATGTAGGAGACAAACATGAACCAGTACCTATAAGGCACCGGACAGCCACCTCATCTCACAATGTGTACATGGTGGACACACCTATAGGAAGCGACGACGAGGAACAACGGGACGACACGAGGGATCATCCCCTCGAAAAGCAGTCAAAACGGCGACGTAAGCGCCGCTCAAAGTCCCGCCTCGACAAAGTCAACAGCCATTCAGACCCAGCCATAGAGCAGGGCGAACCGGTGGACGACAAACATGCTATCAAGCAACCGTCCGAACAGGACAACCTGAATAAACAATCCGTCCCCGGCGAAGATAACAGTCCGGACGATCTCACGCCGGACAAGTTGCCGGAGCAGAACCTCCACAAAAGGCTCGTCGCTACTGCGCGTAGCCTAAAAAAGCAGAAGCGGAAGCTCAAAACAGCGGAAGATGCACTCAGAATCAGATGGAGCAAAGTACTCAACACCGCAGACAAATACGGCGATAGTCGCCGAACAAAGAGCTACCCAAAGCGAAAACTACTGCAAGAATTTGATGAGGAGGCCGTAGAGCCACCGCAATCAAAGAACAAAGAGACCACCTGGTCGGATAGACAACCCCATGGCAAACATAGAGCGGCAATCGGCGCCTCACACAAGCCGGCACGTGATCCGCACACGGATTCAAATCAAAAAGATGGCCCAGTTAGATCCATCTACGGGCCAAGAAAGCAAGCTCTAGTAAGCAATGCAACACGTCAAGTATCCGAATATTATGGCACACCTAAATATAGGGGTGCCGCACATCCCCTATGTTTCACCGATGAGGTTCTGGATCATGAATTTCCAGCGGGATTCAAGCCCGTAAACATAGAGGCATACGATAGAACAACAGACCCTGGAGTCTGGATTGAAGATTACGTCCTCCACATACACATGGCTAGAGGAGATGACCTCCACGCCATAAAATACTTACCCCTCAAGCTCAAAGGGCCAGCCCGACATTGGCTCAAAAGCCTCCCCGAAAACACCATTGGAAGTTGGGAAGAGCTCGAGGATGCTTTTCGGGCAAATTTTCAAGGGACCTATGTCCGACCTCCGGATGCAGACGATTTAAGTCACATAACTCAACAACCCGGAGAGTCAGCCCAAAAATTCTGGAACAGATTCCTCACTAAAAAGAACCAAATAGTCGACTGTCCGGACACCGAAGCCTTAGCAGCTTTCAAACACAACGTCCGAGACGAATGGCTCGCCAGACACCTCGGCCAAGAAAAGCCAAGAACAATGGCTGCATTAACAAGCCTCATGACCCGCTTTTGCGCAGGAGAGGATAGCTGGCTGGCAAGATGCAGTACCAGCAAACCAAGTACATTCGAAGTCAGGGATGGAAACGGGAAACCACGACACAGCAAAGAACAGCGCCAGACAAAGGGCAACAGCCCGAAGAGCATGACAGTCAACGCCGGATTCAAAAGCTCACAGCAGAATCATAAAAAACTGCCCCCTAAGGATAACAGGGACGTGCTATCTAACTTAAACAAAATCTTGGACAAGGTATGCCAAATCCACAGTACCCCGGGAAGCCTGCAAATCATACCCACAGAGATTGTTGGGTCTTCAAGCAGTCCGGCAAACTCAATGCCGAACACAAGGGGCTCGACACACAAAGCGAAGACGATGACGAACCCCACAAGCAGAGCACCGGAAAACAAAAGAATTTCCCACAAGAAGTCAAAATAGTAAACTCACTTTACGTGACAAAAGGGAAAAACAGGACGACGCCCATAGAGATACGCGCCATACGTCCTATCCCAGAGGAGTCCGCCACTGGTTGTCAAAACCAATCACCTTCGACCATCAGGATTACTCTAGAAGTATCCAGAATGCAGGATGGACTGCCTTGATATTAGATCCGATAATCGACGGACTCCAATTTTCACAAGTCTTAATGGACGGCAGCAGTGATCTAAACCTGCTATATCCGGACACAATCCGCAAAATGGGGATAGACCCAACCAAAATTCGTCATAGCAACACTTCCTTTCAACGGGTAATGCCAGGACGATATGCCCATTGTACGGGCTCTCTATTGCTAGAAGTTGTGTTCAGCTCACCCGACAACTTTCGCCATGAAAAGTTAACCTTCCACCTCGCCCCATTTACAAGTAGCTATCAAGCACTACTGGGGCGCGAAGCTTTCGCCCGCTTTAACGCAATACCGCGTTATGCATCCCTCACACTCAAAATGCCCGGTCCACGAGGCATCATCTCCTTAAAGGGAAATATCAAGTGTTCCTCGAGCACGGAAGATTGTGTGACTGCCTCGACAGCCACACACTAAAACCGGCTCCACTAATCCAAGCACCTAAATAGGTCATTCAGACCCCGGACACGGTTAGACGAGTCCGGCGTAAACATACAGGGGCTTACCAGCCGCACACCCCTGCACTAGGGGCTCCGCGCATATACAACAAGAGACAATAAAGCTCAATTTTATTCATTTTTTGAAACGTACTTTGTTTATTTAATATAACGTACATTTTCGCACGACCTTTTTTCAACTAAGTTCCTCTCTTTTACAGATGAACACCGTGCGACACCCGTCCAGGATACGGCACAACGGAGACACAGGCGCAGACGTGCAGTAGGGACCCGTTGCAAGGATTCTTTTCAGATTAAGACCCTGCGTAAACCTTTTTTACTGTCTCTTGTTGATTCACATCCCCTGGTTTCTTACTATAACCGAGGAGGAGGCTGGCGTTTTGGCATAGGCCACGTCAGAATTTTGCGCGTACCTGGACACCAGGGGCTTATTACCAAGGGCGTTGTTCGGGCCGTTTTCATGAAGACCGAATACCTTAGAGAGTGTTCGGCGTCTCAAGTTAGGCCTTATATGCATCAGCTCCGAATCATGTCTTTGGTGAAATGTTGGGTTTGCCCGGCTCCTGTGTTTTGCTGCCTTACGTTCCGCTCTATCGGCTAATGCGGCACCAGGAGAACTACTGCGGTTGTGCCCCGGTTCGGCCAGCGAGCATCTCAGTAGAGAAAGCCGAAAACTGACTGTCATGATATAGCGTGAGACTGGTCAACCACTCGATGATCCGCCAGAATCTATAGGATTCGTCCGCATTGACGAAGGGCTGTTTCCCGGTCAGGCACATACGCGCCCCGAATTCGGGTGAGCGCGGTGCCCATAGGGGCTATATAGTAGCCCCATTGTCAAACTCCTATGACTAAGTGAAAGTGATAAAGCATTATAGTCCGGTTGCCTAGTTTGCTACGCTACCACCTCCTTTATAGGACCAAGACGTTGGGTCAAGTGTGAAAATGCGCCTTTTGCAAACACCCCCGCATTATATGTGTGGGGGCTAAGGCCGAAGACTGCCATCTTTCAGGTTATTTACACATATACATTAACAGCCACACAGGAGGTATTTTAATTCTTGAAAAGCACAAGTATAAAAAGCTTTTATATTTCATCGAAACATTATTTCACAATAATACATGTTATTCGAACATAATATCCTACGAGCACTGCGTCTCTATTAAATGAGCGCCATGCAGAACTTCCTGAAAATAGTGCTCGACAGGTACTCGGCTTCCATCCGAATCTTGCGTTGCAACATCGGTGGCCTTCATCTCCGCCCAGTATGTCTTGACACAGGCAAGAGCCATCCGCGCACCCTCTATGCATGCCGACCTCCTCATTGCATTGATATGCGGCACCGCACTAAGGAACTGCTGCACCAAGCCAAAATAACTCTTTGGCTTGGCCCTCTTCGGCCACAAAAGACTCACGTCATCCTTCATGGCAAGTCCGGATAACCTATTCAGCTCCGCTCATTCGGCCAAGCGATCGGTTAATGGAAGTGGGCGCTCTGGATTATGGAACTGCGACCAAAAAACCTTTCCCGTTTCGTGATCCTCTCGATCTCGGAAGTGTTCGGCCGTGTTCGCCGCACTTGCCGCCAAGTCCATATAAGCATCTTCCGCACTCCACAGCCGGTCCAACTGAGCATAATTAGGGTCCAAGAATTTCCTCCGCAGCAGAAAGGGCTTTCCAGCCGCGATATCTCCGGCCTGACACAACTCCTCCTTCATAGCTCTCATCGCAGAGCGAGCATCCTTGGCCTCGGCAGTGGCCTTCTTCATGTCCTCTCATACCACCCGATCTTCTTTTTCAAGAAGCTTGCAGCGTCGGCAGCATTTTTCAACTCCACGGCCATCTCGGCCATCTCCTTCTTGCTTCGGCAGTGAGCAGCCTGTTCGGCTTTTAGCTCTTCGGCCGCCTTTAAGGCAGCCGTGCCACTCTTTCTGGCCTGCTCCTTGGCTTGGGCGAGCTCCGCCCGCAAGTTCTCCATGGCAGTGGCACCATCTGCATCAAGCATACTTGTTGTAAGGCACGGGCATCAAGCTCCCTTGTGTCATGTATGATCCATCGGGGATGAATTAGAGGTGTGTGAACATGTCCTACTGTGTGTGAGCTAAGTGTGTGAACACGATTTGGTAAAGGTAGTAGTGAGAGGCCATGTAGGAGTACATGGTGGGTTGTCTCATTGAAGCTGTCCTCAGGAACTGAGTTCTGTGTTTGTGATCCATGAGACAGATACTACCACGCATTGGGCCCGAAACCAATGGACCCTCTCGGCTTCATATTCACCCTTGTCCTCTATCCAGGAGTTGCAAGTAGTTTCTGGTGTTTGTAGTATGCTAGAGGCCGTGCGTAGCGCTGACCGGAGGAGTGGGCTGTGATGCGGTAGGCACGTGGCACGGTGTACCGGATGCCCATTTGGTATCTCGGGAACCCTGCACACATCGTTTGGGGCCGTATGCGGAAACCTCGGCCGGACTCCCTGCGGATGGAACCTGAATAGGCGATAAACCTGGACTAGAGACTTGAGTGTTTAGGTAGGTCGTGGCCGACACCCTCGTTGGGCTTCCGCTTGAAGGTTGTCGAGTACATGTCGTGTAAACGACAGTAAGTAGTGAGAGCATGTGTGAAGAAGTACACCCCTGCAGGGTTAACATCATCTATTCGAATAGCCGTGTCCGTGGTAAATGACTTTTGGGTTGCCTATATAGTTCATAGACAAGTGAAAGTGGATACTCTAAAATACGCAAGATAAGCGGGAGTGCTATGGATGGCGTTCTCGTAGGAAGACGGGAGCGGATCCATAGTGGTGTATTGATATGGTGAATATGTGGACTCGTTTGTGCCACCTCAAAAGAGTTACTTGCAGTCGTAGTTTAGGATAGCCACTGAGTCAAAGCTGGCTTGCTGCAGTTAAACCCCACCATCCCCTTTGTTGATAATGATGCATAAGTAGATAGTTCTGATGTAAGTCTTGCTGGGTACATTTGTACTCACGTTTGCCTATTTTATGTTTTTGTAGAGAGAGACTTCAGTCTCACTTGTAGTTCCGTGTGGACTTCGACGTTTAGCTTGTTACCTCAGCTACGATCTTGTGCCCCGGCAGGATCTGGTAGATAGTCAGGCTTCTCAGCCTTTTTCTTTTGTAGATGTCTATACTCAGACATGTTAAGCTTCCGCATGTGCTTTGACTTGTATGCTCTGAATGTTGGGTCACGAGACCTATGTTTGTAATATCTCGCTCCTTGGAGCCTATTGAATAAAATACTTGAGTTGTAGAGTCATGTTGTGATGCCATGTTGTATTTGCACATATCGAGCATATTGTGTGTATGTTATTGAAATGCTTGGTATGTGTGGGATCTGACTATCTAGTTGTTTATCCTTAGTAGCCTCTCTTACCAGGAAATGTCTCCTAGTGCTTCCACTGAGCCATGGTAGCTTGCTACTGCTCTGGAACACTTAGGCTGGCCGGCATGTGTCCTTCTTTGTTCCTTTGTCTGTCCCTTCGGGGAAATGTCACGCGATGAATACCGAAGTCCTGTTAGCCCGCTACAGCCCGGTTCACCGGAGTCCTGCTAGCCCAGTGCTACAGCCTGGATTCACTCGCTGATGACCGACACGTTCAATGTTGGGTCATGGATGCCTGTCCCTGTAAGTTTGTGCCACTTTGGGTTTACGACTAGCCATGTCAGCCCGGGCTCCTTATCATATGGATGCTAGCGACACTATCATATACGTGTGCCAAAAGGCGCAAACGGTCCCGGGCAAAGGTAAGGCAACACCCGTGGGAATACCGTGCGTGAGGCCGCAAAGTGATATGAGGTGTTACATGCTAGATCGATGTGGCATTGAGTCGGGGTCCTGACAGCTTTGGTATCATAGCCTGACTGCCTGTAGGATTACCAAGCCAAACTGGACGAAGTTGAGTCTAGAAATTCTTTAGTTATATGTAGGGGAATTGATTGTGGGATGGAACGTAAGGCTCTTTTTACTCCTTATACCTTATGCCTTCTGATCCGAGTCATCTTATCTTTCCTATGGGGTTAAGGAACTAGGCTTTCTCTTCTTTCTATCAGGATCACGTGTTACTAATCCATAGACTTATAAGATTGGTGGATTCAAGCCTCAGTTCAGTTCCTACTATATTCGTGTATTGATAATTGATTTGAAAATCTTGATATTATGATGATCGAGTGGTTATGCCACCATTTTGTAGGATGTCTCAAATCTTTTTGAGCATTTACAACCGTTATGCTGTCCGAGTTGTCCCAGGTTTCTAGATAGTCTGAAGCATTTGCAAAATCCCTTCCTCCCGTTTTGATGTCCCTTTGGGCCATATTAACCACACTAATCGGTGAGTTGAGGTACTTTGTTGCCTTGACGTATATGTTGGAGCTATTACTATGACCCTAGGTGTCTTAGAGTGCCACCTAGTAAGCTAACCATGTTTTGCGTTCTCGGTGTGATGATTCTGGCCACCATTCTCGAAAGCATCCCGTGATGCAATTTAGTTAGTAGGTATTCTACTCCTGGGTTTTGAACCCGATATTCACCCTACTCACTTCATGTTGATAGTGTTTGCTCGTTTCTTTAGGTTATTAGTAACCTTTGCATTAGTCCTCGAGGTCCATGGTATTTCCTTCTTCCAAATACTATGAACCACTTATGGCAGAAGTTTGTTGGATCAAAAGATCACAACAAGAGTGTTCTCGACGAGTTCTCCATTCTATATTGTAACTCTGCCAATCCTACCTCTCTGCATGAATTGTCCAGAAGAAATATGTTGAACTCATTCGACATTCTAATCCATGCATCCACAACTCAGAAAAACGCATGTTCCTTTGAGTTGTCCCTCTTTAGTTGTCTTCTAACCTTCGTCTATCAATTGATAGTCAAGAGTATGCGTGCATTCATTTATCGATGCCTATTACTCTTGTGGTCCGTCAAGCCATTCTATTCTGGAATGACTAGGAGAAAGAAACTCCAGAACCTCATCCATTTCTAGGATTGGGTCAAAGTAGTTGTGCTCCACAGATCAAATTGCTAATCCAGCTTTTGTTCTGCTCTACCTTGCAGTATTACCATCTTTATATTAAGATTATCATGGGAATTGCACACCATTCTATGAACTCTTGATACAGTGATACTTCTCGCCCTCATTATTCATTTCTCGGCTCCCGTGTTGTTGTAACCGGAATGCTGACAAGTGAATCATGGTGTGTGAAATCAATACTCCTAGCAAGTCCGTTGCTTGGTAGTTAAATGGACAATAACCTCATTCTTAGCATGTTGGTTATTGAATCATCACCCTAAGGTTGATCGTGCCCCCTAGTCCTTAATTCCGGTGTACTCTTTGATCAATGAGTTAGGATTGTGTCAATCCCTTGCTCGTTTGATCATATCGCCTTGCCTTGAAAAGCAAGATTGTTCTCGAGCTTAGTAACATATCGGTGGTTCGTGATTTTCCGAATATCTTCTCGGAAGTGTTACTAGGTTGTCACCTGACCGCTATGTTGAGTTTGTGATCAAGTTGGTTTCTTGTAAACCACCCCTTTCTCCAAGAATCTGTGTCGGATACCCTGAGTTAGTTGGTTAAGCTAAACAACAACTTGGAGAGTTGGAAGATGAAAGCTTGTTCGACTCAGTTCATTCCAAAGGGATGTCTTGTGTGTGTGTGTGTGTGTTGAACAAAGATGATATTCATTGGTTGATCCTCGTGATCAGTTGTTGTGTCTATTGTCATGTCAAACTTTGATTTGAGAGTGGGCTATTGTCACGCCCAAGATGCGACCCTATCCTAAAGGAAATCGAAGGTCCCACCAAGGATAGAAGCGCATCTTGAAGACGCTTTTGCAAGGTGGATATCATTACATCAACATTACATAATAGTGGGGATACATCCGATACATACAATGTCACATGAATACAACAATACAACATACAAGAACAACATCCGACTACGGATGAATCATAAACAGAAACTCAAACAATATCCACCCTGCTAGCCCAGGCTGCCGACCTGGAACCTATCCCCTGATCGAAGAAGAAGCAGAAGAAGAACTCCTAAACAAGAAAGCATCGCTCTCGCGTCAAGATCATCACAAAACCTGTACCTGCAACTGTTGTTGTAGTAATCTGTGAGCCACGAGGACTCAGCAATCCCATTACCATGGGTATCAAGACTAACAAAGCTTAATGGGAAAGGAAGGGGTAAAGTGGTGAGGTTGCAGCAGCGACTAAGCATGATATGGTGGCTAACATACGCAAATGAGAGCGAGAAGAGAAACAAAGGAACGGTCGTGAACTAGCAATGATCAAGAGGTGATCCTGAACTCCTACTTACGTCAAACATAACACAGAAACCGTGTTCACTTCCCGGACTCCGCCGAGAAGAGACCATCACGGCTACACACGCGGTTGATGCCTTTTAATTCGGATCTGGTGTCAAGTTATCTACAACCGGACATTAACAAATTCCCATCTGCCACATAACCGCGGGCACGGCCCTCGAAAGTTTATACCCTGCAGGGGTGTCCCAACTTAGCCCATGACAAGCTCTCGCGATCAACGAAGGAATAGACCTTCTCCCAGGAAGACCCGATCAGTCTCGGAATCCCGGTTTACAAGACATTTCGACAATGGTAAAACAAGACCAGCAAAGCCACCCGATGCGCCGACAATCCCGATAGGAGCTGCACATATCTCGTTCTCAGGGCAACACCAGATGAGACATCCTACGAGTAAAACCAGACCTCGAGTTGCCCCGAGGGGGCCCCGCAGTCTACTCGGTTCGAACCAGCACTTAGACAAGCACTGGCCCGGGGGGGCTAAAATAAAGATGACCCTCGAGAGAGCGACTCCCAAGGGAAAAAGTAGGTGGTGGTGAGGCAAATGGTAAAACCAAGGTTGGGCCTTGCTGGACAAGTTTTATTCAAAGGGAACTGTCAGGGGGGTCCGATAAATCACCCGACCACGTTAGGAACGCAAAATCCGGGAACATAACACCGGTATGACGGAAACTAGGGCGGCAAGAGTGGAACAAAACACCAGGCATAAGGCCGAGCCTTCCACCCTTTACCAAATATATAGATGCGTTAATAATATAAGAGATATTGTGATATCCCAACAAAACCCTGCCACCATGGAGTAATCTTCAACTTCACCTACAACTAGCAACGCTATAAGAGGGGCTGAGCAAAGCGGTAACATAGCCAAACAACGGTTTGCTAGGAATGGTGTCAAAGGTTAGAGGTTCATGGCAATTTGGGAGGCTTGAAGAGCAAATGATAGGTAACGCAGCATAGCGATAGAACGAAGCAACTAGCATAGCAATGATAGTAGTGAGATCCAGGGTAGCGATCATCTTGCCTGAAATCCCGCAAGGAAGAAGAACGAGTCCATGAAGAAGACAAACGGGAGTAGTCGGACGAATCCTCACAACATTACCGGAACTAAGAAGCAGCACCGGAAAGAAACAAACAACATGGTAAACACTCAAGCATAATCATGGCATGATGCACAAACAAATATGATGCATGTCCGGTTTAATGAGGCATGGCATGGCAAAGTGCAGCAAACAATACTACAAGTTAAGTGGAGCTCAATATGCAACGAGTTGCATGTTGACGAAACACCACATTCAATCATTTAGTTCGCTCTCGTTTATGCTACTCATCAATATTAAATGTTGTTAATCAAGGCAAGGGGTGAAGCATAAGTAAACTAACTATTTAGGCAAATTTAAATGAGGCCGGAACAACAAACAACATTTCCGGAAAATCCTCATATGCAATTTATGAATTTGCTACTGTTCTGCCCTAAACCATATTTTAAAGTTGTTAAACAGGAAAATAAAGTGGACCATGTTAAACTAGGCATTTTTCCACCCCATTTACATATAAAGAACATTTAAAACCGAGCTACGGTTATTTAGTTATGGAATAAACCATTTTAGCATGTCATTTATGCAAAATTAATGCAAACAACAATTTTAAATATTTTAACATGGATGAAAGTGGCATAATATGAAACTAGATGAAAAACTAAGCATTTTACATATATAAATTATTTACAAAAGATGCATGGTTTGTGAGTAATTAAATGCATGAAGTAGGAGGGTTTTTCTGTAAAACAATTAAATTACTGGATAAAGCGAAATTCGCAGAACTGAAAAAAAAACGAGACATGGGCCAGATCTGCTGGGCGCTGGGCTGGGGTCTCACCATGGGCTCTTGGCCCGGTC
>NC_041381.1:318187391-318194671 GCF_002162155.2 Triticum dicoccoides | reverse complement strand
ACGCGGTCAACGAGCGTTGAACGAGGCATCATCCTCCTCTGCTCGAAGCAGAGGCTGGACAGGCGCGGCGCGATGGGACTTGGCATTCAGCAGGTTCAGGAGGCCGTCGGCCACGGCGACGAGCAGGAGGCCGCAGGCGCAAGGAAGGGGTGTGGAGCACCAGATCTGAAGCAGGGGAACGGGAGGAGGTCGGATTTGTCGCGGCTCGGCGTCCATGGCGGCACTGCTGCGGCAGCACGGGCACGGCTTGCAGAAGAACGGGGCGACAGCGGGGTTGGAGCCGCGACGACGAAGTAGGAGACGGCTGGGAACGAGGCAAAGCTTGGGCGCGGTCATGGTGTTCCTGTGCACGGGAGAGAGAGATGAGCACGGGGAGGAGTGGAGCAAGAGAAGGAAAGGAGCGGGACGAGGCCGGTCCTGGTCGGTGCTCGCCGACGGTGACGCGGGTGCAGCTCCGGCGAGGTTGCTGCAGGGCCGGAGGAGCTGAGGAGGCCGGTGCCTCACGAGCTGCTCGGGGGTGACGGACTGGATCGAGGAATGCAGGGGTGCGCTGGTTGGTGGCTTCGATTGCCGGGGGAGAAGTGGCTTGGGGTCGAGGACGAGCTCCTCGCTCGAGGAAGGGAAGGATGGGGGTGCCTGGCGCTGCGGGATCGGGAAGGAGGAGGCTTCGGGGGTTGGTCAGGCGTGGAAACCGAGGAGGAGCGGTGGCGGCTGTGGCTGGTGGTTTTGGATCGGGAGGGGATCCCAAGGAGGAGAAAGTGGGCTGGCGGCGGCGGAGGATGGGACAAGATCCCTGGTTTCTAGGGTTAGGCTAGTTATATAGTGAGTGGGTTAAATTAGGGGCGATCTAGTCCCTACGATCGTAATTGGACGGTCGCGAATAAAATAGTTAGGGAGCCCAATTAACAAAACAGAGATGTTTTATAGACGTTAGGGGATGATCCGGACACAACGGTCATGACAGCCCGGGTCGGGTCCGGGAGAAGTTTTCGGACTAGGTTGCGGAGGTGGTCGGTGCTGTGCAGAGAGGCTCAAACAGTCGGACGACAAATGAACGATTGGTCTCGAAAGGAATAACGAAGGCAAGGGGGGAACGCGGCAACTACGAACGGATGCAAGCTTTGTGAAAAACATGCGGATGCAATGCTCATGATGCTATGAGATGAAATGCATGACAGGAACAAAATGCAAAACAAAAGACAAAAACCCAAGCACGGAGGAAATAACATATCACATAGCCGGAAAAGGCAAGAGTTGGAGTTACGAATATGGAAAGTTGTATCCGGGGCGTTACAACACTCCACCACTACGAGAGGATCTCGTCTCGAGATCTAGGATGGCACCGGAGGGAAAAGGAAGAGGAAGAGGAGAGGTAAAACTAAGTTGCTTCTTTGACGAACGAGTGAAACCACGAACCTTGAGAGGTTGAGCAATTTAAAAGAAAGAGTACAACAGAGATGAACGAGATTGCAAACAATCCGGTAGAAGAGGAACAAGGAGTATTACGAGAACTTGAAGGTTGCAAAGACATGAATCAAGAGTTTAATGGACAAGATAGAATTCGAAACCACTCCGGTTAAAACAAGATGGGAGAGGAAGAAGATTGAAATAATTTGGGCAGCACTCCGTCTGAAAGAAGAAGGAAAACTTGATAAGATGAAAAGAACTTGAAGAGATGGCACAACACTCCGGTTAAATGGATAAGCATGAAAAGAACACAATCCTCACAAATCGAGATGATGAGTGAAGAGAGCAACATCACCATGCCTTCGGAAGAAAGAATAGAAGATAGATCATTGGAATAAAAGAATGGAGAAGAAAATGCCAACTTCTGCCACAAATGAGCTTGGGAAGCACCCTTCCAAGAAGGTTACAACGGGGTTGTTTGGAAAAACCAACAACAAAATGAAAGTTTGTAGTGGGCTTATGGAAAACATCTCAAAACTATGAGGTGACAACCGGCCACTAACGGAAACAATTGCTTGCTTGAGATCAACGAAGAGATGCAAAACTGCTTTCGCCGAGAGGATAGGAGAAAACTTGGATCATTGATAAGCACCACAATAGCAACATCCTTTGGGAAGGCTTTAGGTGAAATCTATACCAAGATAACTCCAATGAAGAGATTGGTGGATTTAAAATACCTCATTCTTGACAACATGTGAATCGCGAAACCTGAAGGAAATTGTCAAGAGTGACATAACACCACCCAAAAGATAAGGTAGAAAGAATTGCACTTTGGAATGCAAGAAGAAGAACACTTGAACTCCTCAAAACAAAACATGTGTTGGTTTAGAGTAAAGCTTGGTGGATCTTAACTCCGAGAGAAATCTTGAAGAACAATTTAAGAATGAAGAGAATCCTTGATGAACCACAACATAGAGTCTCAATGAAGAACTCCGGTAATAAAAGGATGATAAAAAGAAAGAGAACTTGAAAACACAAGGTGAAGCCTTGCAATGATTTAGATGGCGCTTCGCGACGATAATGCGGAAAACTTGGAACTCCGGAAAAGAAAAGATGAGGCATCTCGAACCGTGAAATGTGACATGATGAATAACTTTGGAAAAGAAGAAACTAGATCACTTGGATGAAACAATAATAAGAATTACGTTATGCGTATCCTTCACCAATTTAAATTGATGACAAGCAACGGATTTGGCATACTACTTATTCCCATTGAAAAAGGATTAAGAGAGATATAGCGCAAACTTGAGAAGGTATTGATGGAATCACCGGTGGGATTTGGAAACAACGAATGAATTGATATGATAACGAAGGAAGTGAAATCTTGAACGAACCACCGTAAGAATTGAAAATGAACGTAGCAAAGGCACAATTCACTGGGAAGAATTGGAAAACGAATGAAGATACTAGAGGGGATTTAGATACATGAGAACGAAGAGATCATGAACTGATTAGAGGATATTTGAACGATGCACCGATAAGATTTAGAGAACGATAGCTACACGCTGAGAATGAAGAATTATGACATGATGGCCTTCGGAGGAAAAAAATGGAAACAACTCATGAAATGCTCCAGATGGGTGAAAAGAATTCTCACAATCAAAAACAATTATGGGAGGATGGCATCAAGCTTGAACTACGCATCTTTGGAAGAACAGGTAAGGATTTAAGAGGAACTCTTCTCCGGTCTTCAAAACCCGATAATGACGACGAGAAACACCACCATGAATTGTTGAGATACTTCGGGAGAAAGAAAAAAAACAAAGAGGTTGAGCCAACAATGAAAATAATTTGAAAACAATCTTGGAGAAGGCACGTGACTGATGGAATCCATTCTTACGTCACACTTGAAAAGAACTTGTGTATGGCTCCGGGAAAATTAGAAGAGTTAGATAAGATCCTGGGGAAAAACCTGTGGGTTAGGGCCCACTCAAAAGAAAACACCGTTGGAAATGATTTTAAAGAGAAATTGCACCAGTTGAATTAAATGGCTTGAATGAGATAACAATCTCCAAATAGCTTGAACGGATTAAGAATGGAAACACAAATCTTCTGAGATATCTTCAACACTCTGGAACAAATGAATAGCAAGAGGTGAGTGAATGAGAGGTGCACCGGCATGAGAAAGCATTTGACACGAGGAAAGGAATATGATCAACACCGAAAGCTTGAGTTAAATCCACCGGAAAAGAATACGAAAATGAAGAATGATGAACTCAAAGCTCCGTTAGTATCTTCCTAAGAATCACGGGATAAGAACATAGAAAGAAAAGAATGAAGAGACTTCCCACAAATAAAAGGATACGTGATTAAGAAATCTGAGTCCTTGAATAAAAAGGGTGGGAGGGCGGGAAAAACAAAGGCAACTTCAGACATATGAAATAAACACCGTTGAGAAAACTTAGAATTGATCTTGCGGATGGGGAGAATGATGGGATCATCTCGAAGAGAAGCACGCCGGTAGGAAAGAATTAACATGACAACCTCAATGATCAAAAGGATTAGTATTCACATAGCAATATGAGAACACCATTTAGGAAAGGTATGGATTCAACACTTGACTTCAAAGCAACTCGAATACCACAAATAAAACAAAACAAAGGATTTGGCTTGCAGAATAAGCCGGAACAAATACATATGATAGAGATTTACCCAATCCCATATCATGCATCTGTCGAAAAGATATTCTATGGGCTACTTGAATTCCCACCTATAAACTCCCGAAACTTTCTGGTTATGCAATCTGGTGTTGGGGATACAGGGGAAGCAATATATCTCACCCAAACTAACAATCCCTACATCCAGCTGTATCCATCCGTCAACACATAACCAAGAAAACTCCGGAAATCGTGTACCTCAACCTTCGAAAAGCATCCGTTATACAAGCTATGGCAATACTCCCGTACTCACCTCAGTACTGGGTTATCGGGGTTATCTCACCAACAACTGCATAAAAGAGATTTTCGATGTCGGCGTACTAAACTCAGGTATTCCAGAACTGCAACGATTAAATTATGACAACAACACCTCAGAGCTCAACTCCCCGGGACACTTCCACTAAACCCCTGACAGGTGGCACCAAGACAATGTTCTCATCATAAAACCATCGGAACGATTCCAAGATACCCGCGTGATCCTAAAAAAAATTAGTGAAATTTGAGAAGAGAAGAGTCAAAACTCTACGTCAGGATGCCTTACCAAAGCGATGAAGAGACTAGGGAGTAAAAAGAATTCCTAACTCTCCGATATATATAATCCTAAATGACTCAAAACATTTTTCTAGACACAACTCGGCCGCTAAAAATGATCAATCAAGGGGGCTCCTAAGGTCGGTCGAGGCTCTGATACCAACTTGTCACGCCCAAGATGCGACCCTATCCTAAAGGAACTCGAAGGTCCCACCAAGGATAGAAGCGCATCTTGAAGACGCTTTTGCAAGGTGGATATCAATACATCAACATTACATAATAGTGGGGATACATCCGATACATACAATGTCACATGAATACAACAATACAACATACAAGAACAACATCCGACTACGGATGAATCATAAACAGAAACTCAAACAATATCCACCCTGCTAGCCCAGGATGCCGACCTGGAACCTATCCCCTGATCGAAGAAGAAGCAGAAGAAGAACTCCTAAACAAGCAAGCATCGCTCTCGCGTCAAGATCATCGCAAAACCTGTACCTGCAACTGTTGTTGTAGTAATCTGTGAGCCACGAGGACTCAGCAATCCCATTACCATGGGTATCAAGACTAACAAAGATTAATGGGAAAGGAAGGGGTAAAGTGGTGAGGTTGCAGCAGCGACTAAGCATGATATGGTGGCTAACATACACAAATGAGAGCTAGAAGAGAAACAAAGGAACGGTCGTGAACTAGCAATGATCAAGAGGTGATCATGAACTCCTACTTACGTCAAACATAACACAGAAACCGTGTTCACTTCCCGGACTCCGCCGAGAAGAGACCATCACGGCTACACACGCGGTTGATGCGTTTTAATTCGGATCTGGTGTCAAGTTATCTACAACCGGACATTAACAAATTCCCATTTGCCACATAACCGCGGGCACGGCTCTCGAAAGTTTATACCCTGCAGGGGTGTCCCAACTTAGCCCATGACAAGCTCTCGCGATCAACGAAGGAATAGACCTTCTCCCAGGAAGACCCGATCAGTCTCGGAATCCCGGTTTACAAGACATTTCGACAATGGTAAAACAAGACCAGCAAAGCCACCCGATGCGCCGACAATCCCGATAGGAGCTGCACATATCTCGTTCTCAGGGCAACACCAGATGAGACATCCTACGAGTAAAACCAGACCTCGAGTTGCCCCGAGGGGGCCCCGCAGTCTACTCGGTTCGAACCAGCACTTAGACAAGCACTGGCCCGGGGGGGCTAAAATAAAGATGACCCTCGAGAGAGCGACTCCCAAGGGAAAAAGTAGGTGGTTGTGAGGCAAATGGTAAAACCAAGGTTGGGCCTTCCTGGACAAGTTTTATTCAAAGCGAACTGTCAGGGGGTCCGATAAATCACCCGACCGCGTTAGGAACGCAAAATCCAGGAACATAACAGCGGTATGACGGAAACTAGGGCGGCAAGAGTGGAACAAAACACCAGGCATAAGGCCGAGCCTTCCACCCTTTACCAAATATATAGATGCGTTAATAATATAAGAGATATTGTGATATCCCAACAAAACCCTGTCCACCATGGAGTAATCTTCAACTTCACCTGCAACTAGCAACGCTATAAGAGGGGCTGAGCAAAGCGGTAACATAGCGAAACAACGGTTTGCTAGGAATCGTGTCAAAGGTTAGAGGTTCATGGCAATTTGGGAGGCTTGAAGAGCAAATGATAGGTAACGCAGCATAGCGATAGAACGAAGCAACTAGCATAGCAATGATAGTAGTGAGATCTAGGGTAGCGATCATCTTGCCTGAAATCCCGCAAGGAAGAAGAACGAGTCCATGAAGAAGACGAACGGGAGTAGTCGGACGAATCCTCACAATCGCAACATTACCGGAACTAAGAAGCAACACCGGAAAGAAACAAACAACATGGTAAACACTCAAGCATAATCATGGCATGATGCACAAACAAATATGATGCATGTCCGGTTTAATGAGGCATGGCATGGCAAAGTGCAACAAACAATACTACAAGTTAAGTGGAGCTCAATATGCAACGAGTTGCATGTTGACGAAACACCACATTCAATCATTTAGTTCGCTCTCGTTTATGCTACTCATCAATATTAAATGTTGTTAATCAAGGCAAGGGGTGAGGCATAAGTAAACTAACTATTTAGGCAAATTTAAATGAGGCCGGAACAACAAACAACATTTCCGGAAAATCCTCATATGCAATTTATGAATTTGCTACTGTTCTGCCCTAAACCATATTTTAAAGTTGTTAAACAGGAAAATAAAGTGGACCATGTTAAACTAGGCATTTTCCCACCCCATTTACATATAAAGAACATTTAAAACCGAGCTACGGTTATTTAGTTATGGAATAAACCATTTTAGCATGTCATTTATGCAAAATTAATGCAAACAACAATTTTAAATATTTTAACATGGATGAAAGTGGCATAATATGAAACTAGATGAAAAACTAAGCATTTTACATATATAAATTATTTACAAAAGATGCATGGTTTGTGAGTAATTAAATGCATGAACTAGGAGGGTTTTTCTGTAAAACAGTTAAATTACTGGATAAAGCGAAATTCGCAGAACTGGAAAAAAACGAGACATGGGCCAGATCTGCTGGGCGCTGGGCTAGAGTCTCACCATG
>NC_041381.1:318173820-318187060 GCF_002162155.2 Triticum dicoccoides | reverse complement strand
GAGGGAGGCGCTGATGATGCTCAAGCGGTCAACGGGCATTGAACGAGGCATCATCCTCCTCTGCTCGAAGCAGAGGCTGGACAGGCGCGGCGCGATGGGACTTGGCCATCAGCAGCTTCAGGAGTCCGTCAGCCACGGCGACGAGCAGGAGGCCGCAGGCGCAAGGAAGGGGTGTGGAGCACCAGATCCGAAGCAGGGGAACGGGAGGAGGTCGGACTCGTCGCGGCTCGGCGTCCATGGCGGCGCTGCTGCGGCAGCACGGGCACGGCTTGTAGAAGAACGGGGCGACGGTGGGGTTGGAGCCGCGACGACGAAGTAGGAGACAGCTGGGAACGAGGCAAAGCTTGGGCGCGGTCATGGTGTTCCTGTGCACGGGAGAGAGAGAGATGAGCACGGGGAGGAGTGGAGCAGGAGAAGGAAAGGAGCGGGACGAGGCCGGTCCTGGTCGGTGCTCGCCGACGGTGACGCAGGTGCAGCTCCGGTGAGGTTGCTGCAGGGCCGGAGGAGCTGAGGAGGCCGGTGCCTCGCGAGCTGCTCGGGGGTGACGGACTGGATCGACGAATGCAGGGGTGCGCTGGTTGGTGGCTTCGATTGCCGGGGAAGAAGTGGCTTGGGGTCGAGGACGAGCTCCTCGCTCGAGGCAGGGAAGGATGGGGGTGCCTGGCGCTGCGGGATCGGGAAGGAGGAGGCTTCGGGGGTTGGTCAGGCGTGGAAACTGAGGAGGAGCGGTGGCGGCTATGGCTGGTGGTTTTGGATCGGGAGGGGATCCCAAGGAGGAGAAAGTGGGCTGGCAGCGGCGGAGGATGGGACAAGATCCCTGGTTTCTAGGGCTAGGCTAGTTATATAGTGAGTGGGTTAAATTAGGGGCGATCTAGTCCCTACGATCATAATTGGACGGTCGCGAATAAAATAGTTAGGGAGCCCAATTAACAAAAGGGAGATGTTTTGTAGACGTTAGGGGATGATTCGGACACAACGGTCATGACAGCCCGGGTCGGGTCCGGGAGAAGTTTTCGGACTAGGTTGCGGAGGTGGTCGGTGATGTGCAGAGAGGCTCAAACAGTCGGACGACAAATGAACGATTGGTCTCGAAAGGAATAACGATGGCAAGGGGGGAACGCGGCAACTACGAACGGATGCAAGCTTTGTGAAAAACATGCGGATGCAATGCTCATGATGCTATGAGATGAAATGCATGACAGGAACAAAATGCAAAACAAAAGACAAAAACCCAAGCACGGAGGAAATAACATATCACATAGCCGGAAAAGTCAAGAGTTGGAGTTAAGAATATGGAAAGTTGTATCCGGGGCGTTACAGCTATCATCAAATCAAATCAGAACCAATGATGTTCTTAATGTTGTCTTACTCGTGGTTGATCCCTCGAGCATACACCACTATATCCTTTGGTCTGACCAATACTATCACCTGTTCTCATAATTATGGAATTTCATTTTTATGGAAACCTGGATGAATTTTTGTTGAGCCCATCGACAACATCCTTGTCTTCTCCATAATTTTGTTGAACATTAAGCTAGTGTTGGAAACTTTTGAAAGCATCTCCTCATGCTAGCTCATGAAGCATATGTTCAGATGTAAGGAGTGACTCCCTCTGATTCACGTGCATCTGATGCAAGTTGCCGCTGTGACCTCGAGAAGTCAATGTTGTTTCCTATGGTATCATCCCAAGTCAGTCATGCACATGCGAAGTATTCTGTGGTTTGGAGACTTGCAACCTTCATTCTATATGTGTCCCTAGCACACCAAACCACTGATTGATTTGCTCAAGGAGAAGAAGTTTCTTCTTAAGATCTAGACTTATGTAAGGACTTCGAAATCCTTGTTGATGGTTCCCCACCTGAGCTCGGTAGTGTTTTATTATAAGACTACTACTTGGTCATGCTTGCCTGAGGAAGCGTGTTCACATGTTTGTACCAGAACCGGCTCATGTTTTGGAGCTTGCTATCGTAGTTCATCCCCGAGAATCTCGCAACGTCATCTCATCGATTTGTGTTGCAAACTTTCATTTTTCTTTCTAGACTTGATGAGTTTGGACTATTCTAACACCAAGCAGATCTGAATCTCAGGCAGATATGATGGTTGGAACGTGTCCCAAGAATTATAATATTGGTCTCTCTGTACCCGGTAACGTGGATGTCGTGGCCAACACACCTAACCGGAAGGCCTATTATTGTAGTATCTTGGTTGAAGAAGTTGACCACCTCCCCATAGGGATTTCGTAGGATTTACTCCCTAGTTGTCCCTTATGGATTTTGTGTTTCCGAAGTCCGACCTTTTACTTGATGTTCTAGATATCAAACCATATCTATGAATGGGATACGCTAGTACATCAAGGAGAACATTAGAAGCGGAGTGCTAAATGTCTCTCGGTCGATCATCCTAATTTTGATCCCTTGGCCTCGCTAAGGTGAAACCTGAGAAGGTGTTATCTTCCTTTGCATCTGCATCATCCATCACTATTCATCTTGGTGGTATGTTGTGTTGCCAGGATCCTTGACACGGATATTGGTAAAACCTTGATGAATATGGAAATGCTCAAGTTCTTGAGAGCATGCACAAACACCAGGTGTTATCACCGGCACTAACTGGGATTGCTCCCAGTTTTCCTCGGTTATGCTATAACTTTTCAAATAGTGGACTCACTATCTACTGTTGAGCTTCTCCCCAGTTACTAAAATAATCCCTTGTGTTGTTTTCAACCAGGTAATCCACATTATCCATTCTAGTCTGGCATGCCATTCCTTCGCACTCCGCCAAATGATTGCTATGATTTGCCTTAGGCTGGTATAGAAAGTCCCAGTGATCTCTATATCAAAGGTAATTCTTTTTGCCACTTAAGGTAATAATTCTACGAATCACCCTCCTCCAAGATGTCTCGTTATGGTATCATGGCAATTCAACTCCTCGCTACGTTGACAACTGTTCATCACCTTCTTAAGTGTGAAACTGTTGTCTACCTAGTGAACCCTCGTCATTGGTTCCACTCCATCCCTCCAGATGTGTTCTTCGTGTCTTAGCTCGAGAGATGTTGCTATGTCTCATTCCGTGAGCTGATCATGAGTTGTTCGATCTTCAAGAAGATTGATCCTTCTAGATTTTCCTTTTCCTCTCGTTGTTATGTTGGCTGGAGTTCCCGGAGCAAGACATCAAGAAAAAGTTGGTGATCGAAACAACGTCCTTATGAAGTGCAACTTGGATCATGAAGATTGTGTTAGTTTGTGTTCCCCTTAAATCTTACCCTACGCTTGAATCTCGGGACGAGATTCTTGCTTAGTGGGGGTGAGTTGTCACAGCCCTAGATTGGCCTTGTTTGTCTTTGCATCTCATCATGTTATCATCATAGTTATGTTTATGAAACTTGAATTGAGGAATTTTCAAAAGCCTCAGAAAAACCCCTAAAAATAACCAACATTTAAATCTCATCAAATGAGTCCAAGAAAATGTTCGTGTTATTCTGTGAAAATATTGGCATGAGGTAAAATTCAAACCAATATTTTTGGAGTCACAAAAATAATCTATTTTGGGCCTTTGATTTAAATCAATAACATATTTGGGTTGGAATTATTTCTGCTATATAAGAAATAATGTTCAAATATTTTTGTAAATTTGCATGTGGCCTTGGACTATCTCTCTGAGCTCGCACAAAAATTTACAGAAAGTTTTAAAATGATTTAGTTCTCAAACTAAATCAAAACAAAATAACAGAAAATAAAAAATAGGAAAGAACAGAGGCTCACCTGACTTACCACAGCCCACCTGGCCGGCCCAGTCGGCCAGCCTAGCCACCTTGCCCAACCCATCTCTTCCTGTCGTCTTCCTCCCCTCACCCCGAAGCATCTCGGTGGCGAGCGCTGGCGAAGCCGTGGCCTCCTCCCTGCCTGCCTCACGCCCTCGAGGCCCTTCCAGCGCCACGGAGACGGCCACGCACCCCCCAGGCCCTCTCACTCTCTCCCCGAGCTCCTCTCCTCCTCTGGCTCTCTCGCACGCAACCACCGAGTGCTGTCGCCGCCGCCGACGAACACCACCGCGGCCATCGCCTCTCCCTCGCCTCTCCGTGCTGTCCAGAGGCTCCGCCTCGACGCCATGGAGCCCCAAGACGAAGCACGCGCTCGCGGGACGGCTGAAGCGACGCCATCATCCTCATCCATGTCGTCGGCCACCGGAGATCCCGCCTCGCCGCCCCGCTTGCTCCGACCCCTCCCCGAGCCCGCTAAGTTCTCCGTTGAGATCGCTGTGAGCTCCGCCACCATTCCCCCTCCTCCCCGCGCTCGTTCCCGCACTCTAGCCGCCCTTTGCACCGGGGCCGTGAGCTCCTCGCCACCGGCGATGACGCAGACGAGGCCAGAGCCACCGTAGCTCACTCCCGAGCATGGCAACATGCTCCAAACCTCACCAGGAGCCTAACACACACACCAGCTCCCCCTCCCGTGCACTACAACGCCAAACCCGCAGGTGCCCAAACTCCGGCCGCCGCGGAAATGCTCGCTGCCGTCAACTCCGGCCATCCCAGCTGCTGTCGCCACCACCACTAGATGCGCGAGAGCTCCAGCAAGCCATAGCAGCAAACCGCGCTCAGAACGGAGCGCCATAGCGAAATCCTGACTCCCTCCGCCGCGGATTTGGTCGCCGCCGGCTGAACTCCGGTGACGCCGACGTGGCACACTTACTTAGCCTTTAATGACCCTGCTAACTACCCCTGACTCACTTACATATGGGCCCCACGCCCTAATTAACCCCGGGATTTATTTCCTATTTAGTTTAGATTAACCCCAGTGGCCCCACGTGTGAGCTTTGACTTTGGCCAAGTCAGCGCTGACTGGCCCCACCTGTCATCCACTCAAACAGTCCTTTGTCACTGACGTGTGGACCCCACAAGTCAGGTTTGACCCGGACCAGCCCCTGTTGACCTGCTGACGCCAGCATGACGCAATGCTGACGCAGTTAATTATATTCTGGGTTTATTCTTATTCAGGAAAATCCAGAAAATGTCCTAAACTTCTAAAAATCATAAAAAATCAACCGTAACTCCAAATGAGATAAATTATATATGAAAAATGATCAGAAAAATCCAATCTATCCATCTGAACTAGTTTCATGCATGATAGAACAACTTATGACTACTGTTTAGTACAAATCATATGAAGGGCATTTAAAACATCACATATGGAGTTTGAATTTGAATCTTGGATTCAAACCAACTCCATTTAATCTGTTTGCTAGTTGCATTAGCTCAAATCACAGCATATTAACATGTCATGATCATACATCATATTGTGCATTGCATTGATTGTGTTCTTCCTTGTTTGCCGGTATTTGTCCCCTCTCGATAGACGTGGTTTCGACGATGAGTTCGATGACACCGATGAAGAACTATACTATCTTCAGAAGTGTCAGGCAAGCAAAACCCCCTTGTTCATTCCGATACAATCCTACTCTCTTGCTCCTGCTCTCTTTTACTGCATTAGGACAACAACGATTCATCTGTTACTTGCTGCGGTAGCTGAACCCCTTTATCCTCTGCATGACCTATCATTGCCACAGTAAATAGATGAAACCCACTAGCATGAGTAGGAGTTGTTTGAGCCCTGTTGTTCCTACTCATTCATGCTTGTTTGTCATGCCTGCTACTGCTTAGAGTTGAGTCATGTCTGATTCATCGGGGATGAATCAGAGGTGTGTGAACATGTCCTACTGTGTGTGAGCTAAGTGTGTGAACACAATTTGGTAAATGTAGCGGTGAGAGGCCATGTAGGAGTACATGGTGGGTTGTCTCATTGAAGCCGTCCTCAGGAACTGAGTTCTGTGTTTGTGATCCATGAAACAGATACTACCACGCATTGAGCCCGAAACCAATGGACCCTCTCGGCTTCTTATTCACCCTTGTCCTCTGTCCAGGAGTTGCAAGTAGTTTCTGGTGTTTGTAGTATGCTAGAGGCCGTGCACAGCGCTGGCCGGAGGGGTGGGTTGTGATGCGGTAGGCACGTGGCACGGTGTACCGGATGCCCGTTTGGTATCTCGAGAACCCTGCACACATCATTTGGGGCCGTATGTGGAAACCTCGGCCGGACTCCGTGCGGATGGAACCTGAATAGGCGATAAACTTGGACTAGAGACTTGAGTGTTTAGGTAGGTCGTGGCCGACACCCTCGTTGGGCTTCCGCTTGAAGGTTGCCGAGTACATGTCGTGTAAACGGCGGTAAGTGGTGAGAGCGTGTGTGAAGAAGTACACCCCTGCAGGGTTAACATCATCTATTCGAATAGTCGTGTCTGCGGTAAAGGACTTCTGGGTTGCCTATACAGTTCATAGACAAGTGAAAGTGGATACTCTAAAATACGCAAGATAAGCGTGAGTGCTATGGATGGCGTTCTCGTAGGGAGACGGGAGCGGATCCATAGTGGTGTATTGATATGGTGAATAAGTGGATTCATGTGCGCCACCTCAAAAGAGTTACTTGCAATCATAGTTTAGGATAGCCACTGAGTCAAAGCTGGCTTGCTGTAGTTAAACCCCACCATCCCCTTTGTTGATAATGATGCATAAGTAGATAGTTCTGATGTAAGTCTTGCTGGGTACATTTGTACTCATGTTTGCCTATTTTATGTTTTTGCTGAGAGAGACTTCAGTCTCACTAGTAGTTCCGTGTGGACTTCGACGTTTAGCTTGTTACCTCAGCTACGATCTTGTGCCCCGGCAGGATTTGGTAGATAGTCAGGCTTCTCAGCCTTTTTCTTTTGTAGATGTCTGTACTCAGACATGTTAAGCTTCCGCATGTGCTTTGACTTGTATGCTCTGAATGTTGGGTCACAAGACCTATGTTTGTAATATCTCGCTCCTTGGAGCCTATTTAATAAAATACTTGAGTTGTAGAGTCATGTTGTGATGCCACGTTGTATTTGCACATATCGAGCATATTGTGTGTATGTTTTTGAAATGCTTGGTATGTGTGGGATCTGACTATCTAGTTGTTTATCCTTAGTAGCCTCTCTTACCAGGAAATGTCTCCTAGTGCTTCCACTGAGCCATGGTAGCTTGCTACTGCTCCGGAACACTTAGGCTGGCCGGCATGTGTCCTTCTTCGTTCCTATGTCTGTCCCTTCGGGGAAATGTCACGCGATGAATACCGGAGTCCTGTTAGCCCGCTACAGCCCGGTTCACCGGAGTGCTGCTAGCCCAATGCTACAGCCTGGATTCACTCGCTGATGACCGACACGTTCGATGCTGGGTCATGGATGCCTGTCCCTGTAAGTTTGTGCCACTTTGGGTTTACGACTAGCCATGTCAGCCCGGGCTCCCTATCATATGGATGCTAGCGACACTATCATATACGTGTGCCAAAAGGCGCAAACGGTCCCGGGCAAAGGTAAGGCGACACCCGTGGGAATACCGTGCGTGAGGCCGCAAAGTGATATGAGGTGTTACATGCTAGATCGATGTGGCATTGAGTCGGGGTCCTGACACCCCGCGAGTCTGACCGCCGAGGCTCAGGTCCGTGACAAGGAGTTCGGTTTTTTGAGAGGAGCGCACAGTACTTAGGCTTTCAAAACGTTGAGCGCGAGCGAAACATCCACTGGGCCGGCTGGCGGCAATCTGGCACAACCGGTTGGCGAGCAGCCGGTCATGCAGCTATTTTAAAGTGACGGGCCGGTTGGTCGACCCGGCGGCCTTTGACTTAGTGTTTGAGGCGTGCTGGAGCTCTAGCCTGTTGTGCTTGGCAGCCGACAGCCAAAGCCGGTTCTGTGGCCTAAGGCGAAGTGGGGGGCCGCGGCGTCCTTAGCGCGTTAGGAATCACCAAGGAAGGCGGCGGGGGCGACCAAGCCGGCCAGCCCCCGAGCCCCTGGGTCGAGCAAGTCGGTGGCCCAGTTTGGGAGCAAAGTGATGCGCAGATGTAGGAGACACAATAACTTGGTCAGAAAAGGGTAGCCCCCGAGCATCGTCCGGGGACTCCATAGTTTCATGTGTTTACAAAAGGCAGCGATACATGCATTCATGCGGCTAACTGTAAAACAGGCGGAGTCGTCTCGCATTCCACGCCCCGGTCATTTCTTCACTGGTGGTGTCTCCCTTGCGCTTGTTCGACTTGCGTGCGTCTATGAGGTAGTAGGCGTTGCGATCGCACAAGGCCCTGCTGATGATGAACGGGCCCTCCCATGGAGGGGACAGTTTGTGCTGGCCGGCTTGCTCTTGGACGAGTCGAAGGACGAGGTCGCCCTCACGGAATGCGAGGGGCTTGATCTTCTTGTTGTGGTAGTGCCTCGGCCCTTGCTAGTAGATGGCTGAATGGCTGAGTGCTAGGAGGCGTGCTTCTTCGAGTAGGTCGACGCCGTCTTCATGGGCTTCCTTGGCTTCGGCTTCAGTGTACATCGCGACATGCGGCGAGTCAAACTCAATGTCAGTCGGAATGATGGTTTTGGATCCATAGACGAGGAAGAACGGGGTGAACCCAGAGGATGGTTGGCAACTCTTCGAGCCAGCTGCCGGGTGAGTGGATGAGTGGTTCGACAAGCCACGACTTGATGCTGGATAGGATGAGGCCACTATCCCGCTCGACCTGCCCGTTGGACTGCGGGTGAGCAACGGATGCCAGGTCAAGGCATATGCCGGAGACGGAGCAGTATTGCGCGAGCGTGCCCTTGGCGAAGTTAGTGCCGTTGTCTGTGATGATGCTGTTCGGCATGCCATAGCATACTGCGATGTCTTTGATGAACCAGACGGGTGTTGGCCCGTCCAGTTTCTTGATTGGCTGTGCTTCAATCCACTTGGTGAACTTCTCCACCACCACCAACAAGTGCGTCATGCCGTCTCTAACCGTTTTGAAGGGTCCCACCATGTCGAGTCCCCAAACCGCGAAGGGCCAGGCGATTGGGATGGTGCGGAGCACTGACGCCGGCTGGTGGCTGCGCTTGCTGAATCACTTGCATCCCTCGCACTTGAGGACGAGTGACTCGGCGTCTTGGAGGGCTGTAGGCCAGTAGAAACCATGGCGGAAAGCCTTGGCCACCAGAGATCGCAACGCGGTGTGCTGCCCGCACTCGCCCTGGTGTATGTCGAGGAGGATGGCAATGCCTTGGTCCTACTCGACGCACCGCTGGAGCACGCCGGTGGAGCTGCATTTGATGAGCTCGTTGTTGATGATGCTATAGGCGGGCGCCGGACGTTGCACCTGCCGGGCTTCAGTCCCGTCCATGGGGAGGACCCTGTTCTCTAGGAACTCTGAGATGGGCAATCCCAAGACGGGGCTGCCACCACGGCGAAGACGATCACCAGGGTGAGTGCCGGGTCGGCAGCCCTCGAGCCGGGCTGAGCAGCCCCCGGGTCGGGGATGGCGGCGGCCGGGTTGAGGGTGATGGTGGCCGGGTTGGCGACTTCAGTCCCTGGGTCGGGTTCGGCAACCCCTGGGCCGGGTTCAGCAGTCCCCGGGTTGGGTTCTGAAGTCCCCAGGCTGGGTTGAGGCACGACCGGGTCGTCTGGGACATGGATGGACTCGGAGTCCGGAGACGGCTTGATAGACGGCTTGTGTAGGTACTCGAGGGAGAAGCCGGACGGGATGGACTGCCGGGACGAGGCGATCTTGGCGAGCGTGTCGGCTGCCTCATTGTCCGCGCGTGGGACGTGGAGGAACTCGCAGCCCTCGAAGGATTCGGACAACTTCTGGACTAGGAAGCGATAGCTTGCCATGTTGGAGTCGCGGGCGTCCCACTCGCCGGAGCACTGTTGCACCACTAGATCCGAGTCGCCATAGCACAAGATGCGTCGGATGCCGAGTTCCTTGGCAAGCCAGAGGCCATGCACAATGGCTTCATACTCAGCGACGTTGTTGGAGGTGGCGAAGTGGATCTGGAGTGCGTAGCGGAGTCGGTCGCCCTTCGAGGAAGACAACACAATGCTGGCCCCTAGGCCGAGGCGCATTTTGGAGCCCTCGAAGTGCATGCGCCAGTGCGTCGAGTCTGGTGGTGGCAGCAGGTACTAGGTCTCGGTCTTGTCAATGAGGAAGTTGGCCAGGGCCTGGGACTTGATTGTGGTGCGGGGCTTGTAGAGGATGGTGTGGTCGGCTAGCTCGAGCGCCCACTTGGCGACCCAGCTAGAGGCGTCCCGGCACCCGATGATCTCATCGAGGGGGGCCGTGCTGACCATGGTGATAACATGTTCTTAGAAGTACTGCTTCAGTTTCTTGGCGGTGGAGTACACGCCGTAAAACATCTTCTGGTAGTGCGGGTAGTTCTGCTTGGAGGCGGAGAGCACCTCGCTCAGGTAGTAGACCAGGCCCTGGACAGCTTGGACCTTGCCCTTCTCTGGTTGCTCGACCACCAGCACCGTGTTGACCGACCGTGAGGTCGCGGCAATATAGAGCAACAACGGCTCCTTCTCGGCCGGCGCGGCCAGGACTGGTGCGGTGGAGAGCATGCGTTTCAGGTCCCGGAAGGCCTCATCCGCCTGGTCGTTCCATTCGAATGGCTTCATCTTCTTCATCATCTGGTACAGGGGCAAGGTCCTCTCGCCCAGCCGGCTGAGAAACCGGCTGACCGAGGCCAAGCAGCCGGTAAATTTCTGGACATCACGCAGCCGAGTCGGCTTGCGCATGCGCTCGATGGCCTTGATCTTCTTCGGGTTCGCCTCAATGCCGCGCTCCGAGACGAGGAAGCCGAGTAGCTTTCCGGCTGGGACGCCGAAAATACACTTCTCCGGGTTGAGCTTGACTTTGTATTTGCGCATGCTGGCGAATGTTTTCTTCAGGCCATCGAGGAGCATGAGGTGCTGCTTGGTCTTCACCACGAGTTGCGGCAGCAAGCATTTCTGCATGCAGCGCTGGAAGGTGGTGCCGGCGTTCTTCAGGCCGAACAACATGGTGATGTAGCAATACGCCCCAAAGGACCTGATGAAGGATGTCTTCAGGGCGTCGGCCGGGTCCAGCTTGATCCGGTGGTAGCCGGAGTAAGCATCCAGGAAGGACAGGAGCTCGCACCCGGCGGTCGAGTCGATGACTTGGTCGATCCGCGGGAGGGCGAACGGATCCTTGGGATAGGCCTTGTTCAGGCTAGTGTAGTCGATGCACATGCTCCAGGTCTTGTTCTTCTTCAGGATGAGTACTGGGTTGGCCAGCCACTCGGGGTGGAACACTTCCATGATGAAGCCGGCCGCCAAGAGCTTGGCGACTTCTTCACCGATGGTTCTTCTCTTCTCTTCAGAGAAACGTCGTAGGGTTTGGCGGACAGGCTTGGCGTCCTTGCGGACGTGGAGTTTGTGCTCGGTGTACTTCCTCGGGATACCCAGCATGTCCTTGGGGGTCCATGCAAAAATATCCAGATTCTCATGGAGGAAGTCGATGAGGTCGCCTTGCTATTTGCTATCGAGGCGGGTGCCTACGACAACGTACTTGCTACAGCTGGGGTCTTCCGGGTTCATCTTCACTTCCTTGGTCTCCTTGGAGGGCTTGAAGGCGACCTCGTCAGCCGGCTCCTTGGCCGGGATTGGCGCGACTGATGTCTCGTTAGCCAGGGCGACGATCTGGTCGAGCTAGCGCTGGTCCTCGGCTATGACAAGCGACTCGGCCAGCTTGGCACCATCTCAGGCGCACTCCAGGGACTTGCGGTAGTCGCCGGTGATGGTGATGAGGCCCTTCAGACCTGGCAGCTTCATCTTCAAGTACGCGTAGTGGGGGACCGCCATGAACTTGGTGAGCGCAGGTCGGCCCAGCAGCGCGTGGTACACGCTAGACATGTCCACCACTTCGAACCATATTTGTTTGCGCCGGAAATGATTGTTGTTGCCAAATAGGACGTCAAGCCGGACCCGGCCGATGGGAGAGCAGGAGAGGCCGGGAATGACGCCGTGGAAGATCATCCGGGTTGGTTCCAGGTCCTTGGCCTCGAGGCCGAGTTTGGTCATGGTGTCGCGATATAGGATGTTGATGCTGCTGCCGCCGTCAATGAGGACTCAGGAAAACTTGCACGTGCACCGTGCGATGATGGTGGGCTTGAGGACGAGGGCGTAGCCACCCGGATTCGGCATGACAGCCGGGTGGTCTTCCCGGGTCCATGTGACCGGGCGGTCCGACTAGTGCATGTACTCCGCCTTGGCCGGGACAACGGTGTTCACCTCCTGCCGAAGGAGGCGCTCGCTGCATTTGTCGTTGCTGAGGCTGGTGAAGACAACGTGGGCCGTGTTCATGTCCGGGTAGGCATCATCGCGCATCATGCCGCCGGCTGGGGGCGGCGGTGCAGGCGGAGGCAGCTGACCCGCGCTCGGATCCAGAGTCGGAGGGGGCGGGACGTCGCCTCTCATTATGCGCTTGGTGATGCCGCACTGCCGAAGCATCTGCGTGGACGGTCTTGCACCGCTATGGTGCTTGCAGGGGGCGTCGAGCATCTCTACGAAGCTCATGGCGGGTTGCCATGCCGTGTTGCCGGTCTGCCGACGCTTGGCTGCCGGGTCGGCCGCGGGCTCAGTGGCCACGATGAGCCGGTTTGTCGTAGCACTCAGCCGGTTGGTTGGCCTTGCGCTTATTTTTCTGCTGGATGTGCTGCTGCCGGCTGCTTTCGTCGGCCGGCTTCGGAGGGGGAACCGGCTTTGCTTTTCCAGCTTCATCTAGCGCCACCTGGATCTTCATGGAGGAGTCGGCGTTGGCGTACTTGTCTGCCGTCACCATGAGCGCGGCCATGGTGGCCGGCTCGGAGCGCAAGAGCTTGTGCTCGAGGAGGGTGCCATCTCGGCACCCGTTGATGAAGTACTGGATCGCTTGGACCTAGTGGACGCCCTCGCAGCTATTCCGGAGCTCGGTCCAGCGTTCGAGGTACTCGCGGCCGGCTTCCATTGGCCCCTGCACGCACATGGCGAGCTGGCTGGGGCAGGCGGGTAGCCGGTAAGTCCCCGTGAAGTTGCAGAAGAAGGCCTGCTCGAAGTCCACCCACGTGTTGACTCTACTAACCGGCAGACTATTCAACCAGGTACGGGCCGACCCTTGGAGCATGAGCTATGCGTAGCGCATGGTGAGTCGGTGATTACCGCCCGTGATGCCGATGGCGGCGGTGTAGTCGGTGAGCCAGTCCTCCGGCTTCATGGTTCCGTTGTACTTGGGGGTGTCGCGGGGGAGCGTGAACCCTTTCGGCAAGGGTTCCTCCCGGATACGCGGGCCGAAGCACTTCAGCCCTACAGCGCCGCTCTCCCCCACTCCAGGTAGAAGGCGAGCCGGCCGAGGCGGTGGCGAGCGTCGGTGTCGTCGAT
>NC_041381.1:318166815-318173468 GCF_002162155.2 Triticum dicoccoides | reverse complement strand
GACTGGGCTGGTCGGTTCCATGCTGGTCCGGGGCCGGTTCGTCGCCTAAGCCGCCGGCGATCGTCTGGGCTGGGTCGCGCCGAGTCCGGGTGCGGCCGGAGTGCGCCTCGTCGGGTGGTGAGGATGCCGTGTGCTGATGATCGCCGGATCTGGCCAGCTTGGCGAGCTGGTTGAGGCGGTCTTGCTGCGCGTTGGCCGCGTTGAGGAGGTTGTTCATCCGCTTGATGCGCTCCCTTAGCTCCTCGCCTGTGAGCTGGTCCAGGCCAATTGCGGCCGCCTGGGCAGCACACATGTTCTTCGTGGAGTCTCATAGACGGGCGGGATGGCGCCGAGGGCGCGGCCGATCGCACCATTCTGGGCTCGCACGTCGGTGACCCGGCTCGGCTCGGCCGCGGCAGGCGTGAAGCCGTAGGTGGCGTTGCGCTCCAACTGAGCGGAATCTAGGCGATGTTGCATGGTGGCGAGCGTCTTTGTCAGGTCCAGCAGGTGCTGGCGGTTCTCCTCGAGCTGGGCCCGGGCCTCGGTGACGTTGGAGGCGTCGATGTCGGTGCCGATGGGGACGCGAAGGCTCTGCATCACGGCGCGCAAAGGGTTGGGCGAGGCGGCCCGCTCCGCTACAGCCTTGGCTTCCGTGGCCTTCCTCGTCGTACTCAACGAGGTGGAGGCGTCGGTGCTGGTGGCAAAGACATCCACGTGGATGTCCATTGCCCCAGCGGGAATGCCACCGCCGATGGAGAGGGGGGAGTCGGAGAAGTCAAGTACCTCGCTGGGGTACTCATCGGCCGTAGGCGCATCAGAGATGCGTACTGCAGCGAAGGAGGCGGCGAGCGCGTCGATGACGTCGTCCGCCAGCATGACGGGCTCGTCGGAGTCGGAGAGGATCCCCGTCTGAAGCATGCTCCCGGCGAGGACCTCGAGCTACCCCATGGTGGGCGCCAACTATCGTGGTGGGTGCACAGCAGATGCCATGGGATGGCTAAAGAGAGGAGGAGGCTCGAGGGCACCGGTGGGCTCCAGAGGCGAGGTTGGCATGAGCGAGCGCAGGACGCAAGACATACCCAGGTTCAGGGCTCTCCGGAGATATAATACCCCTAGTCCTGCCAAGTGTGGTTTATATGTAACAGTACAGAGTTGCTCCTAGAGCTGTATGGAGGAAGAAGGAAGGCTGGCCAGGGCTTAGGCTGCTCCTTCTCCTCTTGTGTGTTTTACTGATCGGTTGGCTATTTTCCTGTGTGCTTGCCCGTATGCATGAGGACTCCTGGTGGGTTTTATAGACCAACCCCCCAGGGGTTCAATGGTAATGCTACAAGGCCGTAGGGCCGGGTTGTCAGTGTCTGGGGACCCGTGGCTAGGGCCCATCGAGTGCATGTGGTTCGTCAGGTTCCCCTAGGTGCGGGCCCTGCTTGCCTAGGGGAACTGCTCGCCGTCTTGTCGATCGTCAGGGAGTGGCCAAGTCGAGTGGGGTACAGTGGCGCTCCGTCAGGTCGCCGCTTGCTGGCGTCAGTGGTGATGATGGGGGCACTGTTGCCACGCCGGCCCTGGTCATCGGGTAGGTGAGGGGCACTGTTGCCACGCTCCGGCTGACCAGAGGCATGGGCGGGGCACTGTTGCCTCAGTCATCGGTGGATGGAGACTCGTCCCATCGTACGGCCTGGATGGGACGGGAGCTGACCCGTGGCTGGGTTAAGGAACATGCCAAGGGTGGAGCTGGCTTGTTGGGGAAGTCTTGGTGTGCTGGGTTCGGCTGCCTTGAGCTGGTTGTCGGGGCTGAGTCGAGGAGCTTGGCCGGGTCAGAGAGTTCGGCCGGGTCGAGGGGCTTGGCCGGGTTGAATGACCTAGCCAAGCGCGGGCCGGCTTGAGGGGCGATGCTGGCCCCGTTGTTTTTGAATAGGATCCGAGTTCCGTTGCCTGCCACGGGTTCATCCCCCCGACAGGAGTGGTAGTATAAATGACGCGGGCGGGGGAGGGGGAGGGGCGTCGGTTTACTCTCAACTGCGGTCCCACAAGCGAGTGAAAACACAAGACGAAGTGCATTCCATTCGGTGAGCGGCATGGAGGGTCCAGCGTGCCGGGGTGCAATGCGAACGCGACAAGAGCGATGTACAGTCAAAACCGATTGACCGGTCATCACCGGAACCACTATTCACACCAGAACCTTCGCCACTCGGCCTATGCTAGCCACTACCCCAAAACCACACCTCCTGTCCAGCCCATTCCCCCACCTTTCGATCCCCTAGTTCGCCGGAAAGCCATGGTGCGCCGCAAGATCACGTACTACAAGATGCTGATGTCGGAGCGCCACGCAGAAATCACGGCGGCGGTCGGTGCCACAGACCTCCATTCCTAAGCTCACTTTGTGGCGGGCCAATCCCCGAGTTCTCTGGAGCCAAGCTACGAGGAGGAGGAAGCCGATCCAATGTTCATGGCGAAGGTCGCGGGCAGAAGGCACCCGATGGGTATGAGACGATGGACGTCGACTCATGCCGGTGTCCGGGTCCCCCACGGTGCAGGCGGACCAGCGGTTCAACCTAGCGATACTAAAGGAGGACCGGGAGGCAGAGGCTCAACTCAACGCGGAGCGTACGCATGCCGCTACCATCGAGGCTCTCCTGCAGGCGGAACCGGATGTCGTGGATGTGAACTGGGCGGAGGACGCTCAACTTGAGGCGGAGCGCGCGGATGGCGCTTCCATCGAGTCCCTCCTGCTGGCGGAACCGGGCGTCCTGGACTTGAACTGGGCCACAGAGGCTCAACTCGACACGGAGTGCGCGGATGCCACTACCATCGAGTCCCTCCTGCAAGCAGAACCGGACGTCCTCGACTTGAATCGGGCGGTGGAGGCTCAACTCAACGCGGAGTGCGCAGATGTTGCTGCCATCAAGGCCCTCCTGCAGGCGGAACCAGACGTCCTCGACTTGAACCGGGCGGTGCTCTCGTCCGTGCAGAGTGCCCGCACGCTCCGCACGAACGAGTAGCTGGAGGCCGAGGACAACCACGGTGCAGAGACACACGTCGGCAGCTACGACTGGTTCACGTCGGCAGCCAAAGACGACGAGGCCGTCTTGTTTCACGAGCAGTGATAGTTTTTCTCTATATTGTTGTTTTTATGGATCTTTCGTTGTGTAAAAACTTATATTGTTATGCAAGTCGCCTGACTTTCATCATTTGGGTCGGTCTACCATTTCAGGCGGTTGGATGAATATCCTACGTCTCCTAACCCTTCGTCCTCACCTCTTCTTCTTCCCAACAAACCATCGCACGGGCCGTACGGATCCTCCCCAACATGCGGTTGGATAAACATACTGTATGAACGAAAATTATGTGTCAGCGGTAGGATAGCTGAGTTTGGTTTGTTCACATGCAGTAGCACATGTCAATGAGGGTGCATTACCTTGGTTGGCTTTGCGTTGTGCAGGAGCGATTGTGTGAGGGCGCGGTGCGACCGCGGCGTGCAGGAGCGACCGAGTAAGGGTGCAGTACGACCGCGACAGCCGTGCGCAAGTGTACCTCCTTTTCATTTTGAAAACTTTAGGCAAGCTTGGCAAAAATGTGTGTTTAAGTATGGCAATGCAAGGCCTAGACCCAAACAGGATAAGTACGTACGTACTAGGAGTACTAGTGTCAAAAAAGAAAGGCGGGGTTTCCCTTCATAGGATTAATCGATACAAATCCTCGTTTGACGTGTCAATTAATGCGTATTTTTTTCTCCAGAGCCCAAAGAGCTAACCATCTCACTCCTCATCACTTGATTAATGCAGCGCCATGCAAACCAACCTTCTCACTTTTGCATGCATGCAAGGGTATATTAATTTCCTTGGTTACTAGTACGAGGCAAACCCCATCAATTTTGCCTCGATTAGTGTTAGTGGCCTTTTGCAAATTGTAATTTTGATATACTGGCCTTGTGTACAAAAAATGGAGGTAGTAACTATATTTGACTTCCTTCCCCATCGCGGTGACATTGATGATATCTTGAACGTGGTGGTTTGGCGAAGTGCGTTCGACGAAGAACACCATTGAGGGAGACCACGGTAAATCGTTCACAAGTGCCGCCTGCAAGCCGAGACAACCGCCTTATTTGCATCCAGGAAGTCCGTTAAACCAAAGGTCGCGTAAATGTACTAGTGCGGTGAGGTGGTTTCTCGAAGAAGATGATGGAGAAGCGGAGTCAGCGAAGAGTGAAATGATGGTTGCTTCATCCGGGCTTTGTGATTTGACGCCTCACTGCTTTGTGATTTGTGATAGAAGGGACAGGGAGTAGACTCTGTGCTCTATGCTGTAAATGTGTCCAAGCACGGGAGAAATAGGAGAGACGTTGCATTTTTCTATTCCTTTAATCAATCAATCAGGGAGCTTCGGTTCCATCTTTTTGGCTTTGGCAGCACCGTCCACAATGGTTCCCATCGATGCCAAAAGCTATTTTCACATTTGGTTACACATTGTGGATGCCCTTAACAATACCACTTGGTTTTTCTCCTGTGTGCTATCTATACAAATCTCAATTATATTGATCTAAAAAATTATAGAATTAAGATTAGTAAAAAGGAGGTGATTTTGTCGCGCGGATGGCGGGGGAGGTTTCTTATTTTTAGAGGACGTTGTCATGGCGGTTTGCTAACATGTGGTCCCACGTGTCAGTGCTTTACCAAGCTGATCCGTGGATGGCGGGGGAGGTTTCTTATTTTTAGAGGGACTAGAAGATTTATGAAAGCGAGCGCTCCACTCTTATGACGGAGGAGTACACGACATGGCGGCCCAGTGAATTGTCACTTGTACTGTATAGTACTATAGTTTTGCTGTTTTTCATGATCCATTGATACAAACCCGATTAAATAGGAAAGGGTGGGATTTTTCCCGCGTGGTAGATGATACTGGCCATACATTTCAAAGGCAATTTTAATGTATGCAAACTGAATAATTAAGTAACAATATGATATCTTGTTAAACTAAGAACACATATGATTTATTGTGTTAGAGTGTAGTAGTAGTGCTGTATTGCATAGTTGTTAGATGTAACATGCGAGAACATGTAGAGATGTAGTTTTGGAGGGCCTACAGAGAGAAAAGCGTAATACGGTCACCGAACTTCAGAATAAGCTGATTACGATCACTATATACATTTTGCGGTGATTATACGGTCACTTGCTCACGGTTCAGCATCGGATTGCACTCTGTTGACCGGCCAAATAGTCTGCATGGCACCATGTTGACTAGTTAAATTGACCATGTTACTTGTGGGTCCCACCTGTCAGTTCTCATAGTGAAAAGGTCAGATAAACACAAATTTACGCAAGCGCGACAAGACTCCAACCTGTGCGCGGGAATCACCTGGTTGTGTATGTGTCTGTCAGGGCCGGATGTGTGCGCATGCACGTGTAGGTTGAGCACTTGAGAGTGAGAGTGTGTGTTGGTCGTGTGGTGTGTGCATGCATGCGTGCGTGTGAGTGTTGCGTGCGTGCGTGGCTGCATGTGTACGTGTGAGTGTTGCGTGCGTGTATGCTGCATGTGTTCGTGTGAGTGTTGCGTGCATGCAGTTCGTGTGCATGCGTGCGTGCGTGTATAATCACCACACCAGCTCCTGTGTGTTAAAACAGACGGCTCAGCATACCAATACAAGGCCACCTTGTCCGTTGTGCCCGCGGTCATGACTTCGAACCACCGTCCAATATTTTTTTGTCGTTTGTTTTCATTCTTACTAGCAAGATGCTTGTGCATTGCACGTAACATCAAGATGCATTTGTATGACTAGTTTATCTTGTGAGAGAAAAGGATGAACGAGGAAAGGCCTTATTTGCAAATGTGGAGAGGTGTGTGGGTACCTTTTTGCAAAATTGCCATAGTTTCCTTCCTATCCGTCAGATATAAATCGTACGGCCTATATTGCAGGATGTCAGGCACACCATCATCACCAACTCTGTTTTTTATAATAGTGTAGAGTGTAGAGTAGATACAAGCCGACAGGTGGGCCCAATGGTAGTGAGATAATGTGATGCAACACTAGAGGTGCCACGTGGAGCATTTAGCTAGTCAACTAGTCGTGTCTTGAGCAAATACAGAGCTGTACGGTGAGCCCGTGACTGTATAATAACCACAAAATGTAAATGGTTATTGTAATGAGTGGATTCTAAAGTCCAATGTACGTATCGTGCTTTCTCTTCAAATACAATGATCATCACTATATATATCGCGAGAGAAAGATGAAACATGCGTGAATGTGCTGGGGGCTTGCTTTTAGAGGACCTGGAGATAGTTTGTGTGTGTATGTGAAAGGGGCGTAGAGGGGGGTATGCGATGGAGAGAGAGATGCTCTTCATTTCTCTTTATCATGACTAACTTTATATATAGTATAAAAATATACAAATTCACTGTGCGGAATAAATATCATTGTGGGCACCATGCAATGCAAATTAACGTTCATACTCCTCCATATAACTTTGTAATGTTGTATATATGTAGAAATTCTAAAATAATTTTTTCGCCACACTTTATTCAAAATGAATGCTGTATGCGAAATAAACGTGAAGAGAGGGCTTTTTATATCAATGGGGTACGTGATGTAACATGTGTGAATGTGTAGTTGATGTATTTGGCAGGGCCTAGAGAGGTATGTGTGTGTATTACCTATTCGAGAGAGGCATGGATAGAGGGGCCCG
>NC_041381.1:318136356-318166469 GCF_002162155.2 Triticum dicoccoides | reverse complement strand
AGAGGGGCCCGCGGGGGTGGGGGGGGTGGGGGCGTGGGAGAGATAGCACGAAAAATGAGAGTGTTCTAGAGAGAGAGACGAATATGATGTCACAGTGAGAGATTCCCTTGAGTGTGTATATGCAAGGGGGGAGGGGATAGAGGCACCAGGAGAATTTTTTGTGTGGTGTCTGTGTTGGTATGTGTGGGTGTGAGAAGATAACGAGACATGGGGGCAGAGGGTGTGTCACCGCGTGAGGTCCGGTGGGTCGAGGTGAGGCCCTTCGTTCGGTTCCGTCCTGCACCACATTGGTCGGCCCGTGACGCATTTATGGAGACCCATGGATGACTAGTCGTACAAGACAAAGATAGCAGAATTATGAAGGACTCTGTGTCCACTGACAAAGCTGGCTAGGATTTGTAACCCTAGGTTCTCGGACTAAGGTAACCCCTTATCTTTGATATTACTATTCATCCAACCTAACTTTAAGGGGCATCCTACAGAATGCTCTGCTAGAATCATACTCGTCGATTAGGAAGAGAGGTGTGAGACAATGCGTGAGAGACATGCCTAAAGATAATGTGCGTACAGGAGACACGTAGGCAAGTCTATGTATATAGAAAGGGTCGATGGGGATTGTGCGTGTGTATGCTTGTGAGAGGAAGAGTGCTTGTGATAAAGGTTAGTGAAAACAGTCATAAATGGTTACGAGAGGGAGGGAGGGTTATATGGAGAAAGACACCTCGGGAGAGAGTGTGTGAGCATGTGTGAGAGACCACCGATGGAGAGTGAAACTACACGAAAAAGACTGATGTACACATTGATTAAAGATATAAATTGTATCCAAATATTAGGATGAGATCATGATATTTGCAATTCGCGTAAAGAACGGTCATTGATCCATCAGCCATCTAGATTCTATCGAATTTGAGCATGTCTATGTTATTATTTGACATAATTGATCCACATAGTTAGTATTTTGAACTCCAGACAATGCATCGCTTTAGCAATCGAATATAAACGTGAGGATAGTTCATGTTGTGTGTGTAAAGCACATTATGCATAAGAAAGTTACACAATGAACATTATAAATAGCTACCTATGAACTAGCATAAGTTTGAATTCAACTTAAGGTGGGTTAAAAAGATCGAATTCAACATGAAGTCCATTCAATTATTTGAATTCGATATCATGGCATTTGTAAATCATACCTAAATTATGGGGGCACCAATCTTTGCTCTGATTTTGTACATAATAGCATATGTAGTCGTGTACAAAATAGATTCAAATTTAGCTCCTCCATTCAAAAATAATCATAGTTATAGGATTTTCAAGTGTCCAAATTTCAAAAAGAAGTGGATAATTTAATGAGGTTTTCAAACATACAAGGTCAAATTTAACATTGTCTATTTAGGTCAATCCTCAAAGTTCAAGAGTACTCTAAACGTCAATGCTTCTATTTCAAAATTTCGAACGAAGCGCCAACAGAGCCTCTACTCACTCGAAACCGTGTGAGACCAATGTTTGGTAGTACAAGGAAATTACTTTTCTAATAACTCTGACCCGTGAAACCTACTGCCCGACGTCCAAAGGTCTAAACCGGCGTAGGTTTGTAGCTTTATCTAGACGCCATGCAACCACCTTCAAAAAAATTCATACACAATGGCCGCCTAAGCACACATGCATGATGACCCACAAGTATAGGGGATCTATCGTAGTCCTTTAGATAAGTAAGAGTGTTGAACCCACTGAGGAGCAGAAGGAAATGACAAGCGGTTTTCAGTAAGGTATTCTTTGTAGGCACTGAAATTGTAGGTAACAGATAGTTTTGTGATAAGATAATTTGTAACGGGTAACAAGCAATGAAAGTAAATAAAGTGCAGCAAGGTGGCCCAATCCTTTTTGTAGTAAAGGACAAGCCCTGACAAGTTCTTATAATGAAAATGCGCTCCCGAGGACACATGGGAATTATCGTCAAGCTAGTTTTCATCACGCTCGTATGATTCGCGTTCGTTCCTTTGATAATTTGATATGTGGGTGGACCGGTGCTTGGGTACTGCCCTTTCTTGGACAAGCATCCCACTTATGATTAACCCCTATTGCAAGCATCCGCAACTACAAAAGAAGTATTAAGGTAAACCTAACCATAGCTTGAAACATATGGATCCAAATCAGCCCCTTACGAAGCAACTTATAAACTAGGGTTTAAGCTTCTGTCACTCTATCAACCCATCATATACTTATTACTTCCCAATGTCGTCCTCTAGGCCCAAATAATGGTGAAGTGTCATGTAGTCGACGTTCACATAACACCACTAGAGGAGAGACAACATACATCTCATCAAAATATCGAACGAATACCAAATTCACATGACTACTAATAGCAAGACTTCACCCATGTCCTCAGGAACAAACGTAACTACTCACAAAGCATATCCATGTTCATAATCAGAGTGGTATTAATATGCATTAAGGATCTGAACATATGATCTTCCACCAAATAAACCAACTAGCATCAACTACAAGGAATAATCAACACTACTAGCAACCCACGGGTACCAATCCGAGGTTTTGGTACAAAGATTGGATACAAGAGATGAACAAGGATTTGAGAGGAGATGGTGCTGGTGAAGATGTTGATGGAGATTGACCCCCTCCTGATGACAGGATTGTTGGTGATGACGATGGTGATGATTTCCCCCTCCCGGAGGGAAGTTTCCCCGGCAGAACAGCTCCGCCGGAGCCCTAGATTGGTTCCGCCAAGGTTCCGCCTCGTGGCGGCGGAGTTTCGTCCTGTAAGCTTGCTTATGATTTTTTCCCAGGGTAAAAGACTTCATATAGCAGAAGATGGGCACCGGAGGGCTGCTACGGGGCCCACGAGGCAGGGGGCGCGCCCTGTAAGGGTGGGCGCGCCCCCCACCCTCGTGCACGGTGGATGGCCCCCCTCAGGTATTTCTTCCACTGAATAATTATCATTAATTCCAAAAATGACTTTCATGGAGTTTCAGGACTTTTGGGGCTGTGCAGAATAGGTCTCCAATATTTGCTGCTTTTCCAGCCCAGAATCCCAGCTGCCGGCATTCTCCCTCTTCATGTTAAACCTTGTAAAATAAGAGAGAATAGCCATAAGTATTGTGACATAACGTGTAATAACAGGCCATAATGCAATAAATATCGATATAAAAGCATGATGCAATATGGACGTATCAACTCCCCCAAGCTTTGACCGTGCTTGTCCTCAATCGGAAGCCGATATGGAAAAATATGTCCACGTGTTTAGAGATAGAGGTGTCGATAAAAATAAAATATGGACATGAGGGCATCATGATCATTCTTATAACAACAACATATATATTTTGTCATATGATTTCTTATGCTCAAGTAACAATCTATTCACAATGTCAAGTATGATTCAGAAACTCCATTGAGAACTAACAAAATATGATCTCAGTCATTGAAGCAATTGTAATTTATCATAACATAGGAAAGAGTCAATAATAGAGCTTTTCAGCAAGTCCACATACTCAACTATCATTTAGTCTTTCACAATTGCTAATACTCATGGAATACTTATGGTTAGGAAGTTTTAAACGGACATAGAGAAAGATAGGGGCTTATGGTGTTACCTCCCAATATTTTACTCAAGGGTAATGTCAACAATAATAGTTCATGCTAACTTACATCCAATTGGATATATATATATCAGGATCTTTCCAACACGAGGTGCTTGCCAAAGGATAAAATGTAAACGGGAAAGGTGAAGATCACCTTGACTCTTGCATAATGTAAAAGACATAAAGTAAAAGATAGGCCCTTCGCAGAGGGAAGCAGAGGTTGTCATGTGCTTTTTGGTTGGATGCACGAAATCTTAATGCAAAAGAACGTCACTTTATATTGCCACTTGTGATATGGACCTAGATTATGCAGTCCATCGCTATTATTACTTCCATATCACACGATCGTATAAAGCTTATTTTCTCCGCACTAATAAGTCATACATATTTAGAGAGCAATTTTTATTGCATGCAACATGACCACTTACTTGAAGGATCTTACTCAATTCATAGGTAGGTATGGTGGACTCTCATGGCAAAACTGGGTTTAAGGATATTTGGAAGCACTAGTAGTATCTCTACTTGGTGCAAGGAATTTGGCTAGCATGAGGGGTGAGGGAGTCCTGGACTAGGGGGTGTCCGGATAGCCAGACTATCATCATCGGCCGGACTCCAAGACTATGAAGATACAAGATTGAAGACTTCGTCCCGTGTCCGGATGGGACTTTCCTTGGCGTGGAAGGCAAGCTTGGCAATATGGATATGTAGATCTCCTACCATTGTAACCGACTCTGTGTAACCCTAGCCCTCTCCGGTGTCTATATAAACCGGAGGGTTTTAGTCCGTAGGACGAACAACCATTACAACAATCATACCATAGGCTAGCTTCTAGGGTTTAGCCTCCTTGATCTCGTGGTAGATCTACTCTTGTACTACCCATATCATCAATATCAATCAAGCAGGAGTAGGGTTTTACCTCTATCGAGAGGGCCCGAACCTGGGTAAAAACATCGTGTCCCTTGTCTCCTGTTACCATCCGCCTAGACGCACAGTTCGGGACCCCCTACCCGAGATCCGCCGGCTTTGACACTGACATTGGTGCTTTCATTGAGAGTTCCTCTGTGTCGTCACCGATAGGCTTGATGGCTCCTTCGATCGTCAACAACGACGCAGTCCAGGGTGAGACTTTTCTCCCCGGACAGATTTTCGTGTTCAGCGGCTTTGCACTGTGGGCCAATTCGCTTGGCCATCTGGAGCAGATCGAAAGCTACGCCCCTGGCCATCAGGTCAGATTTGGAAGCCTAAACTTCACCGCTGACATCCGCGGAGACTTGATCTTCGATGGATTCGAGCCACAGCCGAGCGCGCCGCACTGTCACGATGGGCATGATTTAGCTCTGCTGCCGGACAGTGCCCTGGAGGCCGCACATGAGTCCGCTCCGACCCTTAATTCGGAGCCGACCGCGCAGATCGAGGACGGGTGGCTAGACACCGCCTCGGGGGCTGCAACCTCTACGGCGATGGAGCCGAATACTGACCTTGTCCCTTGTAAAGCCCGTGACTCCGAGGTGCCGGACTCCTCGCCGGACTCCGAACCTCCTGCGCCCCTACCAATCGAATCCGATTGGGCGCCGATCATGGAGTTCACCGCCGCGGACATCTTTCAGCACTCACCCTTTGGCGACATCCTGAATTCGCTAAAGTATCTCTCGTTATCAGGAGAGCCCTGGCCGGACTGCAGTCAGGACGGTTGGGATGCGGAGGACGAAGAAATTCAAAGCCCACCCACCACCCACTTTGTATCCACTGTCAACGATCTAACCGACATGCTAGACTACGACTCCGAAGACATCGACGGTATGGACGACGATGCCGGAGACGACCAGGAACCAACACCTACAGGGCACTGGAAGACCACCTCGTTATACGACATATACATGGTGGACATCCCAAAGGATGGGAATGGCGAAGAAGCAGCGAAGGCAGATTCCTCCAAGAAACATCCCAAGCGCCGGCGTCAGCGGCGCCGCTCTAAATCCCGCCACAGCAAGAATGGAGATTCCGGCACCAGAGATAATAACACCCCAGAGAGTGCTGAAGACAACCCCCTCCGGCAAGATTCGGCACAGGAGGACGGAGAAGCCAGCCCTCACGAGAGAGTGGCAGACGAAGAGGTAGAGGATGATAATTACATGCCTCCCTCCGGAGACGAGGCAAGCCTCAACGACGATGAATTCGTCGTGCCCGAGGACCCCGTCGAACAAGAGCGTTTTAAACGCAGGCTTATGGCCACAGCAAACAGCCTAAAGAAAAAGCAGCAACAACTCTGAGGTGATCAAGATCTGCTAGCCGACAGATGGACTGAAGTCCTGACGGCCGAAGAGTATGAACTCGAACGCCCCTCCAAAAGCTACCCAAAACGCAAGTTGCTCCCCCGATTAGAGGAGGAGGCATGTAAACCTCCATCACCAGCGCACAATATGGCAGACCGACCACCTCGTGGTCGCGACAGAGAGGCCTCTAGGCCCTCCATCAGGACCGTACCCCGGCACCGCTCGAAAAGTATGAAGCCACGGGGGAATGCGCCGGACTTGCGAGACATATTGGAGGACAAGGCAAGACAATCAAGATCGATCTACGGATCACGTGGGCGCCCCACGATGCGCGACGACTACCGTCGCACCGGATACAGTAACTCCGGCCGGGCCGAACACAGTAGACAAAGCTCGCTTGAGCTACGTCGTGATATTGCCCAATATAGAGGCACCGCACACCCACTATGCTTCACAGATGAAGTAATGGATCATCAAATCCCTGAAGGGTTTAAACCCGTGAACATTGAATCCTACGATGGCACAACAGACCCCGCGGTTTGGATCGAAGACTATCTCCTTCATATCCATATGGCACGCGGTGACAATCTCCACGCCATCAAATATCTCCCACTCAAGCTTAAAGGACCAGCTCGGCATTGGCTTAACAGCTTGCCAGCAGAGTCAATTGGGTGTTGGGAGGACCTGGAAGCCGCATTTCTTGACAACTTCCAGGGCACATATGTGCGACCACCAGACGCCGATGACCTAAGCCACATAATTCAGCAGCCAGACGAATCGGCCAGACAATTCTGGACACGGTTCTTAACAAAGAAAAATCAAATCGTCGACTGTCCGGATGCAGAGGCCCTCGCAGCCTTCAAACATAACATCCGCGACGAGTGGCTGGCCCGGCACCTAGGACAGGAAAAGCCGAAATCCATGGCAGCCCTCACATCATCATGACCCGCTTCTGCGCGGGAGAGGACAGCTGGCTAGCCCGCAGTAACAACCTCAGCAAAAATTCTGGCAGTCCGGACAACAAGGACCGCAATGGTAGGTCGCGTCGCAACAAAAACAAACACCGCGTTAACGGCGATAACACTGAGGATATGGCAGTCAACGCCGGATTCAGAGGCTCCAAACCCGGTCAGCGGAAAAAGCCATTCAAAAGAACTACTCCGGGTCCATCCAATTTGGACCGAATACTCGACCGCTCTTGCTAGATACATGGCACCCCTGAAAAGCCAGCTAATCACACCAACAGGGATTGTTGCTACATAGCGATGACGAGGAAGAGACCCGGCCGCCGAACAGTAGAGGACAGAAGGGTTTCCCCCCACAAGTGCGGACGGTAAACATGATATACGCAACGCACATACCCAAGAGGGAGCGGAAGCGTTCACTTAGGGATGTATATGCGATGGAGCTAGTCGCCCCGAAGTTCAATCCATGGTCCTCTTGCCCGATCACTTTCAATCGAAGGGGCCACCCCACCAGTACCCGCCATGGCGGATTCGCCACATTGGTTTTGGACCCAATCGTCGATGGATTCAACCTCACCAGAGTCCTGATGGACGGCGGCAGCAGCCTGAACCTGCTTTATCAGGATACAGTGTGCAAGATGGGCATAGACCCCTCAAGGATTAAACCTACGAAGACGACCTTCAAAGGCGTCATACCAGGTGTAGAGGCCAATTGTACAGGCTCAGTCACACTGGAAGTGGTCTTCGGATCCCCGGATAACTTCCGAAGTGAGGAGTTAATCTTCGACAAAGTCCCATTCCGCAGTGGCTATCACGCTCTGCTCGGACGGACCGCGTTTCCAAAGTTCAACGCGGTGCCGCATTACGCATACCTCAAGCTCAAGATGCCAGGCCCTCGAGGAGTCATCACGGTAAACGGAAACACTGCACGCTCCCTCCGAACGGAGGAACACACAGCGGCTCTCGCGGCAGAAGTACAGAGCAGCCTCATAAGGCAATATCCAACCATTAAGCGACCGGACACGGCCAAACGCGCCCGGAGTAACATACAACAAGACCACCTGGCATGTTCCGAGCACGCGTAGCAATGCGGCCCCAACCCCAGCCCTTGCATAATTGCAAGACCAGTCCTTCGCGTACATCATTATGCTCTGGAGATACCATGGGCATAGGGGGAGGGGCACGACCACGACAGGCCCAGAGTGCGGCTCAACCACACCAGGGGCTCCCAAGTGTGTCGCTCTTTTCTTTTTTATTTTTTCTTACCCACAGGACTCCGTTCACCAGAGGCCCTGTCCGGCAGTAGACCTGTCGAACTCACGATGCAACAGCCAGGGAAGGAGAAAGGCCACGACGAACACTCAGGTGGTCTCCATTACAATCATTAACTCTATTTAATACACCATTCCGCAGCCTACCCCTTGAGGGGGACATGTTTAATAGTCCAATCCCTTGCTTGCCGCACTATTTGTATCGTTCTGCATTCATGGCAGTATTTCTGGAATAAACAATGCATCGCTTTTTGCTTATAATTGCATTCCTTTCTTATATATGTTCGTTTATGACATGTTGCATCCGTACACTTTGGTACGGCCAAATACACCAGGGGCTTAAGTTCCCCGCATTATGGTGTAGTAAGTCCGAACACTTTCACAAGTACGGCACCCCGAACTTATAGCATTATATGCATCGGCTCCGAATCATGTCTTGGGTCAATAGTTGGGTTTGCCCGGCTCCCATGTTTTGGTACTTTACGTTCCATTTTATCGGCTAAGGTAGCACTGGGAGAACCACTGCGATTGCGCCCCGGTTGAGCTGGGCAAGCGCCTCAATGGAGAAAGCTAAAACTGACCGTCATGATAGGGCGAGAGCTGGTCGCTGTTTGAGAGGTTTTTTCGAGTCCCTAAAGACTTATGCCGCTTAGAGCGAGGAACCGGCTTTGTCCGGCCCAGGCGTGGATAGCGCCCCAAACTCGGTCTTCCGAACACTAGGGGCTTCGCCGAAATTTAAAATTATAGAATTCTATGGCTAAGTGAGAGTGTTCAAGCATTATAAGTCCGGTTGCCTCGTTCGTTGTGTTGAGCGCCTCCCTAGATGGACCCAAACATGGGAACAAGAGTGCTCAAGTTTATCCCGAACACCCCAGCACTAGTGGCATGGGGGCTGAAGCCGACGACTTGCCATCTCTCAGATTTGATAAACGGCCACATAGAAGGTAATATTTTAAATTAATAAGCGTTGCTTAGCGCATATGAACACAGTTTTCAGCGCACAGGATAACATAATGCGATTCTACTCAAATATTACATCCTTGGAGCACTCATCCGCAATCATGCGGGCTCCCTTCAGGACACTCTTATAATACATTTCGGGCGTACGATACTCCTTGCCCGCCGGCGGCGCGTCCGTCAGAAGCTTCTCAGCGTCCATCCTGCCCCAGTGCACTTTTGCACGGGCAAGGGCCCGACGGGCACCTTCAATGCAGGCGGAGTGCTTGACGACTTCCACCCAGGGACACGCATCCACCAGCCGCCGCACCAGGCCGAAGTAGCTCCCAGGCATGGCCTCCTTGGCCACAGCCGAACTATGAGGCCCTTCATGGCCTGTTCGGCTACCTTGTGGAGCTCGACCAGCTGCTTCAGCTGGTCGCTAAGGGGCACCGTATGTCCGGCCTCAGCATACTGAGACCAGAAGACCTTCTCCGTCGAGCTCCCCTCCTCGGCCCGGTAGAATGCGGCAGCATCGGACACGCTGCGAGGCAGATCTGCAAACGCTCCTGGAGAGCTCCGAATTCGGGTATGTAACAGGTAATTCACATTCACATGCTTGCTTTGCATGAAAAATGCCTTACCAGCTGCTATTTTCTTCACCGCCTCAATCTCCTGGAGGGCCTTATGGGCTTCGGCCTTAGAGGCTTTGGCACTCTCAAGAGCCGATGCAAGCTCGGACTCTCGAATCTTCGAGTCGCGCTCCAAACTCTCATGCTTTTCCATGAGAGCCTGGAGCTCTTGCTGCACCTCCGCCACCCGCGCCTCCTGCTTCTCTCGCTCAGCTCGTTTCGTGGCCGCACTATGTTCGGCCGCGGACATGGCCTCCTTCAGGGTCGCCACCTCGTTCGTGGCCCCTGGAGTACCCACGTTATTCTTGTTATTTCTCTTGCAACCAAAATCCTTTTCTGTAAGGTAAAAATTCAATACGGTGTCACTCACCTTCCTTGTCCTCGAGCTGCTTCTTGGCATGGCCGAGCTCGCTCTCGGACCGCTCGAGGTTCTGCTTCAAAGCATCGACCTCTGCAGTCAGTGCAGCAGAGGTCAGTAGCGCAGCCTGCAATCCCATATTGACATATTTTTTAGAACTCCTGCGTATATCTTTGTAAGATCCTCAGTCCGGTTTTTCTTTCCGAACACCGAACCGAGCATCAGGGGCTATTGTCTATGCGGTATTATATTACATGTCTTAAAATTCTTACCTCAAAGCCTGTTAGAAGGCTGCTGCAGGCTTCGGTCAGCCCGCTCTTGGCGAGCTGAACCTTCTGAATCACCGCACTCATGATAGTGCGGTGTTCTTCCTCGATGGAAGCGCTGTTGAGTGCCTCAAACAAGTTATCCGGTGCCTCCGGTTGGACGGAGGCCGCCGGTGTCACAGTCTTGTCCTTCTTGCGAAGGGGCCGCCTGCCGGACTCCGGAACCACTGCTGGTTCCGGTACGGAGTCCGGTGCGAAGTCCGGGAGGTTGCCTTGCGGCACCTCCGGAGCCTCCTCCTCCTGATGGGTCCCCTCCTGGGATCCCACCTCGGCGTCGTCAGCGTCATGAGGAGTGGAGGCGGTCGGAAGGGAATCCATATCCGACGTGCCCAAGGACCCGCTCGACGAAGCGGGAAGATCGTCCTTGGCCGGACTATTGGTTGTATGCGGCATTAGAAAGACACCGCGTGGCAGAAAGAAAAATTATAAATCATTCAGGAATCCGGATACTTAGGATCTTGCCAGGGGCTTGGCCCTTGAGGGCCACTCCTTGTCACCGCCGCCGGAGTTGGCGGAGCAGTCCGGAGGAAGGGTCCTTCCCTTCTTGGACCCTTCGGCCTCCCTCGCTGGGGAAGCCTTCCTCTTCTTCTCTCCCCTCGCTGGGGGGAGTCTTCCTTCTTATCCTCCTCGTCCTCAGGGGAGGATTCCGCCTCGGAGTCATCGGACGATGAGTCCGATACCACCTGACGCCGGGAACTCCTTCGGGTTCCTGTGGCCTTCTTCTTGGCCTTCTTCTCCGGCACCACATAAAGTGTCGGGACCAGCAGCCCCGTCAAACGGGTGTCCGCTGGGTCTTCTGGAAGGGGAGCCGGACAGTTAACCTGTCCGGACGTCTTCTGCCAGTCCTGTTAAAGGCATTGGGAGTTTAGATCCCACATAGAGTCAAACTATGAAAGAAATGAGTGTCCCATAAAGGATAACATAGCTTACCTCGCCGGCCGGGCGCTGCGTGCTGAATCCGCGATCTTCGGTTGCGGATGCGGGGGCTTCTCCGCCCTTGAACAGCACCCTCCAGGCACCTTCGTACGTTGTGTCGAAGAGCCCGCTCAGGGTCCGGTGCTGTGCCGGATCGAACTCCCACAAATTGAAGGCCCGTTGCTGGCAGGGGAGAATCCGGTGGACGAGCATGACCTGGATCACGTTGACAAGCTTAAGCTTCTTGTTCACCAGGGTCTGGAGATAGGACTGGAGTCCGGTCAGCTCCTCTGAACTACCCCATAGCAAGCCCTTCTCTTTCCAGGAGGTGAGCTGCATGGGGGTACCAGATCTGAACTCGGGGGGCCGCTGCCCATTTAGGGTCACGCGGCTCGGTGATGTAGAACCACCCCGATTGCCACCCTTTGACGGATTCCACAAAGGCACCCTCAAGCCAAGTGACGTTGGGCATTTTTCCCACCATGGCGCCTCCGCACTCCGCTTGGACGCCCTTCACCACCTTCAGCTTGACATTGAAGGTCTTTAGCCACAAGCCGAAGTGGGGTTGGATGCAGAGGAAGGCCTCGCACACGACGATAAACGCCGAGATGTTGAGGATGAAGTTTGGCGCCAGATCGTGGAAGTCCAGGCCGTAGTAATAGATGAGCCCCCGGACGAAGGGGTGAAGTGGGAAGCCTAGTCCGCGGAGGAAGTGGGGAAGAAATACGACCCTCTCATGGGGCCTGGGGGTGGGGATGAGCTGCCCCTCGTCGGCAGCCGATGCGCGATGTCGCTGGACAGGTATCCGGCGCCGCGCAGCTTCTCGATGTGCCCCTCCGTAACAGAGGAGGCCATCCACTTGCCTCCCGCTCCGGACATGGCTGGAGAAGGCTGAGGCGAGATGTGTGAACTTGGGCGCTGGAGCTCGAGTGCGCGGCGATGGATAAGCAAAGGAGGAAGAAGGCGTAGGTAAAAAAGGTGGATCCTTATCCCCTTATATATGGGCGGACAACGACCATGCGTCCCCCCGGCCTGGTAATACTCGCTTATCTCCCAAGCGCCGCAATCAATGGCGCGGTTGGGTTACCCACGTCCGTATTGATGGGAATCCCGGAATAAGGGGAACACGATATCTGCTTCGACAAGACGTGCCAAGGAAACCGCTTCGCTAAACGCGCTGAGGTGGTATAATAAAAACGATTCAAGTAAAGGCTTGGTAGTGGTGTGACGTCACGCCACAAAATACGTCAGCAGATTGAACTTGTGTAAATATTATTCTCTCTACGGTGGTATGTGGAATTTATTTTGCAGAGCCGGACACTATCCTGGTGTTCACAATCTTCTATGAATTATTCGGAGGAGGAACCCGCCTTGCAATGCCGAAGACAATATGCGCGCCGGACTCGTCGTCATTGAAGCCTGGTTCAGGGGCTACTGAGGGAGTCCTGGACTAGGGGGTGTCCGGATAGCCGGACTATCATCATCGGCCGGACTCCAAGACTATGAAGATACAAGATTGAAGACTTCGTCCCATGTCCGGATGGGACTTTCCTTGGCGTGGAAGGCAAGCTTGGCAATACGGATATGTAGATCTCCTACCATTGTAACCGACTCTGTGTAACCCTAGCCCTCTCCGATGTCTATATAAACCGGAGGGTTTTAGTCCGTAAGACGAACAACCATTACAACAATCATACCATAGGCTAGCTTCTAGGGTTTAGCCTCCTTGATCTCGTGCTAGATCTACTCTTGTACTACCCATATCATCAATATCAATCAAGCAGGAGTAGGGTTTTACCTCTATCGAGAGGGCCCGAACCTGGGTAAAAACATCGTGTCCCTTGTCTCCTGTTACCATTCGCCTAGACGCACAGTTCGGGACCCCCTACCCGAGATCCGCCGGTTTTGACACCGACAAGGGGGAAAGGCAAGCTCAACATGTTGGACGATCCATGACAATATACTGTAACTAAGATATGAGAAAACATAACCCATTACATTGTCTTCCTTGTCCAACATCAACTCTTTAGCATGTCATACTTTAATGAGTGCTCACAATCATAAAAGATGTCCAAGATAGTATATTTATATGTGAAAATCTCTCTTTCTTTATTACTTCCTATTAATTGCAACGATGACCAAAACTATGTTTGCCAACTCTCAACAACTTTTATGCCTCATACTCTCTATGTGTGAAGTCATTACTATCCATAAGATCAATATGATCTCTTTTATCTCTTTTTATTCTTTTATTTCCTCAAGATCATAGCAAGATAGCAAAGCCCTTGACTCAACACTAATCTTTATTATATATAGCTCACGGACTCGATTACATAGAGGGATCACAAAGCAAAACTCAAAACTAAATCATACCAAAACTTTATTCTACTAGATCAAGATATTACGAAAAGGATCGAACTAGGTAAAATGGTAAAGATAGGAGTGTGATGGTGATACGATATCGAGGCACCTCCCCCAAGCTTGGCAGTTGCCAAGGGGAGTGCCCATACCCATGTGATTATGTCCTCGGAGGTGGTGAAGAAGGAGTTGTTGATGATGTAGGCTTGCCGTCCGTCTTCCAAGGCATAGGCTCACCATCATAGAAGGATGATCGAGTCTCCGGGATCCTCAAATCTGCAGCCAAACTCATCCTCTTGAATCTATATTCATACTCACAGTTTTGGTTTTGCAGGTCATAGATTTGGGCTTGGAGGTGCTCGATTTTCTCATGAAGCTTGAAGATGGTCTCCCCAATGTTCTTGGCGTCCAGCTTGTGGTTGTTGGTGAACTCCGTGATCATCATCTGGTTGGCATTAAGTCCATGCTCCACCATCCCTTGGCACTTGAAAACTTGTTGTTCCATCGCTTCGAGCTTTGTCTCCATGCTTCCAGTACTCCTTGGTCCCTCCACATCGCGGATGTGCAGCACCCCCTCACGCATCTCAATGGTTTGAGGGTGATGCAGCACCTCTGCGAGATAGGGGTTGATGACCCTCTCGAAAAACTTGTCCTTGGGAGCGCTTGAAGACGTCATGGTGCTCTTGATCTGTCAGAAAAACAGCTCAAAACAAAGACAGAAGATTTTTGCATGATACGGTGGTTAAAACCTCCGGGAGATTATATAATGAATTTTTACCGACCAAAAGAAGTATCGTGCAAGAAAACGGAGTCCGGAGAGCACACGAGGTGCCCACGAGGCAGGGGGCGCGCCCAGTCAGGTAGGGCGCGCCATCCACCCTCGTGGACGCCTCTGCCCTTCCCATACTACTTCTTATTTTCCTATTTTCTTAAATATTCCAAAACGGAGAAGAATTGCTATTATAACTGTTTTGGAGTCGGTTTACTTACTGTACCACATACCTATTCCTTTTCAGAGTCTGAAACATTCTGGAAAGTGTCCCTTATGTATTCCTCTGGGGTCATGGTTTCAATAATATTAGTTTCAACATTTATAGGATTACCTGGGATATAATGTTTGATTCTTTGACCGTTCACCACCTTCGGATTTGTGCCTTCTAAGTTGTTGATTTTTATGGCACCGGAACGATAGACCTCCTCGATAACGTAAGGACCTTCCCATTTAGAGAGAAGTTTTCCTGCAAAAAATCTTAAATGAGAGTTGAATAGCAACACATAATCACCTGCGTTAAACTCACGCTTTTGTATCCTTTTGTCATGCCATCTTTTAACTTTTTCTTTAAACAACTTGGCATTCTCATAGGCTTGGGTTCTCCATTCGTCAAGTGAGCTAATGTCAAATAACCTCTTCTCACCGGCAAGTTTGAAATCATAATTGAGCTCTTTAATGGCCCAATATGCCTTATGTTCTAGTTCGAGAGGTAAGTGACATGATTTTCCATAAACCATTTTATATGGAGACATACCCATAGGATTCTTATATGCAGTTCTATATGCCCATAATGCATCATCAAGTTTCTTGGACCAATTCTTTCTAGATCTATTAACAGTCTTTTGAAAAATTAATTTAAGCTCTCTATTACTCAACTCTACTTGACCACTAGACTATGGGTGATGCGGAGATGCAATTCTATGATTAACATCATACTTAGCAAGCATTTTACGAAAAGCACCATGAATAAAATGTGAACCACCATCAGTCATTAAGTATCTAGGGACTCCAAACCTCGGAAAAAATAACTTCTTTAAGCATCTTAATAGAGGTGTTATGATCAACACTACTAGTTGGAATAGCTTCTACCCACTTAGTAACATAATCAACAACAACTAAAGTATGTGTATATCCATTAGAGGCAGGAAAAGGTCCCATATAATCAAAGCCCCCAAACATCAAATGGTTCAATAACAAGAGAATAATTCATAGGAATTTCTTGACGTCTACTAATATTACCAATTCTTTGACATTCATCACAAGACAAGACAAACTTACGGGCATCTTTGAAGAGAGTAGGCCAATAAAAACCGGATTGCTATACCTTATGTGCAGTTCTATCTCTAGCGTGGTGTCCTCCATATGCCTCGGAGTGACACTTGCGTAGGATTTGTTCCTATTCATTCTCAGTACACAACGTCTAATAACACCATCTACTCCTTCTTTATAAAGGTGTGGGTCATCCCAGAAGTAATGTCTTAAATCATAAAAGAACTTTTTCTTTTGCTGGTATGTGAAACTAGGTGGTATGAATTTAGCAACAATGTAATTAGCATAATCAGCATACCATGGAGCAGTACAAGAAGCATTTATGACCGCTAATTTTTCATCAGGAAAGCTATCATCAATAGGTAGTGGGTCATCAAGAACATTCTCTAACCTAGACAAGTTGTCTGCAACGGGGTTCTCAGCTCCCTTTCTATCAATAATATGCAAATCAAATTCTTGTAGCAAGAGAACCCATCTAATAAGTGTAGGTTTAGCATCTTTCTTTTCCATAAGATATTTAATAGCAGCATGATTAGTGTGAATAGTTACTTTAGAATCAACAATATAAGGTCTGAACTTATCACATGCAAATACAACTGCTAAGAATTCTTTTTCAGTAGTAGCATAATTTCTCTGAGAAGTGTCTAGAGTTTTACTAGCATATTGAATAAAATTTAGTTTGTTATCAACTCTTTGTCCTAGAACAGCACCTACAGGATAATCGCTAGCATCACAAATAATTTCAAAGGGTAATTTCCAATCAGATGGCTGAACAATAGGTGCAGAAATCAAAGCTTTCTTAAGTATTTCAAATGCTTCTACACAATCATCATCGAAGACAAAGGGAATATTTTTTTGCCATAAATTAGTCAGAGGCCTAGATATTTTAGAGAAGTCCTTAATGAACCTCCTATAAAAACCGGCATGACCAAGGAAACTTCTTATACCTTTAATGTCCTTGGGACACGGCAACTTTTTGATAGCATCAACTTTAGCTTTATCAACTTCAATACCTTTTTCAGAAATTTTATGCCCCAAGACAATGCCTTCATTAACCATAAAGTGGCACTTTTCCCAATTCAAAACAAGACTAGTATCTTCGCATCTCTGCAAAACTCGATCAAGGTTGCTCAAGCATTCATCAAAGGAGGATCCATAAATGGAGAAATCATCCATGAATACCTCACAAATCTTTTCACAAAAGTCAGAGAATATAGCCATCATGCATCTTTCAAAGGTAGCAGGTGCATTACATAAACCAAAAGGCATATGTCTATAAGCAAAAGTACCAAAAGGGCAAGTAAAAGTAGTCTTTGCTTGATCATCCACTGACACGGGTATTTGAGAGAAACCAGAGTAACCATCTAGAAAGCAAAAATGTGTATGTTTGGATAGTCTTTCTAGCATTTGATCAATACAAGGTAAAGGGTAATGATCTTTTTTAGTAGCTTTATTTAATTTGCGGAAATCAATTACCATCCTATAACCTGTAATAATTCTTTGCGGGATCAATTCATCTTTATCATTAGGAACAACAGTAATACCTCCCTTCTTAGGGACACAATGGACAGGACTTACCCACTGACTATCTGCAACAGGATACCTGCCTCTAGGAGCTTTAGTATTTCCTTTCTTACCACTTCTTTCATCTTAGGATTTAACTGTCATTGATGATCTTTAACTGGTTTGGCATCTTCTTCCAAATTTATCTTGTGTTGGCATAGAGTGGGACTAATGCCCTTAAGATCATCAAGAGTATATCCAATAGCAGCATAGTGCTTCTTCAGAGTTTTCAATAATCTTTCCTCTTCTTGCTCTGAAAGGTTAGCACTAATAATAATAGGATATATCTTCTTTTCATCAAGATAAGCATATTTAAAAGTATCAGGTAACAGTTTAAGCTCAAACGTTGGATCACCATTGGGTGGTGGAGGATCCCCTAGGATTTCAACAGGCAAGTTGTGTTTCAAAATAGGTCCCTGTTTAAAAAATACTTCATCTATTTCCCTTCTTTCATTCATAAACATATCATTTTCATGGTCTAGCAAATATTGTTCTAGCGGATCAGTAGGAGGTACGGAAATAGAAGCAAGACCAATAATTTCATCCTTACTAGGCAATTCTTTATCATGGGGTTGTTTATGAAATTTAGCAAAATTAAACTCATGAGACATATCTCCTAAGACAATCATAACAACATCCTTTTTGCAATCAATCTTAGCATTAGCAGTCTTCAAGAAGGGTCTACCAAATATAATGGGACAAAAGTCATCTTGTGGGGAACCAAGAACAAGAAAATCAGAAGGATATTTAACTTTCCCACAGAAGACTTCAACATCTCTAACAATCCCAATTGGTGAAATAGTATCTCTATTGGCAAGCTTAATTGTAACAGCAATATCTTCTATCTCAGCGGGTGCAATGTCATGCATAATTTCTTTATATAAGGAATGAGGTATTGCACTAGCACTAGCACTAGCACCCATATCACATAAGCCATGATAACAATGATCTCCTATTTTAACAGAAATAACAGGCATGCCTACAACAGGTCTATGTATCTTAGCATCGGGTCTAGCAATGTTAGCAGCCTGTTCACAGAAATAAATAACATGCCCATCAATATTATCAGCCAAGAGATCTTTAACCATAGCAATACTAGGTTCAGCTTTAATTTGCTCAGGAGGTGTATATGTTCTAGTATTACTCTTGCGAATCACAGTTGAAGTTTTAGCGTGATCCTTTATCGTAACAGGGAAAGGTGGTTTCTCAATATAAGTAGAAGGAACAATAGGATCATTATAAGTGATAGTCTTCTTCAACTGTAACAGGTGCAACTACTTTTACTTCAGTGGGAGGATTATATTTAAACCACTTCTCCTTAGTGAGATCAACATGAGTAGCAAATGATTCACAGAAAGAAGCTACTATCTCAGAGTCAAGTCCATATTTAGTGCTAAATCCATGAAAAGCATCGGTATACATAAAAGATTTAACACAATAAAACTTAGGTGTCATACCTGACTCCTTACCATTGTTGGAATCCCAATCTTCAGAGCTGCGTTTAATTCTTTCCAATAAGTCCCACTTGAATTCAGTAGTCTTCAGCATATAAGAACTAGCACAAGAAGTATCGAGCATGGTGCGATCATTGAGTGAAAGCCGAGCATAAATATTTTGAATAATCATTTCCCTTGAGAGCTCATGATTATGGCATGAATATAACATTGACTTAAGCCTCCCCCATGCTTGAGCGATGCTTTCTCCTTAGCGAGGCCAAAAATTATATATATAATTGCGATCACGATGAACAAGATGCATAGGATAAAACTTCTGGTGAAATTCCAATTTAAATCGTTTATAGTCCCAAGATCCCATATTATCACATAGCCTATGCCATGTCAATGAGTCTCCCTTCAAAGATAAAGGGAAGACCTTCTTCTTAACAACATCATCGGCCATACCTGCAAGCTTAAATAATCCACAAACTTCATCCACATAGATAAGGTGTAAATCGGGATGCAATGTTCCATCTCCTGCAAAGGGATTATCTAGCAGTTTCTCTACCATACCCGAAGGAATTTCAAAGTAAACATTTTCAGTAGGTTCAGTAGGTTGAGGAGCAACTCTTTGCTCTACTGGTCAGGGTGAAGATACCCCAAACAAGCCCCTCAAAGGATTAGTTTCCATAGTAACAAGTGACAGTAAATTTCAGCACACTATATAAATGATTCCTTACCAAGTTCCACTCACCAAAGGCGCTTCACTCCCCGGCAACGGCGCCAGAAAAGAGTCTTGATGACCCACAAGTATAGGGGATCTATCGTAGTCCTTTCGATAAGTAAGAGTGGAGAACCCAACAAGGAGCAGAAGGAAATGACAAGCGGTTTTCAGTAAGGTATTCTCTGCAAGCACTGAAGTTGTAGGTAACAGATAGTTTTGTGATAAGATAATTTGTAACGGGTAACAAGCAATGAAAGTAAATAAAGTGCAACAAGGTGGCCCAATCCTTTTTGTAGCAAAGGACAAGCCTGGACAAGTTCTTATAATGAGAAAAGCGCTCCCGAGGACACATGGGAATTATCGTCAAGCTAGTTTTCATCACACTCGTATGATTCATGTTCGTTACTTTGATAATTTGATATGCAGGTGGACCGGTGCTTGGCTACTGCCCTTTCTTGGACAAGAATCCCACTTTAGATTAACCCCTATTGCAAGCATCCACAACTACAAAAGAAGTATTGAGGTAAACCTAACCATAGCATGAAACATATGGATCCAAATCAGCCCCTTACGAAGCAACTTATAAACTAGTGTAGGACCTTGAGAAGAGGTGTCTAGAGGGGGGGTGATTAGACACTAAGTACCAAAGTTGCAGTTTTTAAGTTCTTTAAGTTTAAGTGGAGTTTAGGCACAAGTTTAACACTCACAATACATATCAAGCAAGCATGCAAAGAGTATATGAGCAGCGGAAAGTAAAGCATGCAACTTGCAAGAATGTAAAGGGAAGGGTTTTGGATTCAAACACAATTGGAGACACGGATGTTTTTGGCGTGGTTCCGATAGGTGGTGCTATCGTACATCCACGTTGGTGGAGACTTCAACCCACGAAGGGTAACGGTTGCGCGAGTCCACGGAGGGCTCCACCCACGAAGGGTCCACGAAGAAGCAACCTTGTCTATCACACCATGGCCGTCGCCCACGAAGGACTTGCCTCACTAGCGGTAGATCTTCGCGAAGTAGGCGATCTCCTTGCCCTTACAAACTCCTTGGTTCAACTCCACAATCTTATCGGAGGCTCCCAAGTGACACCTAGCCAATCTAGGAGACACCACTCTCCAAGAAGTAACAAATGGTGCGTTGATGATGAACTCCTTGCTCTTGTGCTTCAAATGATAGTCTCCCCAACACTCAACTCTCTCTCATAGGATTTGGATCAGGTGGAAAGAAGATTTGAGTGGAAAGCAACTTGGGGAAGGCTAGAAATCAAGATTCATATGGTAGGAATGGAATTTCTTGGCCTCAACATATGAGTAGGTAGTTCTCTCTCAGAAACTATATGCTGGAAGTGTAGGTTTGTTCTGATGGCTCTCTCCACGAATGAAGAGGAGGTGGAGGGGTATATATAGCCTCCACACAAAATCTAACCATTACACACAATTTACCAAACTCGGTGGGACGGAATCAACAAACTCGGTCGGACCGATTCAGTAAATCTAGTGACCGTTAGGATTTTCGGTGGGACCGACATGCAACTCGGTAGGACCGATATGGTTAGGGTTAGGGCATAACGTAATCTTGGTGAGACCGATTACACAAACTCGGTGAGACCGATTTTGGTAATTAGCTAACCAGAGAGTTGGTCAGGCAAACTCGGTTGGACCGATTACACAAACTCGATAGGACCAATTTTGGTAATAAGTCAACCAGGAAGTTTGCATTGTAATCTTGGTAGTATTGATTGCTCAAACTCGGTGAGACTGATTTTGGTAATGGACATACACAGAGAGATTACAATCCCATCTCGGTGAGACTGAGATCCCTATCGGTGAGACCGATTTGCCTAGGGTTTGTGGCAGTGGCTATGACATCTAAACTCGATGGCGCCGGATAGAAAGAAACGGTGTGGCCGAGTTTGACTTTAGGTTTAGGTCATATGTGTGGAAGTGGGAAAGTAGTTGAGGGTCTTGGAGCATATCACTAAGCATTGTGGAGCAAGAAACTCATTAAGCAACACCTCATCCCTTCTTGATAGTATTGGCTTTTCCTATAGACTCAATGTGATCTTGGATCACTAAAATGTAAAATGAAGAGTCTTGAGCTTGAAGCTTGAGCCAATCCTTTGTCCTTAGCATCTAGAAGGAGTTCCCACATCCTTTAGTCCATGCCACTCCAATGTTGAACTTATCTGAAACATACCAGATAGAAGTGTTAGTCCAACAAGAGATATGTTGACATTAATTACCAAAACCACCTAGGGAGCACTTGTGCTTTCAACTAGGGTTTAAGCTTATGTCACTCTAGCAACCCATCATCTACTTATTACTTCCCAATGCCTTCTTCTAGGCCCAAATAATGGTGAAGTGTCATGTAGTCGATGTTCACATAACATCACTAGAGGAGAGACAACATACATCTCATCAAAATATCGAACGAATACCAAATTCACATGACTACTAATAGCAAGACTTCACCCATGTCCTCAGGAACAAACATAACTACTCACAAAGCATATTCATGTTCATAATCAGATGGGTATTAATATGCATAAAGGATCTGAACATATGATCTTCCACCAAATAAACCAACTGGCATCAACTACAAGGAGTAATCAACACTACTAGCAACCCACAGGTACCAATCTGAGGTTTTGGTACAAAGATTGGATACAAGAGATGAACTAGGGTTTGAGAGGAGATGGCTGGTGAAGATATTGATGGAGATTGACCCCCTCCCGATGAGAGGATCGTTGGTGATGACGATGGTGATGATTTCCTCCTCCCGGAGGGAAGTTTCCCCGGCAAAACAGCTCCGCCGGAGCCCTAGATTGGTTCCGCCTCGTGGCGGCGGAGTTTCATCCTGTAAGCTTGCTTATGATTTTTTCCAGGGTAAAAGACTTCATATAGCAGAAGATGGGCACCGGAGGGCTGCCAGGGGGCCCACGAGGCAGGGGGCGTGCAATGTAAGGGTGGGCGCGCCCCCCACCCTCGTGCATGGTGGGTGCCCCCCCTTAGGCATTTCTTCCGCTGAATAATTATCATTAATTCCTAAAATGACTTTCATGGAGTTTCAGGACTTTTGGAGCTGTGCAGTATAGGTCTCCAATATTTGCTCCTTTTCCAGCCCAGAATCCCAGCTACCGGCATTCTCCCTCTTCATGTTAAACCTTGTAAAATAAGAGAGAATAGCCATAAGTATTGTGACATAACGTGTAATAACAGCCCATAATGCAATAAATATCGATATAAAAGCATGATGCAAAATGAACGTATCAATGCGCCCGGCCGAAATCGCTCCCGCCCACTATTTGGGACACCTGGGATTACCATCCTACCCCCAACCCGCAGTAGGTCCAAAATTTAAGAGCGGGGCAAAGTTTGTACTTTCCCCAAATTTCAAACAAGCGTGTTCCATCTGTTCAAAAAAGCCAAAAACAAGCGCGTCCCAGACCGAAACATGGTTCTCCCTTAGCTCCCCCCTCCTCCCCCCGCCCACCCGTCCGATTCCCCATTTGTACTCCGTGGGCACAAAAACTACCTCTCCACCAGCCATGAAACCCCGGTGTCCTCCGTCCGCCACCCCATCCCACCCATCACCCGCCGCCCTCCTCCATCACGCCGGAGCCGATACCCCTATGTCGCCATCCAATGCAACCTCAACCGCAATGCCCTCCATGGCTAGTCGTTAAAGCCGAGGCCGAGCTGTCCGTACCCGAGCCAGTTCAACCACGACGTCCTACGCCTCACCGCTGCCACTCCAACTTCGCCACCGTCCACCGCACCGGAGTTGTTCCTGCTACGGCATCCTTCACCGCCTCGGATCTGCTTCCCATCCACCGACATACGGCCACGGCAACACAGTCAAAAATTTGGCCATGGGTTTGTCCAAGGCTCCACCGTCCTCCAAAACATCGGTTCCCCCAGGGAAAAAAAGAAGATCGTCGCGACATATGGAGGAGACCACACTGGCAACCGGAGATGGTACTCCTCTCCCCTTATTCGTGCAAATCTTATGTGTCTGCTTGCACGATATTCATCCCACAGAAGACACTAGTTGACCGCTTCTTCTTGATACTAGATGTTCCTAGTAACTCGTGATGCACAAGGTTTCTCCTCATATACTATTTCGCCTTAGATAGATGTTCGTCGCCCCCTGGATTTCAATTCCTGGTCAGTTGATTCCCAATTAACGGAAGCATTCCCCAGTGTAACAGGCACTAGTCCGCCTATTACACCGGGGAAGCAGCGCCTCGGTGTTTATCTTAGGGGCATGTGGAGCCTAGAGCTGCTGGCGCCCGATCTGGAGGTCGGCTGGGATTAAAGGGATGGCCTGGGGGCGCTGCCTAGCACGGCGGTGGTGTGAGGTCGAGGGGAGGGCAGGGCGGCGGAGGCAAGGGTCTGGGCCGGTGGCCGCTGGCAATTCGATAAAGATCATCAACAGTGACTGGCGGGAGGTAGACGAAGGCCATCTGCCCGTTTCTTATAGATCGTATGGTCCATAAAAAAATCAGCTGACCTATTTATTTTCAGCCGTCTGTTATCTTGATATGACCACATGTGGTGGTGTGCTAGAGGAGAACCTGCATTTCCTATGCTCATATATTACAAAATCATATGGAGTAGAATCTAATTTTGTTTGCCATGCAATGTTGTAGAGCTATCATATGTCTCCTGTCATTTATTTTTTAGCCACCTGCTATCTGCTACTTTTACAGTGCACTAGTTCTGCACACACTTCACCCTTACTCTCACTATTGTGTTATTATGCAAGAGTATTTCAGGCTCTACTGGCATGAGAGAAGCAAAAAATAAAAGAGAGAAGTCGCTCCAGCATGGTACGCGGATAGGCCACACACGTTTCACCATCATAAAGGGTGCAACGTCAGCAGATGGAGATGGTAAACGTAGCTCTGGAGTTGATGACCTCGCTCGCAATGAACCACCATCCCAGGTGCTTGCTTTAACTTTGCGGTGTCATATGTGGTTGGATGTTCCATATGGTGTCTAGCTTGTATTCGAAAGGCCAAAGTCGGTCTTTATTACGATAAGAAAGATATTTTTTACATGAACCACCATTCCGTGAGCACCAAAAGACAAATAGCTAGTCAGGGCACTGGCCGAGCCAGTGACAAGCCCAGCACAGACATGCATCACCTGGAAGCCAACTAAAAAGCCACGATGGTGGCGAAGCAGCCTGCCTCCCACCAGGCTCTCAGGTCCTAGATGATCATGCTCACCACTCCAGCCAGATGTCTAGCTTGTATTGCTTCCAATTTGGTTAAATTGCATCTGCTTAGCTTACACATTATACCTTTGAATATGACATGCCTTTCTATTTTTGGTACATACTAGTATATCTGTCTATCAACCATGTTCTTACATCAAACTAATGTTCTTGTGTATCCCTCATCAATCACTTATGATGAGGCAGTCAGGCAAGTGGACTACTGTGAGTAAAGATCCTCATTTAAAGAATGCAGCGTCAGCCTCCCGACATGATTCTCAAGAAACAGCAAGGCTAGATGAAGATAGTGAACGTAGCTCTATAGTTGATTACCGCATTTCCCGTACACTAGCATCGCGGGTGCTTGCTCTAACTTGGGAGCATGATATGTGGTCGCATGTTGCATATGGTGTCTAGATTGTAATTCTTCCAATCTGGTTAAATTGCATGTGATATTCTGCTTAGTTTATACATTATACCTGTTAATGTGACATGCCTTCCTATTTCTAGTACATAGTACATCTGAATATATAGCATGTCCTTACATAAAACTATTATTTTTTTGTATCCCGCATCAATCAATATGACGAGACACCTTTAGTATATGCAGTGCGATATTAGTTGCATCTTTCATATGATTTATAGAATGCACTGCTTCTAATTTGTTGAAATGCCATTTATGATGGGACGCTTTTAACTTGGCAGAGTCATATTGGTTGCATCTTTCATGTGTTGTCTAGCTTGCGTTGATTCTTATTTGTTGGAATGGTTTCTGCTTAGTTTACACAAATAGTTGTGAATATGCCATGCCATCCTGTTTTTCGTACATAGACCATCCTGGTATCATGTGTTTGCCTTACATCTAAGTAGTGATTGTCAGTACCATGCACAAATGAGTTCTGAAGAGAGAATTTTATTTCTTTTTCTTGTCGGTTTTACTTGACAATTCAAAATCAATAAAGCGGAAGGAAGTTAGCAAGGCAGCGGATAAAGGTGCTCCTTCCAAACGGAGGGCCTCTACAAATTCTACTCCTCCATCCCCCCAAGATGATTTGCAAGACAACACATGCATAGACACTCAACGTAGCTGTGTTGATGATGAGCACGTCTCCCCTAGTGCACCATCACAGGTGCTCCCTCTAACTTGGCACTGTTATATGTGGTTGCATGTTATGTATGATGTCTAGCTTGTATTGCTTCTAGTTTTGTTGAATTCCATCTGCTTACTTTACACATTATTCTTGTGAATAAGACACGTGTTCATGTTTCTAGAACATACAATATATGTCTATCACACCATGTTCTTACATCAAATTACTACTGTTGTATAACCTGCAACAATCACTTATCATAAGACACGTTTGACTTGGGAGTGTGATATAGGTTACATCTCGCATTCTTTTCTAGCTTGTACTACTAATTTGTTGAAATGACACTTATGACGAGACAGTTTTAACTTGGTAGAGTGATATTCATTGCATCTTTCATATGGTGTCTAGCTTTCATTGCTTCTAATTTGTTGAAATGCCTTCTCCTTAGTTTACACATCATAAGCTGTGAATATGCAATGGCACTAATGATGAGAGACCTCTAACTTGGTAGTGTGATGTTGTTTGCATCTTGCATATGATTTATTTCTTGTACTACTTCACATTTGTTTAAACGCCATTTATGATGAGACACTGTTAACTTGGCAGAGCGATATTTGTAGCATCTTTCATATGGTGTCTACTTTCCATTGCATTGCTTATAATTTAGTGAAATGTTTTCTCCTTAGTTTACACATCATAGTTCTGGTTATCTCTTGCCGTCCTATTTTTTGTACATATTACATCCTCCTATCATGTGGTTGTCTAACATCAAAGTTCGGTTCGTCTGTATCACGCATCAATTTGTTCTGAAGAACTAAATTGTTATTCGTTTTTCTTGTTGGCTTGACTTAACATGGCACAGAGAAAGAGGAAGCAACACAGAATGACAGGGAATGGGAAGCGGAAGAATCCTGCAGATTCTGCAATAGAAGGTCCAAGTCCAGCAGAAAAATCTACGAATAGGGTATCCCGTGCTACACGAGCTATAGAACAAGCCAAATAGAAACAAATAGCTATCATCAAACAAGCAGAGACAGCCCTAGTTGTTGCAACACCTTCCATAGTACTACCAGCTCCACGACTTACTCGTGCGTCAACTGAGCTAGCAGCATGTTCCCAAGCTCCCTTGCCACCTAACACTACTTCCCAAGCACTCTTGACACAAGACGAGTTGGCAATATCAGATGAACCTTGTGAGCTTCAACAACAAGAAGGTAGTTGCTGGAGTCAAGTTACAGTTGCATGCTTCTTTATATGTAGTATCACAGTTTGATGTACACTAACACTTCCTATGTTCGTTGTTGGACTAGCTCCTAGGCGCAAGACAAAACAAACATCAGGGATAGTGCTCGATAGGTTAACTAAATCTAGAGGAGGAAGAATGGAGATCCGTTTTGAGGCAGGTTTAAAAAGGCCACGTGATGCTACAGAGTCAGCCAAGTTTGTATCAGAGGCAGTGAATGCCGTTAGGTGTCATGTACGTATCCTCCCAACATGGATTCAGTACAGGAATGACAAAGACGAAACCCAGTTCAACACCTTCCTCGACCATTTATCTGTAAGTATGGTTATGTATGGAAACTAGTAATATCGTCTTGCTCTGTCCCATACTTTCTAGGTTGCTGATAATGAGACTCCCATAATTTTCAACAGATGAGGTTCAAGTTGGATAGCCAAGATGATGCAACCAGACAAGCTTGCACCCATGTTTTCAAGTCTGCTCTGCAAAAATATCGGTATAACTTGAGGAAAACTCACTTTGAAGGCAAGGCTAACATTGAAATTGCCCAAACATCTTTAGTGGAAAATATATCGGATGAAGACTGGAGAGGCCTCGTTAAACACTGGTCTGCTCCGAAGTGTCAGGTACATTATATATATATATATATAGGACAAGGCTATTTTGTTACTAGTAACAGAATATTATTTTGTTACCCTCGTCCTTATAAGGCGCGGCCGGCCCCAAAAGAAGAAAACTACCCTGATCCACCCCGCAGATCCTTCTTGCCACCTCCTCTCCGTGCCCATCGCCGCCCGACCTCCTCCCCACCGTGCTGCTGCCCGGCCTCCTCCCAGCGCGCCGCGGCCGGACTCCTCCCAGCGCGCCTCCGGCCGGCCTCCCCCCATCGCGCCGCCGACCAGCCTTCTCCTCGAGCGCGCTGCCGCCCGGCCCTCTCCCCGTCGCCGGCAGCATCTCCATTCTGCTCCGGCCACCTCTCTCCCTCCGACCACTATAGGCGCGCGCGCGCGACGCAGCTTCGCAAATCCAGCCCACTTCCTGATCCCGTCTCCTCCTACGGCAAGCCACCACCACCGTCCGCCGCCACCCCATGCCCCGCCGCCGCATGCCGCCACCCCTCGCCCCGCCATCGCGTGCCGCCAGCCCACTTCCCATTCCTATGCATGCTGCTGTGAGGGTGCGAGGCGGATGACGGAGCGGCGACACACGCGCTAGGGATGCAGAGGACAGGCACGACGGCGACGCAATGTGGTGGTCATGGCGGTGATGCGCCTGTGCATCGCCCAATCCCTTGCTGACCGCCGCTCGAAGCTGCCCTCCACACTGCCGACTCATCACCGGCATGCCCCCCTGCTTCCTCCCGTGTGGCCTTCTTCCTCAGTCCGTACTGAGTCCCTAGCCGTTCTTCTTCGCCAACACCTGAAGGTCCTGTTTCTTCATCTCATCATCTTCATTTATTTTCGCTGCTCGCTTGGCAGTTCATAGAAAAAAAAATTGAACGGGGGTCTCTAAATATTTTCTTGATATATGTCTAAACAGGACCAATTTTGCCATGTTTTCTGCTTGTATGTGCGTGGTTGAACTATTTAGCTTTTGGGTGAAGTTCAAACTTCATATGTGTGAAGGTCGAACCAAATTCAGTTTTGTACTTATGAGGTTGAGCCAGTTTTTTAGGCTACTGAAACCAATCATTTGATAGGGAATTCAAAAGAACAGTATACATGAGCATACGTGAAGTTCAAGTTCTTGGTTCAGGAAAGTAGACATCCCATTTTACACTCTTCTATATTTTTGGTCACAAAAACATTAGGAAGAAAAATGCTGAATCGAGAAGTTCACACACTACTGTCTCAAACGTCCGGACGTTCTTTTCCGTACGCAAAAATTGAATATAGGTTAATTCCCCATGAAATTCGCTTTGTTGCTTTTCTTCCTCACCCAGCTATGTTATCCAAAAAATAGTTCAATTTTGCTAATTCATCTAGTTTTGATTAGATAAATTTTGTAGTTCATTTTGCTGATTCCTACTAACTATAGTTTCTTTGGTTTGTTGCAGCAGATCAAGCTAAATTCGAGAGAAAAAAAATTCAGTTCACCTTTGTGTGTTTTTTCAGATCGTCTTACACTTCAAGCACCAAATTGACACAGCGGCTTCTGCTGCTGGTGCTAGTGTGGATGTTTAGCAAGTTCAACTACCAGTCTACGCCGAGTTCAGGTACATTGTCATGGATGGCCAAGTTCAGGGATGCCTCTGTGCCTAAGGCAAGTTGACGCACTTTAACCAGTACTTTCTAATAGTCCTATTTATTGCTTTGATCTTGTACAGCAAGCTGAGAACATATCTATTGATCTGACATGTTAATTAGGGATTTAGTTTTCTCTCGTTCTTTCAGGAGAATTAACATTGGGTGGTGGGTAGCACATAAAATGCATGCCCGCCATATGGTTGCTATATTGCTGCAGTAGGATTTTAGATTTTTCGTTCTACCTTGGTTGCACTGAATACGTGACATGTTGTGAAATAATTAAGTACGGTATTCTGAGGCACTCTTGCTGTATACACATGGTATGACTATTCTGAAAAAGTTAAAATTATAAAAGCAGATAAGTTCACGGGTTCACCGGTGGAAGTCCGAGGAATAAAAAGATCAAAGAAAAGGAGAGTTCAGAAAATGGTAGTACTGTGTGTTGTTGGTTGATGTCTCCTATTTCCTGAAGCTCCTGCTGCTTGCTAGCTACTTGTTGTGCGTGCGTCTTTATGTGCTGCTGCTGTTTGTTGCTGCAGCAGGGTGATGTGAGAGAGATAGTTAGATAGCAAATGGAATGATCTTCCACATTTACTAACTCGTGACACACTTGGTTCAGTTTCTAAATTTAATCTAGTTCAATTAGAATTTTAATTCAGTTCAAAGACTGTTGCTATTTATCTCCTTGATGTTCAGTTTTGTGTTCTATTGTTTGCCCCAATTGATCCTTGTGTTAATGTTTGTATATGTTGTGCACTTCTGATCCCATAGTGAAGTGAAAAATGACAAGCGAGCTAAGTACTAGTTCGGAAAGTTTGCAAGTTTGAACACATAAACCTAAAAAATTTCATTGAAAAAGTTTGGTTTGCCTGTTCCGTGAAAATGTCTTGCTAAAGAAATATCTCTTGTGCACTTATTTTATTCC
>NC_041381.1:318092932-318135888 GCF_002162155.2 Triticum dicoccoides | reverse complement strand
GCCCGTGTCCCGCCGCCGCCTAGCCACCCTGCACCCCGCCGCTGCTCGAGCCTCCTGCCAGCTACGCGCCCCGCACTTTAGCGCGTAGGCCGTTCAACTCCGACACCCAAGGTCGTTCACGTCCGCCATGAGTGCCGGTTCAATGCCGCCCCGACAACCCAGCGCACATGGAGAACTACAAAAGAGGTTCAATTTCTGAACTTTTGAACGCTAAGAGGTTCAGTTCGGAACTTGGTATGGTGGGTGTACTACTGATAATCTCAAACTTCAGTAAAGAATTTTTGGAAATAGATAAATGTGTGTATGCAAAGTGCTGTGTGATGGGATGTGGCCTATGGCTGGGTTAATTAGCTAGAGATCTCAATTAGCTATGCCGGGGCAGATCCTTTGTGTCTAAGAAGAGAAGCAAGCGTGCTGCTCATCATTTGCCATCATCCATCTTTACTCAAATTATGTTCGTCTTCTTCAGTTCATCTTTGAAATTTCGGTCCATTTTCTGTTGGCAGGATGCATAAAAAAAATCGAAGGCAGCAACTCAAAAATAGATGAATGTTGGAAGGAAGATGTATAAGGCTGAGAGGAAATGGCATCTTGAGGTCTGTTACCCTTCAACTTATAGACATATATGCTCAGTTATTGTTGTGTAACATAGAGTTACCCTGGATCTAAATGCTCCTTCTCTTGTGTATTTCAGTTCAACAATTGGTGGTTCTTCAGGTCACTTTAGCGTGCATTTTCAGTACAACTTCTAGGCGAGGAGGACGACAGTGACGACTCCTTCAGATTTTTTCTGTGTTGCTACATCGCCGGTGCAAATTGTGGAGAAGACGCGGTCCTAGGTGTGTGCCTGGTTGTGTGTGTGCATGCTAATTGCCGGCTGTGTGTGTGCAGGGTACATCAAGTCGGCAGCCAGTGTACTAGGAAGTAGTGAGACGGAGGGATGAAACAGTGGAGCGGGTATGTGCGTCGAGCTGCCACTGCACTTGTGCGTCTGCTACCTCAAATGAACTTGGCTAATTGTAATTGTTGCTACTAAACGGGTATGCGTGTGTTCCTTTTGGTAGCATGTTAATTCTCGTTATAATGTACACTGATTATCGTTCCAGGAATGGAAGTTTTAGGAAGAATTTGATGCATGCTGAGCTACTGGAATGGGAGTCATTTCTGTATATGTTTCTAAACTACAAACAAAATCACATGGTGGATTAGTGGTGCTAATCTGTCTCAGTTCAACTAGTTAAATAATCTCATTATACCTAGATGTGCTAACCAGTTTGACTATCTCAATTCAACCAGTTAAATTGTCTAGGTTCAAATATATTTACTATGCCAAGACCAAATATTAGTTAATCGTTCTTCCACTTCCTCCACAAGAACTTGAGCTCTAAAAGATTCTGTGTTTCCACTTGCATAACAACTCATGGAACAACTTCTACAGACCTAGCTAGTGTGACCATCAAAATACAAAGCATAGTTTATCTTAGTTCAAGTACATAAGAAAACATAAGTCCACTCCGTAAAAATAACAGTAGATGCAGGAAGTTTAGTTTTGCTATATGCGATTGGTAATGCAGATGTGTTCTTTTGTGGTGGAGATTTCGGTAGTAAACTATGCAAACAATTTAAAAGTACTCAAGTCCAACATGCAAACCAGTAGCAGTCCTATAGTGCAACATGCATCAAATTCAAAAATAGCAAACCTGGCTTGAAACAAATTCACATCTGGTTGTTTATTTCATAGCTCGTTGTTTCTAATATAAGCCTATGCTTCTATTATAATCTAGTTGTTTATTTTGTAGCTCACTTTTTCTAATATAATGTTAAAGTCCACTAGATGAAAATTTCTCTGTGTTAGCTATATCAGTACTAGTGCTCATCGGTACAACAAAGTAACAGTACTAATCAGTACAACTTACAAAGTAGCTTCAATCATAAGTTCGATTTCATCTGTGATTCCATGTTATTTGTGTATAGTACAACGGGTATTTGTATTCTGTTCATTTCATCTACTTGTCGGTTGTAAGTCCAATTACATAAGCTTTTCCATGTTGTATTCGTGCAAGTTCATCCACCGCTGCGACCACGCCTCCCCCCTCACGATTTCTCATTGATATCGCTGTATTCGTGCTTGTTTCGTGAGTTGCCTGATGGAAGTTCTGCAATTGTCAGTCCAGATGGAAGAAGGAGATCCGTCCAAAGTGTGAGTTTTGCGACGTCGACGTGCAAGTTCTACAATTTATCCATCTAGATGGGAGAAGGAGATCAGTCCAACCAACGCATCTAAAACGCAACATATGCAGAGCCATTCGCCCGAGGTATCGGAATAATCTAATGTTTTTTGTGTTCATTGGATTTCCGGATTGTTAGTGCAAGTAATGCATTCTATTTTTGCCTGTTCACTCCAAGTGGGAGAGCAAAAGTAAGCACTGTCTGCTTAGAAGTTGTGTTTGAAACCCATTTTTAATAGTAAAACAAATAAATCAGTGTGGTAATGCTTTATTGTTATAGTTCTTAAGTGACTGAAATTTTGACCATGTGTTTAGAGTTAAGCAACTACGTAAGTTGCATGATGTATTGATCTACTTGTCATGCTGAAGTTCATTGGCTTCTTAAAATTTCAGATATAAACAAGCTGGTGGCCGCCCATCTCTGCATGTATTTTATTTGGGATTTAAGTCTCTCTATAGATCATGTTATGAGTAATGCAATCGGACGAGGTTGCTAGGAAGATATTTAGTTCACCTTTAATGTGATTTGCACTTCATGTTTACAGAGCCAAATCCTGGCGCGCCCAGCCGCTGCTCGTGAACCCCGCCTCCATCAGCTCCACTTCACCAGAGCCGTCAGTCCACAGGAGTAGGGGTAGCGGATCCCCTATAGCGGCCAAATCCCAGTGCGCCAAGCCGCTACTCGTGAACCACGCCTCCATCAGCTCCACTACACCGGAGCCGTCAATCCGCAGGAGTAGGGGTAGCAGGTTCACCCGATGTCTGACGCCTTCTTCCATCTCCAAAAATCTTGTTTTTTGAGTTCAGTTCTTCGTCACATGTTTCACTAACTTACAAACACCTGAACCGGAACTCAATCTCGTGTGTTACCGTCCTCTCATCTGGTCTGTTTTATTCTCAGGGACGCATTCATGGCTTCATTCAACAAGTGGAATGTGGGAAGATGTTGATCAACAAGTCTGCGGTATTAAGGTTAGCTACTAGTACATATTATGGAGTTGGGGACATGAGGGAGCGAGTGGTACATGGATCGGTGGGTGTAGTCTTTGTAGGTCAGTAGATTCTTGTTGAAACAACTCTTGTACAACTCTTTCTATCTCACTCATATTTCTAGTTTTTGCATGGGGCATCTTCTAGCATATGATTGAAACCCATTTCCTGTTGTATTATGCATTTAAAAAATCATAAGTAGTTAAGAGTTCATTTGTGGTGGTTAGCAATTCAATAGCTAGAAAAAGGATACATCAGTTCAAATATGCTTGCCATAAGTATTTAAGAGTTTATTTGCGGTGGTTAAAAATGAAGGTACTTTGTTCCGAGGACAAGAACAACTAGAAGTTCAAATGCTGATGTGTTAAAAAAACTCCAGCTACTTTGTTTAAGCTTTTGATGTCTTAATTTCTGCACTTCTATATAGAATTTGGTGGCTCACTTTTGCTAATTTTCTGCAGTTCTCAGGTTAGAAAACAATCAGTTCCATGTGTATTTAACAGCAGGTCCATGTATATTTCACAGCAAGTCCATATATTACTACATGAGAAGTACTGCTAGTGAGACTTCACTGCTCCATTACAACAAACGTGTATACACAATCCTCGTTTGACAAAGTACTCTGCTACTGCTGGTTTCAGTTCCCTCACTGGATTTGCAGGCTCACAACCATCCTCTAACACCCCGTCAGTGCCACCAATTTGAAGGAGCTCCATGACTAGTATCTCTGAGTTCTAATGCTCCTAACGATCGTTTGGAATCTTATCTTCGATATCTTGTTGATATGGAATAGTAGAATGTCGCAATATATACTTGTACAATTTTTTTAGTACTGATGAATAGTACTTGCCTTGACAGTACAACGGCATGCTTCGCTGCCAGTTGCGAGGATGTGCAACATATGTTTAAGAAAGCATTTATGTTGTATTACAAACAAAAGTCTTTCCTCTGTTCCATAGAAGATTGTGTGACTTTTTTAAATACATTTTAGAAAAGAAGTGTACAGACTGTAGCTTAGCATTTGATAATTGTTTGCAACATGTACAACCCGTGGATGATTATGTAATTGTTTTCATGCGTTACCATATGTCCAACAGTTCAGTATGTATTTTATAATCAGTTCAAAGGGCATATCAAATTCGGTATGGATTGTTGCATCAATGGTTACTATCACAAAACACAAAAACATTTCTTGGAGAAGAAAATTCAGCCAATTCAAGTATATAAACCAAGCAAGTTCGGTGATGATGACACGTCGAAACACATTTTAAACTAAACCTAAATGTTACATTTCTACAAGTGCAAGTGATCAACCCGCTGAACATTCCGGATTGTGAAAAATAGCTCAATACAAACACACACATATATCAGTACGAGTACTTTGTTTATCAGACGGGAAAACAACAGGATGTGTCTTGCCGTATTGAAAACTTTTTAAATAAATACAAAGTAAAGTCTAGTATGTGGAAACACGCTCAATACAAAATCATATAGACATCCGTTCAAGTACTTTTTTGGAATCATTCAAAACTATTGTGAAAAATACCTCATTACAAACACACAAATATACCAGTACGAGTACTCTGTTTTTTTGAAGGAAAAACACCATGACGTGTCTCACCGTAATCCAAATTACTCTTCAACGGCTGCAAATATGAGAAAACATTCAACATGACTAATTTTCACATTTTCGATAGCTATCCAACGGTATATTATTTGCCCCATTTCGACAAACTTTAAAAAGAATCGCGTTCAAAATCAAATTTGACCGTATTCAAATTCGTTTTTAAACCGTACGGAATTAGAAAAACATTTTAATACAAAAAAGTTGCGCATTTTCGGTAGCTTTCCAACACCGTATCATTTGCATCAATCCGACAATCGTGAAAAATATGTTGCGCCTAGAATTTCACCGTTTTTCAAATTACTTTTAAATCATATAGAATTAGAAAAAACAATACATATATGGAAGATGTGGATTTTCACCATCTTTCCAGCGCCATCTTATTTGCTCAATTCCGACAAACCTTTTGAAAATTGAGTCCAAAATACGATTCACGTTTTTGGTTTTGAAAAAAAACTGTTTTTTTCAAAACTGCTCTTAAACCATAATGATTTTGCAAAAACGTTCAATATACTTGAAATATGGTTGTCAAGAGCTTTCCAACGATATATTACACGCCCCGTTCCGACAAAAAAATTAGAAAAAGTTTTTGAACTAAAGAAGACGATCTGTTAAACACAACTGAAAGCATCAGTTCAACCGCTTTGAAAACATCAGTACAACCACCTGAAACCGTCAGTTCAAAAAGGGTAATAGAATAATATTCTGTTACGCGTAACAGAATAGCCCAGATGTGTGTGTGTGTGTATCTGTGTGTGTGTGTGTGTGTGTGTGTGTGTGATCAGATCACATGTTGAAGTCCTATTTACGCCCGTGCCACACAAATCTATCTTCTTGTAGGTGAACTGTTCAAAGAACGAGGCCAACCGTATGAAAGTGAAATTCCAACAGACGACAGTATCCCGTAGCTATATTGCACACTGCGAGGCTCTTGTAATTAGCTGTCGTTTCACTCTTTTCGCTGTACCATATTATCATATCTATATTGACTTGTTCCAAATGCAGAGGAAAGCCCGCAAGAACCAAAAGTACCTGAACCAAATGTCGTGGTACTAAGTCTGACAGTAAGAATATGGGGTATGAATGAGGAGGCAAGGCCCTAGCTACGGCGAGGTTGTACACACGAGTTTACGAGTTCAGGCCCCTCTCGGAGGAGGTAAAGGCCCTACGTCTCAGTGCCCTGAGGTGGTCGACTCGAATATGGGTGTCTGTTACAAGGGGTGCAAACCCTTGTCCCAAAGGAGGGGGTGGGTTATATAGAGTGCGCCAGTACCCCAGCCGTCCCCCGTTACAGGGTTCAATGTACATTAAGACAGGGCGTTACTGGTAACGCCATCTATAAAGTGCTATCAATGATCTTTAAGACTACGGAGCGAACGGCTGACCGTTGTCATCCTGAGTAACCCTAGGTCTTCTGTACTCCGAGTGGTTTCCTGTATGGTCGAATGACTCCATCCAGGTCGAGTGAAATTGGGGGTATCCGAGTGAGGTGACTGGTCGAGTGGATTGCACTCGATGGCTTCAGTTGATACTTCCTGTTGTGCTTTGAATGTCTTTGCTTCTAGGGTAGTGACCTTGGGTAGGGCGTATAGGTCAGGCCTATGAACCTACCCTAGGTCTATGGCACCGTCATTAGCCCCCTAATGGATTGAGGTCCGAGTGAAAAGAAAGTCGAAATTGGTCCTGCCTTGACTCTTGTACTTCACAAGCATTCACACTGGATTCGAGGTCCATGCTGAAAATTCGGCTTCATTTCAGTCGCCTTGATCGATTCAGAGGTTGTCGAGTGAACTTACGCTAGCACTCTTCGAGTGTTGCTATGACGCGAAATCTTCGGTGCGATTGGTTACTGCGGATCCCGGATCTCACGGGATTCAAAAATTTGGGTAAGCGCGCGAGGCGGAGCACACCGTAGTAAACAGGACGGATAGACAGGGGCACCTCGATTTCTGCGCCACCTTTTTCGCCACATATCCGGTGCGCGACTGTTGCAGGATTTGACAGGATCGCTCGGGCCCACGCATCAGCCACTCGAAAGTAGGCCCTTAAAAGGCGTCGAGGCCGAGGCGTCTGCAGTGCACTCCCATTCCCATTCTTCTTCCTCTGCTCCTCCACCAAATCCTCTTTCGCCCTCGACGCCGCCGCTCCACCAGTGCGCAGCCCATCACCATGGTGAAGGACAAGACAACAACATTGGAGCACGCAAAAGAGGCGACGATGACAACGAAGGGCAAGAAGGTGAATCGAGGGTCGTCATCGAGGTCCAGGCTGCCGCCGGGTTGGATTCAGGGAGACTGGATCCGTTCTACACTCCGGCCAGAGGATCTCGTAGATCTGGCCGCCGCGGGCTTGATCACCGCCGGGTCTTTGTGGCTGCCGGGGGATGAGATAGAGCCTTAGCCATGGGCGGGTGAGTGTGGCCTTCTGTCCACCCACGTCGACCGTGGTTTCTCCCTTCCCCTGCATCCTATCTTCCGGGGCTTTCTAAACTTTTTCGGTGCTCAGCTTCACCACTTCTCTCCCAATACCATCACGTATCTTGCTGTGTTCGTGTCTATGTGCGAAAACTTCTTGGGTTGTCGACCGCACTGGGGTCTCTTCAAACACATTTTCACAGTCCCTTCCCAAACCGTGAAGAAGGCAAATCCGAATGACAAGAGGACGCACGTGATCTAGATGTGCGGGGGTTTAGGGATTCAGATGAGAAGAGGAGCACTTTTCCTCCTATGACACTTCCCGAGTCAGTTAGGGGCTGGCAGTCGACCTGGTTCTACTACCAGGACATTGCAACCCCAGGTCAGTCGACCGGTCTTCCTCCCTTTTCCCTAGATCGAGTCCAGCAACCTTCTTCACTAATTGTGACCGCACCAGAGGAAGTAGAGACGGACATGTTGGTTGAGAGGGTTGTTTAGTTGGTCCGTCAGGGTGTAACTGACATGGATTTGTTGGAGGTGTTTCTTAGTCGACGCATCCAGCCGCTCCAAGCCCGTGACCACTCGATGTGGATGTACTCGGGCTCCAACGACACCGCTCGGGTCCACCCAGAGGAGGTTTCCTATGAGACGGTGGCCCTGTGGCTGAGGAGCATTACCGAAAACAAAGATAACCCCAGGGGGCCAGGAGAGTCAATCCATTCGATGCTGACAACCAGCCGGACAAGGTATGATCCTTGCTACCGAGTGTACTTCAATCTATCTTGCAACTGTTTCTGAATCTGACTAATGTTCGATTAACTTCTTGCCTTGCAGGTTTATACTGAGATGTATTCAATGCCGAATGGGGAACAAGCCCAGGAGCAAGTCCAGGAGGGAGCGGATAGCACAGAAGAGAGTGCTGACTGGCAATCTCCTGATGATGAAGATGAGGAAGAGAATGATGAGTCAGACGATGAAGAAGAGGAGGTCGACTCACCACCTCGCATAGAGCGTCGATCCAAGCAGTTCCATGATCCAGCGGGCGGGAGTAACAAAACTGTGGCTCCGAGTACACAAGTGCATAAGCGCACTCGGACTTCGACTCCGGAGCCGTCAGAGAAGGTTGCCAAGCAGCCCAAGGTTGCCCCTTCAAAGTCTCGGAAGACCTTGCCCAAGATCAAGATGGACGTTTCTGTTGCTTCTACGTGAGTGTTCTGTCTCTCTGTGTTTTCCTACTGACTCATACTTCTGCTCTGACCGACTGGATTATGAACTTTTCAGTGCTGCAACTTCCTGCACTTCCATGGATATTGACAAGGCCCAAGATGATGAAGAGACTGATAATACGACAACTTACAAAGCTGGTACAATCTTGCAATCTTGAACTTGTTTTGTCGACTGGGTTGTCGGTCGATTGAGCTCCTATGGTTGCATTTTGTTGTAGCTCCACGGGACGTCATTGAGCTTCCAGACGACAATGAAGAAGTGCCTCTAAAGACTACGGGAAGGAGGGGCAGGGCTTCGAGCAGGAGCACAGTCGTAAGCCAGGAGCCTCGGTCGACATCAGCGCTGGAGGCGGTGGTCCAGCGATCCGGAGATCCAGCTTGGGCCAATGTTTCCTTTGTCAATCCATTGTCGACTGAATGTCCCTTGGCATCGACAGCTGAAGCCTCTGCTTCGCCTGCACAGCTCCATGTTTCAGATCCTGTGATCGCTCCAACTGTACTGCCATCATCGCTCTTTGCTACACATCACACTCCAGATGACCCAGCGAGTCCCGCCAGGGAAGCCCTACTCCCAGCAAACCTTATGATGGAGCAGATGAAGGTGGTGCATGAGGCCAATCAGGCTGCCTACACTGCCAGCTCTGCTCTGCATGTCAATATCAAGGTCAGTTGGTTTCCGACCGATCTCTCGATTTGATTTTTGCCTTGTTACGATGTGGTAGTTGCAACTGCTGCTTGATTGTCCATAAGATGTCTCTGGATGAGCGTTTTGGAACCTTTATGTGCATCTATCATGGGTCTGCATTTTGCATCCAATCACCCACTGGGTGTTTTGACTTAGTGTTGAATAGTTCTTCTACTTGAGTCGACCAGGTTGAGTCGAGTGTTTTTTAACCAGTGGGGGCACGCAGAGTGCACCCACTAGGTGTAGTCCTCGAGACCACCAGCGGGTGTTTGATGCAGCAGGGGTCTTTGTCGAATGTTACTTCATTGTTCTTTCACTCAGTTGAATAGCTCGATCCGAGTGGAATCCAGACAAGTGGGGGGACGCTGAGTGCACCCACTGGGTGTAGTCCCCAAGACCACGGTCGACTGCTGGTAGATGGCTGGGGTCTGAGAATCTCTATCTCTTTTTTGCATACTCATGCTGGGCAGACCATGCCGAGTGGATAACCGGACAAGTGGGGGCACGCCAAGTGGACCCACTGGGTGTAGTCCCTGAGACTACTGTTGAATGTTTGATTCGGCGGTACTCTTAGAGCAATTTTTGCTGTGATTAACCTTTGTTTATGTCGACTGACATATCTTATTTGCTGACCGTAGAAATCTTGTGATCTTGGAGCCCAATTTGCTGAACTGGAGAAGAAGCAGATCAGCCTCAACCTCGACCTAGAGCTGGCCAAGAATAATGTCCATAAGGCCTAGGAAGAAGCAGTTACCATGGGAGGTAATAATTCGTCGACTGTCCACTTTATGCCTTTTTTCTTTTAGTCTCTTGAACTGAGTGACTCCACTTGAACATATGTGCATAGTGAAAACCATCAACTCCAAGCTCGTCTGAATAATGTTATTTCTTTAGAGAAAATGAATCAGGCTCTGGAGAAGAAGGATCAAGACCTTGTCGCAGCACAAAAGGAGGCGCGAGAGAAAACGGCACTTGCCGATAAGAAGTTGGCCTCATTCAACAAGCTGGAAGAGGAGAACTCCAAGCTGAAGACTGCCGTTACTGAAGCCAAAAAGGAGGTTGCGAGGCCGAACAAGGACAAGGATACCTTGACTGACAAGGTTGGAAGTCTCACAGAAAAGAAGGGCAAACTGGAGGCTTATCTAGGACGACTTGCTGAGAAACCGGTCTTGAAGCTTGAAGGTATTTCCTCTTATTCGACGGATTTGCCGATGTCGACTGACACATCTTATTTAACTGTCGACTCACCGCTTTTCCGACTATGTAGAACTCTGTCAAGACTTCAAAGAAGAGACTGGGCGGGTCGAGACAGGTCTTGACCCCATAAACTCTCCTGTCCAAGATGACATCGCGATGAATGTGCTGCGATTGGAGTCTCGTCTGGACAGTGTTGTGGATTATCTTGCTCGTCTGAAGGTGGCGATGTCATGGATTGACACTGAACTCCAGCCCCAAGCGGAATTCCAGAAAGATCTCAAGTCTTTGATGACTCAACTGAATGAAATCCCTGGTCGAGTGAAAGAGTAGAAGAAGTTGTTTGCTCGCTGTGGCGCCGATGTTGCTTTGTCGTTGGTCCGAGTCCACTGCAAGGATGTCAGAGAAGACAAGCTGGCAGCTCTCAAGGTTGCCCACACTATGAAGCTCAACTTCCAGTCCTTCATGGACACCTTCATCGACGTTGCTACTCGTATCGTAGACAACATTGATCTTGACAGCTTCGTCAAGCCAGCAAGTCCTCCTCCCGCTGAGTGAACAAACATTATGCCCCACCTTTATTTGCCTTGGAATGCCGAGTGATTTTGTAACCATTAAACTCTTTTAGGCCTGATACCTGAGTACTGCCCATGTGGTTCTGAACTTTTCCGGGATTTATCTGAACTTGGTTTTCTTTGAATATGATGGCTTTGCCTTTATCGCTTTTGGATGTTTTTCGATTCTGAGTGGAACTTGACCCTTCCACTCTTCGTCGAGTGGCTCGGACAACGTAATCGATCGACACCTTGTCGTCCTTGCGGATCGGGATTGAGCGTATGTTGTACTTGTGATGCAGCTTTGACGATGTGTTCAGTCGACACCTCGTCGTCCTTGCGGACCAGGATGGAGCGTACATTGTACTTGTGACACTTAGGCGAGTTCGGGGTCACGGCTAAGCCCTCGAGTGGGAGGATTGCTCTCCACTCAGAGTGTTTTTAAACTTAGGCGAGTACGGGGTCACAGCTAAGCCCTCGAGTGGGAGGACTTCTCTCCACTCAGAGTGTTTTTTTAACTTAGGCGAGTATGGGGTCGCAGCTAATCCCCCGAGTGGGAGGATTGCTCTTCACTCGGAATGTTTTTTTAACTTAGGCGAGTATGGGGTCATAGCTAAGCCTCTGAGTGGGAGGATTGCTCTCCACTCGGAGTGTTTTTTAACTTAGACGAGTACGGGGTCGCATCTAAGCCCCCAAGTGGGAGGATTGCTCTCCACTCAGAGTATTTTTTAACTTAGGCGAGTACGGGGTCACAGCCAAGCCCCGAGTGGGAGGATTGCTCTCCACTCGGGGTGTTTTTTAAGTTAGGCGAGTACGGGGTCGCAGCTAAGCCCCCGAGTGGGAGGATTGCTCTCCACTCGGAGTGTTTTTTAACTTAGGCGAGTACGGGGTCGTAGCTAAGCCCCCGAGCGGGAGGATTGCTCTCCACTCTGAGTGTTTTTTTAACTTAGGCAAATCAGGTTCGCGGCTAAACCACCCACTGGGGGATTCGGACACAAATGATTATGGGAAATCAATCATTAAGATACTCCAAAAATCTTGTCTTTGGTAAGCAAACTGAAGGACTCCGAGTCTGAGTCACCGTAGACCATCAAGCGCCGGACGCCGAGTGAAATGGCCATACGCAACCCATACAATAATGCCTCATACTCAGCTTCATTGTTTTGAAGAATCAAAGTGAATCTGGAGGACATAACTGAGCTTGTCTCCTCTTGGGGACACCAAAACCACCCCTGCGCCAGAGCCATTCAACATCTTGGCCCCATCAAAGAACATAGTCCAATGCTCCGACTGAATCTGAGTCGATTGCTGCTGTTCAATCCACTCTGTGAGGAAATCTGCTATAGCTTGGGACTTGATGGCTTTCTTTGTCTCAAACTTGATATCTAAAGGAAGGAGTTCAATCGCCCATTTTGCCACTCGACTAGTTGCGTCTCTGTTATTCAGAATTTCTGACAATGGGGCATCGCTGACGACTGAAACCAAGTGGTCTGAGAAGTAGTGTGCAACTTTCTTCGTGGTCAGGTAAATCCCGTAAACAAGCTTCTGATAATGAGGATATCTCTACTTGGACAGGGTCAAGACCTCTGAAATGTAATACACAGGGCGCTGAACTTTAAAGGCTTTGCCTTCTTCTTCCCACTCGACCATGAGGACTGTGCTAACAACATGTCTAGTGGCTACTATGCTAACAACATGTCTAGTGGCTGCGATCTAAAGTAGTAAAGGCTCCTTGCTGACTAGAGCGGCAAGCACCGGCTGTGTGGAAGGCAGGGCTTTGAGCTCTTCAAACGCTGCTTCAGCTTCATCATTCCACTCGAACTTGTCAAACTTCTTCATCAGTCGGTAAAGAGGCAGTGCCTTTTCACCGAGGCATGAGATGAATCGACTAAACACGGCCAAACAACCAGTAAGCTTCTAAACATCGTGCACACGCACAGGGCGCTTCATTCGGAGGATCGTGCCAATCTTCTCTGGGTTCACATCGATCCCTCGTTTCGAAACAACGAAACCAAGAAACTTTCCACCTGGGATTCCGAATGTGCACTTTAATGGATTGAGCTTGATATCATATCTTCTTAAGTTGGCAAAGGTTTAGCGAGGTCAGTCAGCAGGTCGGAACCTTTGCGTGACTTAACCGCTATGTCATCCATGTATGCTTCCACATTCCGACTGATTTGAGTGAGCAGACACTTCTGAATCATGCGCATGAATGTGGCACTAGCATTCTTGAGGCCAAAGGGCATTATCGGTGTCAAAACCGGCGAATATCGGGTAGGGGGTCCCGAACTGTGCGTCTAGGCGGATGGTAACAGGAGACAAGGGACACGATGTTTTTACCCAGGTTCGGGCCCTCTCGATGGAGGTAAAACCCTACTCCTGCTTGATTGATATTGATGATATGGGAGTACAAGAGTAGATCTACCATGAGATCAAGGAGGCTAAACCCTAGAAGCTAGCCTATGGTATGATTGTTGTTCATCCTATGGACTAAAACCCTCTGGTTTATATAGACACCGGAGAGGGCTAGGGTTACACAGATCGGTTACAATGGTAGGAGATCTACATATTCGTATTGCCAAGCTTGGCTTCCACACCAAGGAAAGTCCCATCCGGACACGGGACGAAGTCTTCAATCTTGTATCTTCATAGTCTTGGAGTCCGGCCAATGATGATAGTTCGGCTATCCGGACACCCCCTAGTATAGGACTCCCTCAGTAGCCCCCAAACCAGGCTTCAATGACGACGAGTCCGGCGCGCATGTTGTCCTCGGCATTGCAAGGCGGGTTCTCCTCCAAATTCCATGTGCTTGCCGAATGGTGTCCGGCTTCCTTATAAATGTTGCGCTTCTTGGCTTCCACGTCCAATAATGGCCCTCTTCCACTTGTCGTACGAATGCGAAGAGCCAGGGTATTTTTACACTTTACCCCCTAGCTGCGCAAATAAGCTGCCTATAAGAGAGGCGAGGATCTAGATCCGAATCACACCATCCTCCTTCCACGAGTATTCATTGAAGCGCCTCTGACAAAAATCCACTCCATCATGGACAGTCGACGCGGCTCCTCCTCTCGCGCTCCCAGCCCTCAGCCAGGAGATTGAGGGAGATGTTCAGTCCCGCATAGTGAGCTAGTGACGCTCCAAGCAGAGGGATATTTCCAGCCTTCATTGTTCCAGTTCGAGCCGGACTTGCCACCTACAAGGGCGGAAAGCAGGCGGAGAGCGTCCCCAATCCCTCCAAAGGAGAGCGGGTATGCTTCGTCCCTTATCTAATAAGGGGACTCGGATTTCCCATACATCCGTTTCTCCGGGGGCTCCTGGAGTTCTATGGGCTCCAGCTTCACCACCTTACGCCTGCCTCCATCTTGCACATCGCGGGCTTTGTAGCCCTTTGTGAGCTGTTCTTGGGCATCAGGCCCATTTTGCATTGTGGAAGAGATTGTTCTGCCTCGTGCCCCGTTCTCACGAGGGGTCGATATATCAAGTGGGCGGAGCCGAAATATAGCGCATCGCCGGGACTGGATATCTATCCGGAACCCCGAAGAAGGCATCCGAAGACTGGCCTTCGGAATGGTTTTATATGGAAGACGTCCCGCTGCCGGACCCAGTTCGGATCGGCCTCCTGGAGTTCAACAACGCTCCTCTGAAGAAACGCCTGAGTTGGCGCCCGCGGAGCCCTCAACGGGAGAATGATAGGGACGTTCAATATCTGATGGGCCGAATAAGGTTATTGGCTCATTCCGAATTGACCATGATTGGAGTCATGGCCACATGCATCATGCGAGGGGTGCAGCCTCTCCAATATAGGGGCCACCCCATGTGGGATTTCAACGGGGAGGATGACGCCACCCGTCATGGCCGCAAGGGGCCGGGATCGGTTGCCGATCTGGTGAAGATCCTATCCGGCTTGTACAAGGGGGAGAAGGAGGACTTCCTCCGCGCGAGTCCATTGAATGGATTTTCGATGAACAACCCTCGAAGTTGGGTAAGCGGACGTTTGTCTATCCGATCCATATTCCCAAAGTTAAGTGTCTCACTTTGTGATTTCGATGCAGGAACTACGCCGGGCCGTAGAGGATATACACAGCCCGACTCCACAACCAGAGGATCCGGAACGATCCCTTGATCCGGCCTCCGAAGAGGATCCGGACATAAAGGTGGAGCTGATCGACGGGGTGTTCTATCAACTTAGCATGGACAATGCTTTGGTCACCATTACGGCCGACTACCCCGGTTTATCTCCGGCTTCCCAGGTAACTGTGACCGGAGTCCTGACATCATTACTCATCCATGCTTATTTCTGACCACCGTATACCAATGGTGCTCCGCAGGAGGTGCCTTTGAGGCGGGAAGCCGAACCTGCGGCAGCTGACCAACAAGGGGCAGCTCGGCCCAGCAGGCAGAAAAGAAGTGCGGCACGAATCGAGACGTCGCCGCAACGGTATGGCGCGCCCCCATGTTTCCGGAAAAGATTCCTGGAAGGCATACTAACGCTCGTGGTTTTTTCAGGAGAAAGAGCGCTCGCCGGACTGTGCCCGGAGAGGTTGCCAATCCCGCCTCCACCGGCCAGGCTCCAACACCAGGTCCGGAGGGGGAGGCGAACGCAAGGCGCGCGTCGGGTGCTCCTCCAACGGAGGACGCCGACAGGTTGTCTGCCATCAGATCTGAGGTGGAGAGCGCCATGAATCACAGGCACCGCCGGACAGTTCTTCGTGACGCATGCTTCTCCCCCGAGGCATTAAATGCCTTTAATTCGGGTGATGCGCACCTCCGTGCTGCTCAAGATGGTCTAGCCAGAGCCACGGAGCAGTATGTGAAAGACATACGGGTGAGGAATTTTGATAGTTATATATGCCAGTAGCCCCCGAGACTTAAAATAGTTAGAATAACTGATTTAAGGATCATTTGTTATGCTGGATCTTACGGAGAAGAATACCCACCTGTCCCAGGAGCTTCAAGAGTGCAAGGCCCAACTTGAGGCCGCACTAGCCGCCGCAGGGGGAGCCACAGAGACCCCCTCTGGTAATACATACTTCGAAAGATAAGTAGTTTGTGAAGTGCGGCGTGTGTATAAGTCTGACAATAATATTGCAGATGGCGCCGGACTAGATCCGGACAAGCAACAGCTACTACGCCAGCTGAAGGCCGGCGAGAAGGTTCTTATGAGGGTGTAGCAAGAGAGGAACAAACTCCAAGATGCCAACACTCAGCTGGGCGAGGAACTAAAAGATGTTCGGGCCCAGCTGTCTGACTCCGTGAAGGAGAATCGGCGGCTTCGTCGCGGCATTTATAGTAAGTGCTTGAGCAAACTTTTTGAAAAGAAGAGTTCGGCGAGGAAGTCGGTTGACAGAAATATGTCTGTAGGCGTGCTCACAGGTCGTCCTGCGGAGGAAATGCCCGATTCAACGAGTGACCTACTTCCCGAGCTACTGCAACTGCACGAACAAGTTCGGCAGGTGATCAGCGGGGTCGCCCAGGCCTTGTGGCCTTCCGTGTCCCTGCCCGAAGGTCTTGGAGAGCTTGCGGAAAAGCTTCAGGGAGCACGGCGGCGCTTCCGGTTGTGGAAGATATCGGCCTGCCGTCAAGGCGCCAGGGAGGCCTGGGCCATGGTGAAGACACGATATGCGAAGGCTGACCCAAACCACATGGCCGAGGTCGGACCTGTGGGGCCCGATGGGAAGGAGATCCCTGTGAGCTTAGTGTACGACCAAGTAGAGTTGGCCGCAATGTATTCACAGCGGGACTGTAAACTAGACAGTTTATTAGATGGTATCGAAGAGGAATACCGTCAGTCAGCTTGACTGTGTAATTTAAAATGACATTGAAAACGCCTTCTAGCCGGATTGTAGATCGTTTGTCTTTGCGGACCTTTTCGCTTCAACCTTGGGACCCGACAGTCCGGAGTGTGTCCGAATACCCTCACGGTTATGTAAGAAACCGGGGCATGCATGGAGACCAGGCGTAGGGGTCATTAGTGCTTTATCAGACAAGTGCCCAACTAGTTATGTTATATTACATGGTTAGTAAGAAACATCTTCCAGGGAGGATAGTTCCGTTAGGGGTTCCTTTCCCTGGGAGGCATGCCCTAAAGTGCATGTCCGGGCTGCGAAAAAAGCAGGAAAGCATCTGGGGGCAGATAAATAAATAGGTAAGAAATCATCTTTCAATTCACCGACCGAATATTCCCTTAAGAACGCTAGCTTTCGGCTTCACCCAGTCTGAGGTACACATCCGGCTGACCCGGCAGTAACAATCGCAGAGGTGCTTCCTTTACCTCCTAGCCGAACAATCGGGAACGTAGGGGTAAGCACAGGAGCCAGGCAACCCAGCTTGGCCAAAACTTAAGTCATATCGATGCATATAATGGTGAATAAAAGGCACATGCGGAAGTGTGACACATGTGTTGGGTATAAGGCCCGTATAAATAAGCTTCTGTTAAAGAAGCCCCCAGGTATAATGAGTGTAGATAGCACGTCAAGTGTGTGCGGACAATGCGCAGGCGAGCCACCGAAGGCCCGTGAGCGAAGAAGAAAAAAGGGAAAGAAGAGAGAGGGGGAAAATAAAAGACAGTTAAAGTATAAAATATAGACGGGGGAGGGAGACGAACTCAGAGTCCGGCGCTAGGCGTAGAATCTACGGAGACGGGCTGCGTTCCATGGATTTGGCTTGAGTCGGTTATCCGATGCATTTCGCAGACGGTACGCTCCGCCGGTCAGGACCTGGTCGATGATGAAGGGACCTTCCCATTTGGGCTTGAGCTTGTCCTTTTTCTTGTCCGGAAGGCGTAGAACTAGTTCGCCAACATTGTAAGTTTTGGCCCATAGTTCTCTGCTTTGATATCTTCGAGCCTGCTGTTGATAGAATGCAGAACAAGCTTTTGCCACGTCACACTCCTCTTCTAAGGCGTCCAAACTGTCCTGCCGATCTAGCTCGGCTTCTCTTTCTTCGTACATGCGCACGCGAGGTGAGTCATGAATTATGTCGCAAGGCAAAACTGCCTCTGCGCCGTATACCATAAAAAATGGTGTGAATCCGGTAGTGCAGTTTGGCGTGGTCCACAACCCCCAGAGTACGGAGTCTGTCGGATTTCGGGTTCCGGTAGACCCTTGAGGTTCGAACTCTGGGGTGCGCGCGGAGATTCAACCTGCCTACTTGCTCTTCGCCGAATCGCTAGGACCTAAACTACCAAACAGAACACACAAGAGACACAAGGTTTATACTGGTTCAGGCCACCATTGTGGTGTAAAACCCTACTCCAGTGTGTGGTGTGGTGGATTGCCTCTCGGACTAATGATGAACAATACAAGGAAGAACAGCCTCGCGAGGGTCTGCTCTTGGCTGGTGCTACTTGGTTCTGGCTCTTGGATCCCTGATCCGGTCTCCCTCCTTTTTACCCAAGGGGTGGCTTGTCCTATTTATAGGCAAAGGCCCTGGGCCTCTTCCCAAATATTGAGCGGGAAGGGCGCCAACAATTGGCCATTTTGAAGGGGAACAGCGGGTACACTTATCCTGACTAAAGTTGGTCCTCGTCTGCCAAAGGCTCTAGTGGTGACGCCTGTTTGGGCTCCACAATGACTTCCTTCCGGCCGTTGGGCTGGTCTTGGTCTTGTTGCACCGAAACGGATGCCTTTGCTTGATGCTCTCGCCTGCGCTTGCTCCCTTTGCACCAAAGAGGAAAGGGAGGACACTGCGCGGGCTGGCGCCCGACTGGCGCCCTTGGTCGTCATGGCTTGCGTCATGGGCACCTCGCGAGGTACCCCGCCTTGAACTCTCCGCCTCCTCGTGAGCCAGCCTGACGAGGCCGTGCCTGAGGAAGCTCCTTGTCGTCCGCCCCGCGAGGCTTGGCCCCTCACGAGGGTCTTGAGCTTGTGTCGATGAAGATGGGCTATGCTGGGCCTTCTTTGAACCATGCCGCAGGCCGCAGGCAGGCAAGTCTGGGGACTCCCGTTCCTAGAACGCCGACGGTAGCCCCCGAGTACATGGCGCGCCCGGACTTGGCTGAGCAGAGAGGCGAAAGGGCAAGTGCGAAGCGTCGCGGGCCCTAACAGCCTGCGGCCTTGGGCGCTGCGTGGCGGTTGATTGGACGTGGGCGCCTCTGCAACTGCGCGAGTTGGTAAATGAGCGGCACCTGCCCCTTGCCTCCCTTGCTTTCTCCAGTTGCTGCCCAGATCCCCTTTCTTGCGCCTCTCCTCCTTGCCTCCGAAATCTTCAGATCTACTCTGCCTGCGTGCCCTATCCAGACATGGCGCCTCGCCAAGCCCCGGTCGGGCGACGCAGGGCATCGACGGGGCGAAGGTGTTCAAGGCCGGCTCTGCCGTCCCTGAAGGCCAAGGGAGCACCTTCTACCCGCTCTTCGTGAGCGCCATTGTCGCCGGTCTGGTGCCTCCCTTTTCTGAGTTCTTCTCTGTCCTCCGCCACTATAATATTCAAGCTCTGCACCTCCATCCCAACTCCGTCCTTCTTCTGGCGATCTTCGCCTACTATTGCGAGGCTCACGTAGGGGTGAAACCCTCGGTGGCCTTGTTGCGCCACTACTTCTCCCTCCGGACCTCCCGTGGTTCCGCCTTCGCGTGTGCGAGCTTCATCGCGTACGGCGGCTCCATCGCCATTTCGAACCCTGGGAAAAGGATTGAGGGCTTCAGGAGCAAGTGGGTCTTGGTGGATGCCGGGCGCATCCACCCTCGGCTGATCCTGCCCACGGAGCACCCCGCGAGCTCCGACGACTGGTCCCGAGTGGAGCTTCTGGACCCCCGCGCGAAACCGGTGTTGGAGAAGATGGACGCAGATCTGAAGCCGGCCAGCGTGGCGGCGGCGAAGCTGACCGGTGCTTCGCTGCGGAGGGAATTCCTGGAGCACCAGCTGGCTTCGCTTCGTCAGTACTGACTTCCGATGTGGAGGCCTCACTCGAGCCCCGCGGTCTTGGCCGATGAGGATCTGGCTGCGGTCCTCCAATCCTTGGTTGGGGGCGACGTGGCGAGGCTAGAGGGCGTTCCTACGCCCCTGTTCCTCCGCGAGGACTGGGAGCAGGTAGTGGGGTCCATGCCCGTCTTCAACGGGGACGGGCCTGTGCCCGTGGAGGCTCTAGAGGACCTGGTGAACGTGTCCTCCGGTGACTCCAGCGAAGAGGAAGAAGAAGAGGAGCGGGAAGAGGGGGCTGATTCTGAGGCGGAGTCAAGGGCTCCCCCCCTTCGGCGCAGGTCCCGCGCTCTCCGCCTTGCTCCAAGTGATGATGACGAGGACGATGATGAGCATGGAGGCGGGAGCCTGCCCCTGATCCCGAAGAAGGATTGGACCGGGCTGATCCCCCGCGGGTCTGCCCCAGCCCCGAGGCGATCCACGGGCGCACCCCCTGCTCCCGCGCTCCTTGAAGCTGATCCTAGCAGCTGGCTCTCGGGCTTCAAGTACGGCCGGAGGCTACTTGAGCCCGCAAGTGATGACCTGTAAGTGCTTGATTCCTGTATTGATTATCGTTCTGTTGCTGAGGCTTGATGTCCGTGTCTTCTGGCTAGGCTGGCGCCCGCGGCGAAGAAGTCGAAGGGAGCTCCTGAGGCCCCCTCCGCGGAAGCACCTCTGCCAGAGAAAGGAGGTGACTGCGACACACGGGCCTCTCCTGCCCGGGCGTCCTCGTGAGGCCAGGCTGAGCCTGCTGGGGCGAGCTCAGCCCCCATGGCCCAGGCGACCCCCGAAGTGCCCTTACCTGATGCTGCCTCCACAGCCATCGTGGCGCAGCTAGTTCCGCCTCAGGGTACCGAGGTCACGCTGCCGTCTTCTCCTCCTACTCCACCGACTGCTGCTTCTCCGACTACTGTACTGGATCGCGCCGTTGCCGGACTGGACCGTCTGCGGCAGGATCTTCTGGGTGCCGACCCTTGTCTAGTGGCCGGGCGCTTGGAGCTGGCTTCTGGCTGGATTCGCTCTGACGCTTCGGTATGGGCGGCGCTGGTCCAAGCCTCGACGGCTTGCGACGAGGAGAAACAGGCCGTCCTTGAGGTGAAGGTTGCCCGCGACGCTGCCTTGGGGGAGGCAGCTAGCATCCGGGGTCGCTGCGAGATGCTGGAGGGCGAGCTGAAGGGCTTGCAGAACCAGCTTGCCGAAGAGGCCCGCCTTCGCCAAGAGCAGGAGGAAGGCATGAAGGCTCGCGAGGCGGCCCTCAAGAACCTGGAGGCCAAGCTCAAGAGGCGCCGTGGCCGCCTAGGCGCGCTGGAGCAAGAGCTGGAGGCGAGGAAGGCCGAGCTGGACGGCAAGGCCTGGGTTCTCGCCGAGGATCGCGTGGCCTTCGCGGATATGGAGGAGAAGGCTCGCACTTCATTGAAGACGCTTTATGATAGCGGCCTTGAGAGCCCACTGGCCGGTGAGGCGGATGGCCCCGCCAAGCTGCTTCCCTTCCTGGTTCGTGCCCTTCAAGACGTCACCCTTGGCCTTGGCCCTACGGCTGAGGCCGAGGCACGCGTCTTGTCTTCTGCAGCGCTGACGTGGGTCTTCACCCACATCTATCTTTGTGACCCCAACATCAGCCTCGACAGCCTGCTGGAGCCAGTGAGCGGCGAGCGTGCCGCTGCCGCTGCTGAGGCCGTGAAGGGTCGCGCGAAGGCTCTGCTGGGGAAGTTCCGGGCCTTCAGTACCAAGCGGAAGCGGAGCGCTGCTAGCCCTGCTGCTCCACAAGGCGAACCTGCTCCGCGCAGCTCCACCGCCAAGAAGTGACTCCGTCGTGGCTCCCGTCCTGCTTTTAATTCCTGCGCATGTACCATGCCTCGGGGAGGCGTTAAAACTTGTGTTTGATGCTGTGATAACAGTATGGACTGTAATATTTGCTTTTGAATTCCCTAAAATTTGCATTATTCCTTCCTACTTGCTTGTGTTCTACGCCGGCAGAGCCCGGCCCCGCGCATACCTCAGCCGCCATTGGCCCCGACCGGAAACCAGGACGGGACCAAGGAGTGAGGGGCTACGTGACAAGTTAGGCTCCTGAGTCGCGATGCTCAGGAGTCCCCCTTGGCGCTCGAACAGCAAGTAGGGAGGTGAGATGTGGGGGTGACTCCTTAGGGAGGTGAGATGCGGGTGGATCTGCCGTTCTACGTCTGCAGAGCCCGGCCCCGTGCATACCTCAACCGCCGTTAGCCTTTCGGAACTAAGGAGTGAGGGGCTACGTGACCAGTTAGGCTCCTGAGTCACGATGCTCAGTAGTCCCCCTTGACGCTCAAACGGCCTTCGTACCTTGGCTCCGCTCGGGGAGGAACGTGCGATGAACCAGGCCGGGGGGGGCCTGGCCGCGTGGCGTGGGTCTGGGCGTGACCCAGGCGCAGCCCCCATGCCCAGCCCCCTCGCGCGGCACTCCCGAGGGGAGGCGTTGCGACGAGGCCAGGCACTAAGCTCCGGGCTCCCTGAGGTTGATGTGGCCCAGGAGCCACCCTCAGTTGTCTATCACCAGCGCGGAGCATAGCGCTTCCGTATGTGTACGGGCATAGCCGCTCCTCGGCAGTGTCGTCAGCCAGCGCAGAGCATGGTGCTTCCACTGGTGCGTGGGAGGGGGATCCCCTCCGGGAGTAGCCCCCGTGGCGTATACAGCCCCACCCTGACACGTGGCTGGCATGGTAGGGCTTGACGAGGTGTATCTGGGCACCCGTGGGCCAGCGCGGGACTCACGGGGCCCTACCTCAAGGCGGGTTGCGCCTGGCTCTGGGCCTTATCTTCGAGTGTGTTCCTGCAAATTTGGCCAGATGCCGGTGCTCTACGTCTTCGGGTTCCTGCAAATTTGGTCTCAGCCGCCGCTGGCATGCCAGGTCACGATGCCATGGACAAGACCGAAGGGTGAGGGCCGGAGAGCCGGTAGGAGCCCTGAGTCGCGATGCTCAGGCACCCCCCCTTTAACGCGCAAGCTGAGTTAGATGTCGAAACTCTACGTCCTCGGGTCCCGGCTCTCGAGCTGGTCTCAGCCGTCGCTGGCTTGCCAGGTCGCGATGCCATGGACAAGACCAGAGGGTGAGGGTCGGAGAGCCGGTAGGAGCCCTGAGTCGTGATGCTCAGGCACCCCCCCTTTAACGCGCAAGTTGGGTTAGATGTCGAAACTCTACGTCCTCGGGTCCCGGCTCTTGAGCTGGTCTTAGCCGCCGCTGGCTTGCCAGGTCGCGATGCCATGGACAAGACCAGAGAGTGAGGGCCGGAGAGCCGGTAGGAGCCCTGAGTTGCGATGCTCAGGCACCCCCCCTTTAACGCCCAAGATTCCGTCACCCAAGAGGAAATGGCACCAAATAACAAGCATGATGGATCGAAAGCATAGACCTAAGATAAGCGCAAGAAGGGTACACGCCGCTGGGTCAGGCCCGAGCGACTTGGGGATGATGCAGCCCGAGGGGCGCCCCCAATAAGGTAAGCTAAGGACATGAAATAAAAGGGATACACGCCGCAGGGACGGACCCATGCGGCCTGGGAATAATGCGGCCCTGAGGGCGCTCCCAGCTGGAAACGAAACTTGAAAGATGCCACCTGATGATGTTGGGGACGAAGGGGTGTTGGTGTAGCACACTCGGTGGGCTGTGGGAGCCGATCCTCATGAGCCCCCAGGCCCAGGGGCCTCAGGAGGCTCCGGAGGCGCAGGTGGCTCCTCGCGGGCCATCTCCATCTCCACCAGGGCTGCGGAACGGCTGACTTCTTGAGCCTCCAGGATGGCCCTCACGAGGCGCTGGTGCGCAGCAGCCGCGTTCGGCAAGCCATAAGGCATGCGCACGTAGCTGTGGGGCGGACCCTTGCAGCATCCCACTCGCGAGGGCCAGAGGCACTCCTGAGACGCGGCTCGGTTGAGCCCCGGTATGTCGATGCAGATGCGCAGCCCACCATCCTCGCCTGGATGGGGGGCCACAGCGGGTAGGCGGCGGCTGCCTCTCATGACCCTTGACTCCCGTAGCTCCTGAATGGCCTTGCTGACAAACTCCTGAGGGTTGGGCCCTCCTGGCCTTGCTTCTTCTTGAGGGAAACGTGCCTCGAAGCACGCCTCCACGTGGTGCCCAAGCGCCTCCCTCGTGACCTTGGCGAGGTCGGCGGCCCTCCAGGGGAGAGCCCCCGAGCCCTGCCTGAGGGGGGCGCCAGGCGCGCTTCCCTATGCGATGGAAGGAGGTTCCCGCTGAGCAGGTGCGGGCCCTGAGGGGCCTGCCTCCTGAGGGGCCAGACCGGACGATGTCTTCTTCTTCTTGGGGGAGGCCTCAGGAGGCCTCCTGCTTCCGTGGTCCGGGTCTTCCAGTGACGCGGCCTAAAAGGCTCGCTCCAGGGAGCACACTGCGTCCCTCTCTTCGCAGGGCACTGTGATGACCCCGCCACTTCCTGGCATCTTGAGGACGTTGTAGCCATGGTGGGTCACGGCCATGAACTTGGCCAACATCGGGTACCCAAGGATGGCGTTGTACGGCAGGCGAATGTGGGCGACATCGAAGTCGATGAGCTCGATGCGGTAATTGTCGCGTGCCCCGAAGGTGACAGGAAGGCGGACCTGTCCAATCAGGACCGTGGAGCCGTCGGTGACTCCGGAGAAAGGCTTGGTTGGCTAAAGCTGACTATAGGGCACCTGGAGATTGTTGAATGTTTCCACTGACAGGACGTTGAGCCCTGCTCCGCCGTTGATGAGGGTCCTGGTGACTAGCACGTTGCTGATGATTGGGGAACAAAGCATCGGGAGGACTCCCGCTGTGGCCGCGCACTTGAGTTGATCTGCTGAACTGAACGTGATGGCGCATGCCGACCACCTGAGTGGGCGCGTGGCTTCGAGCTTGGGGAGGACTGCATTCACTTCGCGGGCGAACTGCTTGAAGATGCGTTGAGAGGTTGGGGCTTGAGCTCTGCCCAGGATGCAGGCGATTGCACGCGGTTCCTGGAAGCCCCCAGCCCCCTCGTCCTGATGACGGTCTTCATTTCTACTTGGCTGCGGCGGCAGTGGAGGGAGGCATGCGTTCCCTTGTGGGCGATCCTCGCGAGGCTGATCCCCCCAGCCTCCCTAGCGAGGCGGGTCCTGCCAGCGATCCTCGCGAGGTTGGTCGCGCCACCCTTGGCACGGGCCGCGGTCTTCCCAACGTCCTCCGTTCCTTCCTCCTCCTTGGCCGTAGCCCCGGTCGCTGCGGTCGGGACGCCTGCTGACCCTTCCTTCACGCACGGCCCGGAGCTCTTGGCATTCATTGGTGTTGTGGGTGTGGAGGTCATGGTACACGCAGTACCGACTGCCCTTGGAGGATTCGGGCTGATCTCTGCCCCGCTTGGTGTCTGGCTCTGCTGCGAGTACGGCAGCCCCCTTGCGCTTCACGTCCTTGGCCTTGGGCTTCTTCTCTTCTGGGTCCGCGGTAGGCAGCTCGAGGAGGGAGATGCGTCCCTCCTCAGCCCTCGCGCACTTGGTCGCCAAGTTGAACAGCTCCGAGGAGGTGCACAGGTCTTCATGCATTGCCAGCTCCTCCTTCATCTTGACGTCGCGCACTCCGTTGGAGAAGGCTGAGATGATGGCCTCCTCCGTCACCTTGGGGATCTTGAGGCGCGCGTTGTTGAAGCACTGGATGTACTTCTGCAGGGTTTTCCCTGGCTGCTGCTTGATACGGCGCATGTCGCTCACGGCGGGCGGCCGGTCGCGAGTACCCTGGAAGTTGGCAATGAAGCGGGTGCGCATCTCGTCCCAGGAGGAGATCGTGCCTGGAGCCAGGTTCAGGAGCCAGGTGCGGGCTCCGTCCTTGAGTGCCATGGGAAACCAGTTGGCCATGACCTTCTCGTCCCCGTTGGAAGCCTCGATGCCCAACTCATAAAGCTGGAGGAACTCTGCAGGGTCATCCGTACCGTCGTAGCGAGGAGGCAGGTCTGGCTTGAACTTGCCGGGCCACGCGACGCTGCGTAGCTTGGAGGTGAAGGCGCGGCAGCCCGCTGTGGCCACAGGGGGCCTTGGGCGACGGAGAGCTTGGTCCTGCGGGTCCCCATGCGTTGCGGCTGGGGGCATCATGGGGTCTTGACGTGCCGGAGCAGGGAGCGCTCGGGCAGCTTCTCGAGGGCGAGGGACTTCTTGGTAGCTCTGCTCTTGCCGCGCTGGCGCCTGACGGAGCGGGTTGCGTCCAGGGGCTGTGCGCCTTGGGGCCAGGGCGCCTTCTTGAGGAGGAGGCGGCTGAGGCGCCCCGGGAGCTTCATTGCCCGCGCAGGGCGGGGCGCGGTGCAGCGAGAAGGACGGCGCGGGGGAGCCCCCGGCGGCGCGGACGAGCTCGGCGACGCGGTCGAGCCACTCCTCATAGACGTTGTCGATGGGGTGGTAGCGCAGGAGCTCGTTTGCCGCGATGAGCACAGCTCGGGCCTCCATGGCCGCGCGGGGCGCGCGCGACAAAGAACCGGCGGGAGTGAGCGAGGGTGTGGCAGTGCGACCGTCCCGCCTTATGGATGGACGCTGGGACGATGCTTGTTGTTCGTTCCCCACCGGGCCGGTGGCGGCGTTGACGGCAGGTGACGGGGAATGACGAGGGCGCCCCCCAATGGGGGCCGTCTGGGCGACACGGGAAGCGAGGGCGGCTCGGCGCTCGGCGCGAGCCCGACGAGCGTTAGACATGAATGCGATGGTCGGAGAAGAACGAGACGACGGAAGGCAAATTCCGGCGCACCCCTACCTGGCGCGCCAAATGTCGGATTTCGGGTTCCGGCAGACCCATGAGGTTTGAACTCTGGGGTGCGCGCGGAGATTCAACCCTCTGCCTACTTGTTCTTCGCCGAATCGCTAGGACCTAAACTACCAAACAGAACACGCAAGAGACACAAGGTTTATACTGGTTCAGGCCACCATTGTGGTGTAAAACCCTACTCCAGTGTGTGGTGTGGTGGATTGCCTCTCGGGCTGATGATGAACAATACAAGGAAGAACAGCCTCGCGAGGGTCTGCTCTTGGCTGGTGCTACTTGGTTCTGGCTCTTGGATCCCTAATCCGGTCTCCCTCCTTTTTACCCAAGGGGTGGCTAGTCCTATTTATAGGCAAAGGCCCTGGGCCTCTTCCCAAATATTGAGCGGGAAGGACGCCAACAATTGGCCATTTTGAAGGGGAACAACGGGTACACTTATCCTAACTAAAGTTGGTCCTCGTCTGCCAAAGGCTCTGGTGGTAACGCCTGTTCGGGCTCCACAATGACTTCCTTCCGGCCGTTGGGCTGGTCTTGGTCTTATTGCACCGAAACGGATGCCTTTTCTTGATGCTCTCGCCTGCGCTTGCTCCCTTTGCACCAAAGAGGAAAGGGAGGACACTGCGCGGGCTGGCGCCCGACTGGCGCCCGACTGGCGCCCTTGGTCGTCATGGCTTGCGTCATGGGCACCTCGCGAGGTACCCCGCCTTGAACTCTCCGCCTGCTCGTGAGCCAGCCTGACGAGGCCGTGCCTGAGGAAGCTCCTTGTCGTCCGCCCCGCGAGGCTTGGCCCCTCGCGAGGGTCTTGAGCTTGTGTCGATGAACATGGGCTGTGCTGGGCCTTCTTTGAGCCACGCCGCAGGCCGCAGGCAGGCAAGTCTGGGGACCCCCGTTTCCAGAACGCCGACAGAGTCGAGCTCCTCTACCCAGTGCGTGTTAGATTCCTTAAGGGACCGCACTAGTCTGGGTTTGATGCCGCTCATGATTAGACCATTTGCTTGTTCGACTTGACCGTTAGTTTGAGGGTGATAGACTGAAGCATAGTCGAGCTTGATGCCCATGTTTTTGCACCAGAGTTTAACCTCTCCGGCCGTGAAGTTCGTGTCGTTATCAGTGATGATGCTATGTGGGACGCTGTAACGGTGTACTACCCCAGATATGAAGTCTATCACAGGTCCGGATTCGGTCGTTTTAACTGGCTTGGCCTCTATCCATTTGGTGAATTTATCCACCATGACTAGTAGGTATTTTTGCTTATGGGTTCCTCCTTTAAGGGGTCCAACCATGTCAAGCCCCCAGACCGCGAACGGCCAGGTGATGGGTATAGTTTTGAGGGTGGTGGGTGGCATGTGGCTTTGATTAGCAAAGAGCTGGCAACCGACGCATCATTGGACTAAGTCCTGAGCATCTGCCCGGGCCGTCGGCCAATAAAATCCTGTACGGAAGGCCTTGCCTACAAGGGCCCGGGCTGCGGCGTGGTGCCCGCCGAGTCCGGCATGAATTTCAGCCAGAAGATTTCGCCCTTCCTCTTCTGAGATGCACCTTTGAAGGACTCCGGTTGTGCTTTTCTTATAAAGCTCTCCCTCATGGACCTTGTAGGCTTTAGATCGCCGTACTATGCAGCGGGCCTTGTTTTGGTCTTCGGGAAGTTCCTGTCTGATTAAGTAGGCTAGGAATGGTTCCGTCCATGGGGCAGTGACTGCCATTATTTCGTGGGCTGAAGGTGTTATTTCATTGGCAGAGCCACCGATTGTGTCAGAGTGTTCGGTGTTGGGCGGTGCGGTTGGTTCCGGGTTGTTGTTTCCGGACTCCCCTTCCCATAATACGAATGGCTTGAAAAGCCGTTCCAGGAAGATGTTGGGAGGGACGGCATCGCGTTTTGCGCCGATGCGTGCCAATACGTCCGCCGCTTGATTATTATCCCAGGCTATATGGTGAAATTCAAGCCCTTCAAACCGAGCTGACATTTTTAGAATGGCGTTACGGTAAGCTGCCATTTTTGGATCCTTGGCGTTGAAGTCTCCATTTATTTGGGATATCGCAAGGTTTGAATCCCCCCGCACCTCTAGGCGTTTAATGCCCATGGAGACCGCCATCCAGAGGCCATGTAGAAGGGCCTCGTATTCGGCTGCATTGTTGGAGTCCGTGTACATTATCTGGAGTACGTATTGGATTGTGTCTCCGGTTGGGGACGTTAGGACGACGCCAGCCCCCAGGCCGGCCAACATTTTGGAGCCGTCGAAGTGCATGATCCAATTGGAGTATGCGCCGTACTCTTTAGGGAGTTCGGCTTCGGTCCATTCAGTGATGAAGTCGGCCAAAACTTGCGACTTGATAGCTCGCCGTGGTTTGTAGGTTACGTCGAATGGTAGGAGCTCAATGGCCCATTTTGCAATCCTGCCGGTCGCGTTGCGGTTGTTTATAATGTCGTTAAGAGGTACTTCGGAGGCTACTGTTATCGAACACTCTTGAAAGTAGTGTCGCAGCTTCCGGGATGCCATGAACACCGCGTACGCTATCTTTTGATAATGTGGATACCGGGATTTGCATGGAGTTAGAACAGTGGATACGTAGTACACTGGTTTTTGAAGAGGGAATTTGTGTCCTTCCGTTTCTCGTTCGACGACGAGCACCGCGCTTAGAACTAGATGTGTTGCCGCGATATATAATAACATTGGTTCGCCCAAGTTGGGCGCGGCCAGGACCGGATTTGTTGCCAATATGGCCTTTATTTCTTTGAGTCCGGCCGTGGCGGCATCCATCCATTCGAAGTGTTCGGTGCGCCGGAGGAGGCGATAAAGGGGTAATGCCTTTTCTCCCAAGCGGGAGATGAAGCGGCTTAGAGCCGCCACGCATCCAGTCAATTTTTGTGTTTGTTTGAGGTCTTTTGGGATATCCAATTGTGATAGAGCTCGGATCTTGGCTGGGTTTGCTTCAATTCCTCTACCGGATACAATGAAGCCCAAGAGCTTTCCGGCTGGTACGCCGAAAACGCATTTTTCCAGGTTGAGCTTAATGTCATATGCCCGGAGGTTGTCAAATGTGAGCCTCAAATCGTCTACTAGAGTTTCGACGTGTTTACACTTGACGACCACATCGTCTACGTATGCCTCCACCGTTTTGCCGATCTGGGTTGCCAGACATGTCTGAATCATGCGCCGATATGTTGCGCCGGCGTTTTTGAGCCCGAAGGGCATTGTGTTGAAGCAGAATGGTCCGTATGGAGTGATGAATGCCGTCGCGGCTTGGTCTGGCTCCGCCATCTTTATTTGATGGTAGCCGGAGTATGCGTCGAGGAAGCACAATGAATCGTGCCCTGTAGTAGCATCTATAATTTGATCGATGCGGGGAAGGGGGAAGGATCCTTTGGACAAGCCTTGTTAAGGTCCTTAAAGTTGACACACAGGCGTCAGGATTTGTCCTTCTTTGGTACCATTACTAGGTTTGCTAGCCAGTCCGGATGTTTTATGTCTCTGATGAATCCGGCTTCTAATAGTTTGGCTAGCTCCTCTCCCATTGCCTGTCTTTTGGGTTCGAAAAATCGCCGGAGAGCTTGTTTGACTGGCTTGAATCCTTTTAGGATATTTACGCTGTGCTCTGCCAACCTGCGTGGGATTCCTGGCATGTCTGAAGGGTGCCAGGCAAAGATGTCCCAATTTTCCCGAAGGAATTCTCGTAGTGCGGCGTCTACATCAGGGTTTAATTGTTCCCCAATGGAGGCCGTCTTTGTGGGGTCCGTTGGATGGACTTGGAATTTGACTATTTCGTCTGCTGGCTTAAAAGAGGTGGACTTGGATCTCTTATCGAGTATCACATCGTCCCTGTTCACCGTGGAGCGCAGCGCAGTGAGTTCCTCGGCCGCTAGGGCTTCAGATAGTGCCTCTAGGGCTATTGCGGCTGTCTTATTTTCGGCGCGGAGTGCTATGTCCGGATCACTGACAAGAGTGATGATTCTGTTGGGCCCGGGCATTTTGAGCTTCATGTACCCGTAATGGGGTATAGCTTGAAAAATTGTGAATGCCTCTCGCCCTAATAAAGCGTGATATCCGTTGCTGAACGGGGCCACTTGGAACGTGACCTCTTCGGACATGTAATTGTCCGGCGAGCCGAACACCACATCTAGTGTAATTTTTCCTGTGCAGCGTGCTTCCCGACTAGGGATTATTCCTCTAAAGGTTGTGCTGCTTTGCTCAATGTGGTTCTAGTCTATTTCCATTTTTCGAAGGGTTTCCTCGTAGATGAGGTTTAATCCGCTGCCGCCATCCATGAGTACCTTAGTAAGGCGAAAGCCGTCCACTATTGGACTGAGGACCAATGCGGTTGGTGCTCGGGCTGTTCGGAATTTAGGTTCATCACTGGCGTTAAAGGTAATAGCCGTGTCGCTCCATGGATTTATTGTTGCTATTTGGTAGACTTCGGCGAGGCTGCGGAGTGTTCGTTTCCGCATATTATTTGATGCAAAAGTCTCAAAGACTGTTAATACCGTACTGGTACTTCTAGGCTGGTTCTCTGGGGCTAGAAGCTCTTCGCCGCTTTTGGCCACCCATCGTAGTATCCAACATGCTCGAAGGCTATGTGTTGGAGTGGCGCCCTCTGTACTATGGATTTTGCAGGGTCCGCTGAGCCATCCCTCCAGTACAGTTCCGTGCCCTTTAGGGGGTTTTTCTTTTTGGTTTTTAACCCAGGTGCCTGAATATGATGCACCCTTTTATTTCGGACTAGGGTTGTGTTCGGAGCCGAATTGTCCCAAAATTTGGTTTTGGTTTTCCAGGCACTCTCCATCGCATAGTACTTTCGTGCTATGGACGCCACGTGAGCGAAGCGTGTAATTTCACGATGATTTATGGCGTTCATGACTCCCTTGTCCGTGCAATTGTTGCAGAAGATTGAGATTGTGCTTTCCTCACGGCAGTCCTTTATCCTGTCCATAACCAGGAGGAATCTGGCCCAGTAATGATGTACTGTTTCAGCGGGCTCTTGCCGGATTCGAGATAGATCGCTTGTGTTTGGGTGGTCGGGTGGAATTAAATTCGGAACCCCGTCCAATCTAAGATTCAAGGGCCAAAAATTTTCCGAACTTGGAAGCTTGGGTTGTTGGATGTTGTCCGACAAATCTGGCCCGCTGCCTGACTTTAGGCTCAGTGCTTGGTTGACGTCCGTCCCTCCGCGGGAATCCGGCATGGAGGGATCAGGAATCCGGACATAACTGGTCCTTAATATAGAAGAAGAGTCGCCGCACTGTTCCTCTACCACAGCAACGTGGTGGGTAGCCTGGGGAGACTTGATCTCTCTCAGATCGGTTTTAAGCCCAATCTGATCGTAGTCTGTAGCGACTCCCAGGGCGGCGATGCGATCCAAGAGCTCGTTTATGGAGGAGAGCTCCGTCGGATCTAACTGCTCGGCGAGTTCCGAGTTGACGTGAAGATCGCTTTTGATGACCCGAGAGGTCATCGTCGGCACGGCGGCCGAACAGGCGGTCATAAGAAAACCACCTAGCCGGATAGTTTGGCCGGTGGACAAAGCTCCTTTGGCAACGGTACCGTCTTTAAAGACGGGACGAGGCATCCTTCCTGATTGCGACGGCACAGAGGAACCCTCAATGAAAGCACCAATGTCGGTGTCAAAACCGGCGGATCTCGGGTAGGGGGTCCCGAACTGTGCGTCTAGGCGGATGGTAATAGGAGACAAGGGACACGATGTTTTTACCCAGGTTCGGGCCCTCTCGATGGAGGTAAAACCCTACTCCTGCTTGATTGATATTGATGATATGTGTAGTACAAGAGTAGATCTACCACGAGATCAAAGAGGCTAAACCCTAGAAGCTAGCCTATGGTATGATTGTTGTTCGTCCTACGGACTAAAACCCTCCGGTTTATATAGACACCGGAGAGGGCTAGGGTTACATAGAGTCGGTTACAATGGTAGGAGATCTACATATCCGTATTGCCAAGCTTGCCTTCCATGCCAAGGAAAGTCCCATCCGGACACGGGACGAAGTCTTCAATCTTGTATCTTCATAGTCTTGGAGTCCGGCCAATGATGATAGTTCGGCTATCCGGACACCCCCTAGTCCAGGACTCCCTCACTCATAGTAACATAGCAAAAACACCCGAACGGGGTGATGAAAGTTGTCTTTATCTCGTCGGGTCCATACAGTCGGATCTGATGGTACCCAGAATCAGCGTCCAAAAAGGACAATCGCTCACATCCCACAATTGAGTCGACTATCTGGTTGATGCGGGGCAGAGGAAAATGATCTTTCGGGCAGGCCCGATTGATGTGCTTGAAATCAATACACATTCGAAGTAATTTATCTTTCTTGGGGACCATAACAACATTAGCGAGCCACTCAGAGTGGTATATCTCGTGAATGAACTCGGCTGCCAGAAGCCGAGCCACCTCCTCGCCAATCGCCTTTCTCTTCTCCGCGGCGGACCGACGGAGATGCTCTTTAACGGGTTTTGCCTTTGAGTCGACTCGCAAACGGTGCTTAGCCAGTCCCCTGGGTACATCTGGCATGTCAGATGGCTTCCATGCAAAGATGTCCCAGTTCTCACGGAGGAACTGGATGAGCGCTTCTTCCTATTTGCTGTCGAGTGTCGTTGAGATACGGGTCGGAGCAGCATTGGGGTCGGTCGGATGAATGTGAACCGGCTTTGTCTTGTCGGCCGACTGAAATGCGGACTCCGAGGCAGGCCTCTTGGCGCGCAGAAAATCACTCGGATCTGCAGTCTTCTGGTATTCTTGAAACTCTACTGCTGCCATCTGATCATCGGTGATCTTCGGACCGTTCTGGAGACAATCCCCTGCTCTTTGCCGGTTTCCAGTGACCGTGATTACGCCTTTGGGGCCAGGCATCTTCAACTTGAGGTACACATAGCATGGTCGAGCCATGAAACTAGCATAAGCAGGTTTGCCTGGAATGGCATGATAGGCACTGTCAAAATGCACTACCTCAAACGTCAACTTCTCCTTGCGGTAATTCAGGCAATCACCAAAAACCACATCAAGAGTGATCTGACCGAGTGAATCGGCTTTCTTTCCCAGGATGATACCATGGAATCTCATGTTGCTCTCACTGAGTTTGGACATCGGAATGCCCATCCCCCAGAGGGCCTCAGCGTACAATATATTCAGCCCACTGCCACCATCCATCAAAACCTTGGTCAGTCGGGTGCTGGGTCGACCACCAACACTTGCCGCCCAGGGGTAGCAATGTGCGGCGGGTGGTCGGACTGGTCGAATGTAATAGGGTTTTTTGACCACTTCAAATATCTTGGTGTTGCCGGAGCAACCATGTTCACCTCTCTATTAATAACTTTCAGTCGACTTTTGCTCTCGAGATCAGCAAAAATCACCAAGGTGGCATTAACATTAGGGTAACCACCATCATCCTCTTTGTATTCCTCTTTATCAGACTCTTTGTTCTTTTCACTGGGTTGGCAGCTCTGAACCAGGAGTCGACACTATCGAGTGGTATGCTTAGGGAGAATTAGATTCCCCTCCTCATCCTTTTTGGTGTGTATATGACACAGAAAATGAAGCACATCATTTCCTGCTTGATCCTTCACTTTTTTAGGGGTCCAAGGGCATTTAGGCTTCCCCTTGAACTTTCCTTGGTTCAAAACTGCTGCCTCGGCAGGGCCTGCTGCCCCAGCCTTTCGCTTCTGCTTCCAACTGGAATTTCCTCCTCCGGTGTCCTAGGCGACTGGTTTGTTCTTGCCACTCTGGAGTCTGTCCTCTTCTTTGCCATTAGCGTACTTAGTGGCAATCTCCATCATCCAAGCCAGAGACATGTCTTCGATCCGATCGAACTTCAGATTGAGCTCTCTGTAGCGAATGCCTGCTTTAAAGGCACAGACTGCTTGGTGATATGATAGATTCTCCATTGTGTGGTGAAGAGTGATCCATCTCTGGATATAATCTCTCAAGGTCTCATTCTATTTCTGCATGCAATGCTGCAATTCCGACAAACCAGCAGGTCTCTTGTAGGTGCCCTCAAATGTTTTGGTAAACACTTGGACCAACTCATCCCAACTGAAAATGCTTCCAGGGGCCAACTGATTCAGGCAAGCTCTGGCAGAACCTTCAAGCATCAAAGGGGGGTACTTCATGGCCACCTCATCGCTGCCGCCACCAATGTGCACAGCCACTCGGTAGTCTTCTAACCAAGTGTCGGGCTTTGATTCTCCTGTGAACTTACTGACGCCAGTCGCCAATCTGAAGTTGTGAGGGATCTCAGTAGCTCGGATGGCTCTTTGAAAACACTTGAGGCCGGAAACGTGGACCCTGCTTCCATCGATCCTGTCTCTATCCAACCCCTCTTTGTATGCTCTGTTCCGGTTAACCAAACCTTGGACAAGGACTGACCTTGCGTCGAACCCAGGCTCTCTTGGGTCGATTGGAACTCTGCGGTCATTACCATATGGGCGCTTGTCGTCATACCACCGGGGTGCGTACGACCCATCGCTCGAAAGGGGCGACGGCACTCGACAGTGGTTGTCACGGGCGTACTCACGATCAAACTCTCCGTGAGCTCTTCCCAGGTGCCGATCTTGGCGGTGATCACGATCTTCATGTTGCAAAGGCGACCCAGGACCGTGTGCTGACTGAACAGTATCTGCCCGTACCAACCTGCTGTGGATCATGTTCCGCGAGTGAGAAACGGCAGAGTTCAGCTCTCCTGCTGCTCGGAGCAGCGTTCTAATCTGTTCCAAGCCGTTTCGAGCCTCTGAACGGGGCAGCTGAATAGACTCTGCGATACGCGCAACAGCTGCAAGATTCTGGGTCGGAGTGCGGAATACCCGAGGTTCAGGCGGAAAAAACTGTCGTGGACTGGACTCAAGGATCAGTCGACGAGCATGTTCGTCGAGAGAATGTTGGAGATTCTCCAAACGAGTGCACTCAGCCAGCGTGGCCAGGCGCGCAGCCTCCAAGCCCCAAGCCTTGGTGGTTTCCCCTATGATGGGGGTCTGGAGGGCCTCCATGTTGCGGCGGTGTAGCTCTTCCCTCTGCTGCGAGTTTAGAGGTTGGGCCTTGTACTCCTCATGGCCGAATGACGGGCCATCACCGCCACCGTTGCCGCCGCTGCGGTGGTACCCAGGTGGGCTGCGACGGGAGTCGACCATAAGAACTTGTACCGCGGGGTCACAGCTCCAGCTCTCGGAAAACGTGTTTGCAGAGCTAGTCGACAGGTCGACTGGACCGCAGTGAAATTCGTCGAGCTTGATTGCTGCGACTTGGGGAGTGGCCGTCTGGTGAGCCACCGCATGCTTCACCCACCGCTGGAGCCGCGACCGACCAGATCACTCGCGACTGCGTCCAGCGGAGTGAGTAAGCGACGTGAAGGCCGACCGATATGGAGTCGACGACAGTCATAAGAGGATGTTGTAGGCGCTCGCGAGGAAGTGTAATGATTCACGAATCGGGAGAGCCTCGACATTGAGGGGGCTTCCTGGAGCCAGGCGGAGTCATCGGCGACGAAAGTGAGTGCACCAAGTCGGAACTCACGGCCCATGACCATACCGCCGCTAGAAACCATGTTGATGAAGATCGGAGAAAATGCAACCTCGCCGGAAGTTGCTAAGACGCTTTGCCCCATGCTGGGCGCGAACTGTCGTGGTACTAAGTTTGACAGTAAGAATAGGGGGTACGAATGAGGAGGCACTGCCCTAGCTACGGCGAGGTTGTACACACGAGTTTATGAGTTTAGGCCCCTCTCGTAGGAGGTAAAGCCCTACGTCTCGGTGCCCTGAGGCGGTCGACTGGAATATCGGTGTGTGTTACAAGGGGTGCGAGCCCTTGTCCCAGAGGAGGGGGTGGCTTATTTAGAGTGCGCCAGGGCCCCAGCCATCCCCCGTTGCAGGGTTCAATGTACATTAAGATAGGGCATTACTGGTAACGCCAGCTATAAAGTGCTATCGATGATCTTTAAGACTATGGAGTGAACGCCTGACCGTTGTCATCCTTAGTGACCCTAGGTCTTTTGTACTCCGAGTGGTTTCCTATATGGTCGAATGACTCCATCCAGGTCGAGTGAAATTGGGGGTATCCGAGTGAGGTGACTGGTCGAGTGGATTGCACTCAATGGCTTCAGTTGATACTTCTTGATGTGCTTTGAATGTCTTTGCTTCTAGGGTAGTGACCTTGGGTAGGGCGTATAGGTCAGGCCTATGACCCTACCCTAGGTCTATGGCATCGTCACCAAATGTTGTGGAAATCTTCATGGACTGTCACACCAGCAAGAAGAAGGGTGTTGTAAGTCCTTAATCCTCATGCCTTTTAACTACTACTTACTCTGACTTGTGCCCTGAACTGCATGGTTTGCAGCCAATGTCTATTACTCTTTTCAATTTTATACATAATTGTCTTAGCGTATCATTGCACCTTACAAGGTTTAAAAGAGAGGAGTGATGTTCCTTTGATCTTGACCTGTAATCTAGTTCCGTGCTGGACTTGCCCACACAATGTTACAATTTCCTGTTTGTCTATTCTCAGTTGTTTTGTGATATGAATGATGTCATACTATGCTTATCGTATTATAAACTTCGTCTCTTTATCCTTAGCTGTCAATACAATGTGAAGAAATAGACAATACATTAGCGATGGTACATGGTCATATGTTTGGAGCCTGGTTTTATTATGTACTTTGCAATAAAATACAACTAATATTTTACATGGGTTCACCAGAATCAGTTCTGTATATAGACCAAAGCTATTTTGTTTGGTTTTGATGCCTCCTTAATATCTTCTGTTCTGGTACTACTAATGTAAAAACTCAACTTTTCAGCAAGCTATGGAAAAAATGGTGGAACCGCCACCTTCTGAAGGTGGTGAGGCAACTATAACCGCAATGGCAACTCTTGCTACAGTGGGTCAGTACCTATCCACTAACAATGCCAAAAGCACGTTCCTGCGTAATACTGGGTTAGTTGTTAAGGCAATCTTGTCCAAACTGCCTCATGATCAAGATATGCAAGCTCAAAACAATGTTATATCTGCGCTCCAGACATAAGTCCATTCCCTAACAGAGACCCTTTGTGAAACAAGGAGAGACATTGTTCGATTTCGTCAAGATATGAATGGTTTTGAAACAAGACTATCAGACATTTGCTCTATTGTTCAGGAGCCTAGGAGAAATGGAGGTGAAGGTTATGGTGCTCCATCGTACAACATAGCATGAAAACGTAACAATCAGGTCAAATGAAACTGAGCTTCTGAACTTCTGGTGGTGCATTTATCTGCTAGACTATTAACTTTTATGCCAACCTTCCTTTTGTTTTATAGTTGTAATTTGTTTTGGTGCGATATAAAATTTGTTCTTAACATGCAGCCACCGGCTGAAGAAAACAGCAAGCCATTTTTGTATAGTGTAGGGTGTTCCCTATATTTGCACTGGTGGTGATCTTTGATACCGAGTGGATGTAATCTGTGCAATCGCCTTAATATCCTAGCGTTAGTTTCGGGCTTATTTATTTCCTAGTCTTCTTTTTCCTGGTTTGCTAGTGGCCGCAACAACCATGGGACATGTACGGACCGTGGTAACCTTGACCCTGCTATGGGCCGTAGGATCCATGGGTCTCCTATGGGCTGTCGATAAATGGGCCTCCAACAGGGCCGTAGAATTGGTGGGCCTCGGGCCGTCGGATAAATGGGTCTACATGGGTCGTAAACATGCGTAATTGTTATCGGCCCAGCACGGTAACGGGGCCGTTAATAGGCCGGAGGACAGCAAAGGCTTAATTCTGTCACATGCATAATGGGTCATTAATGGGCAAGAATATAGGAGGGCTGGAAATGGCGCAACGGATTAACAGGCTAGATATGGACCGACTCTTTCCACAGGGCTGAATTTGGCCCATTAGGGGAATAGTCCAGTAACGGGCTGGAAGTAATCGAGGGTCGTAAAGGAGCCCAAGAATGTATGGGTCGTCAGTAGGCCGAAAGCTAACACGGGCTGGAAATGGCCCATGTGAATCATGGGCCGTTAACGGGTACAAAGAAATTTATTGTTCATTATGGGCTAGAGTCACCGTGGGCCTCTAAAGGGCCTAAAGATACATAAGGCCTCAAATGGGCCCAAAGACGTCGTGGGCCATACATGGGCCGAAAGCGAAACGGGCTGGTGTTATATTCGACGGCCCACATGACGTTGTTGGGCCGATTTCGGTTAGGCCCTAACGGGCCGTGAGTTACCGGGCCGTAAAATGGGCTATTTGCAAAGAGACCATTAACAGGCTTTTCATGGGCCGGCCCGCTAACTTTTGACCAAGTCAAATGGGTCAGACTTTGTAAGCTAAATGGGCCAGTGGTGGACCGTCGCACGTGTCCATATCATAGGTACCTATCTGACCCACTGACGAGCTGACACAAGTTTCCTTTGGCCAATCAGAATTTTACACGTGGAAATTCCCATTGGTCCGGGCTGTTAACGGGTTATTGGATCCAAAACCCGACCCGATAGCTTAACGGCGTCCCGTTACGGTGGATGCCACGTGTCGGTCACCCTTGACGAAAGCACTTCTGTGACGCGCGATTTATCATCATGGAAGTGGACACTTCTGTGATGATAATTTTTGTAATGTCATGTAACACTTCTACGACAGCACATGTATGACTATCTTGATTCTGTCATAAAATCGTCATGGATGTACATGCATGATAAAAAACGTGACCTACTGTGACAAACACGTATCATCACGGAAGTGTATTTTTTTTGCAGTGGGAGCACACCGTGCAAGTTTCATTCAAGATCGGTGTCACGCCCAATATGCGACCCTATCCAAAAGGAACTCGAAGGTACCACCAAGGATAGACCCGCATATTGGAACACTTTTGCAAGGTGGATATCATTACATCAACATTACATAATAGATGGGGATAGATCCAATATATACAATGTCACATGAATACAACAATACAACACATAAGAGCATCATCCGACTACGGATGAAACACAAACAGAAACTCAAACGACATCCACCCTGCTAGCCTAGGTTGCCGACCTGGAACCTATCCCCTGATCGAAGAAGAAGCAGAAGAAGAACTCCAAAACAAGCAAACTTCGCTCTCGCATCAAGATCATCGCAAAAACCTGTACCTACAACTGTTGTAGTAGTAATCTGTGAGCCACGAGGACTCAGCAATCCCATTACCAAGGGTATCAAGACTAGCAAAGCTTAATGGGAAAGGAAGGGGTAAAGTGGTGAGGTTGCAGCAGCGGCTAAGCAAGTATGGTGGCTAACATACGCAAATGAGAGCGAGAAGAGAAACAAGCGGAACAGTCGTCAACTAGTAATGATCAAGAGGTGATCCTGAGCTCCTACTTACGTCAATCATAACACAGAAACCGTGTTCACTTCCCGGACTCCGCCGAGAAGAGACCATCACGGCTACACATGCGGTTGATGCGTTTTAAATCGGATCTGGTGTCAAGTTATCTACAACTGGACATTAACAAATTCCCATCTGCCACATAACCACGGGCACGGCTCTCGAAAGTTTATACCCTGCAGGGGTGTCCCAACTTAGCCCATGATAAGCTCTCGCGATCAACGAAGGATATTCCTTCTCCCAGGAAGACCCGATCAGTCTCGGAATCCCAGTTTACAAGACATTTCGACAATGGTAAAACAAGACCAGCAAGACCGCCCGATGCGCCGACAATCCCGATAGGAGCTGCACATATCTCGTTCTCAGGGCAACACCGGATGAGACAGGCTACGAGTAAAACCAGACCTCGAATTGCCCCGAGGGGGCCCCGCAGGCGGCTCGGTTTGGACCAACACTTAGACAAGCACTGGCCCAGGGGGGGGCTAAAATAAAGATGACCCTTGGGTTAATTACTCCTGAGGGAAAAGGTAGGTGGTGGTGAGGCAAATGGTAAAACCAAGGCTGGGCCTTGCTGGAGGAGTTTTATTCAAAGCGAACTGTCGAGGGGGTCCCATAAATCACCCGACCGCGTAAGGAACGCAAAATCCGGGAACATAACACCGGTATGACGGAAACTAGGGCGGCAAGAGTGGAACAAAACACCAAGCATAAGGCCGAGCCTTCCACCCTTTACCAAATATATAGATGCATTAATAATATAAGAGATATTGTGATATCCCAACCATAATCCTATCCACCATGGGGCAATCTTCATCTTCACCTGCAACTAGCAACGCTATAAGAGGGGCTGAGCAAAGCGGTAACATGGCCAAGCAACGGTTTGCTAGGAAGGGTGTCAAAGGTTAGAGGTTCATGGCAATTGGGGAGGCTTGAAGAGCAAATGATAGGTAACGCAGCAAAGCGATAGAACGAAGCAACTAGCATAGCAATGATAGTAGTGAGATCCAGGGTAGCGGTCATCTTGCCTGAAATCCCGCTAGGAAGAAGAACGAGTCCATGAAGAAGATGAAGCCACGAAGACGAACCACACGTAGACGAACGCATCCTCACGATCGCCACGAAACGGGAACTATCGAGAAGAAGCACACAACATGGTAAACACACCACACATAGGCAAGACATGATGCATGACAAGCATGATGCATGAGAAAGCTAGATGAGGCTACTCATGGCAAGAGATGATGCAAACAAGAACAACACATCAAGGCAAGTTTAAATGAGGCCGAAAACAACATATAACAATTCCGGTAAGTCCTCATATGCAAATTTCGAAATGGGTCCAGAACTGAATAAACCTCAAGTTCAAGTAGTTAAATAGCAAGTTAAGATGCACCAAGATGATCTACACAAAATTCTAGTCAAGTTACATATAAAGTTCATTTAGTTCGGACCTACGGTCTAGAAGATAAGAGCAAAACAAGTTAAACATGGCATTGATGCAAAATGCACTCAAACATCAAGCAAACACACCAAAACATGGATGCAACATGATAATATGGAACTACATGCAAAAAAAAGCAAGTTACATATAGAGCACACTCAAAACGGAGCAACGGTTCAACACATACACTATACAAGTCATAACAACAATCTGCCCAAAACAGCAAGTAGGCATATTGCAAGCATCAAGACAACATGCTACAGTACCACAATATGAAAACAAAAGGCATGGGCAGCACAACAAAACATGAAAACTGAGCTATCTCCAGAAATCACTAGAACAAGCTCAAACACACATGGGAAGATTGCAAATAATAACAGTTTCAGACTTTAGCAGAAATAACATCAGGTTGCAATGTTTAGAGCTATCAAACAACATGTTACAGGAACTTATCATGGAAAACAAAGGCATGCCATGAAACTACTAATTGCATAGATCAAAAGTCCCTTACTGACCATGAGCCAAAAAGGATCAGAAAATATGATGGCACCCATGTAAACATGGCAAGTTATATGACAGATTCAAACATGGCAGGAACAACAATAAGTAGGCATGTTGGTGAGCTTGAACCACTCACCACAGAGCAATACATGGTAGGGCAAGGCAACCAACAGTAATAAGACATGTTTGTGAAGCTAAGCATGGCAAGAGAAAGTTCATAGGATGCATGGATCACTAGCAAACAATCATGGAAACATTGAACTTAATGTTAACAGGCTGACAGCAACATTATTTAGAAACTTTGGAGCAAGATAACAACATGCTACAGCAGGCTATAATTGCAACCAAGGGCATGAATGGATAGAGCATAACCATATGTTCAAAACATCCTTACTGAAGTATCTCAAAATAAGCATGGATCTCTCTGTAGCATCAAGTTTACATGGCATCACGAAATAACAGAATCAGCCTAGCAAAACAGTAACAGCAAGTACCCTCCTTAACAAGCCTGATGCACTCAGCACACAAATCACAAAAATATATGGATAGCACCTATGGAAAGATGGCATAGCATAGATCAAAACACATGTAGACATCAACCTCATAGGATGCACACATCAAACATGGCAAAAATGACAAATGAGCATGTTATAACAGTTCCAGCAGATTAACATCAACATGCACTCTTCCAACAGCATTTCGGGCATCAAGATGAGCTCAAATGAAAATGATGCAATGGAATGCAATGAAGTACTCGTCGAGGCAAACAATGCTACATATCACACGCACGAAATGGAGCTACGAATGCAGAGATACAATGCAATGAACATGGCATGATAATGTTGAAATAAACCGGGGACTTAGTGGATTTTGGGGTCAACCTCGTTTCTGCACGGATTACGAGGTTCGCCGGAGGGCTCGTCAGAGAAGACGGGGAAGACGCCGGGGAGGGCCGGAGATGGCGGGGACGACGACGGGACGACACGGGCGGCACGGATCGGGGCCGGGGAGGCCGGATCCGGCGGAGGAGCGGCCGGATCGGGTGCTCCGGCGGAGGAGGAGGCCGGCGGCGCCGGCGCAAGCTCCGGGCAGCGGGGTCGCGGCGCCGGGAGGAGCTGGGCGGAGAGGGGCCGCGGAGAGCGCGGGGGCTCGGGGC
>NC_041381.1:318088157-318092411 GCF_002162155.2 Triticum dicoccoides | reverse complement strand
GCCTGCGCGGGCCTGCGATGGGCTCCACGGGCCGGCGGCGTGGGGCTGGCGGCGGAGGACACATGGCGTGCCCGGATTGGCTGGAGGCGGCGGTGCGGGCTTTGTCCGGCGCAGACGGACATGTCCGGCGCGGCGCGGAGGGGAATTTTAGGGTTAGGGGGATTTGACCGCGAATTTGGAAGGGGAAGGCATATTTATAGGTAGAGGGAGCTAGGAGACTCCAAATGAGGTGCGGTTTTCGGCCACGCGATCGTGATCGAACGACCGAGAGCATGGAGGGGAGTTAGATGGGTTTTGGGCCACTTTGGAAGGGGTGTTGGGCTGCAAACAAAAGAGGCCTTTGCGGTTACCCGGTTAACCGTTGGAGTACCAAACGACCTCCGAATGGCACGAAACTTGACAGGCGGTCTACCGTTGCTATACCAAGGCCGCTTGGCAAACCTCGGGCCATTCCAAGAAAGTTTAACACCCGCTCACGAAGAGAGGCGAGAAGGGGACGCCGGATGACATAGGAGTGCCGGATTGCAAAACGGACAACAGGGAAAATGCTCGGATGCATGAGACAAACACGTATGCAAAATGAGATGCACATGATGACATGATGAAATGCAACACGCAAGCAAATGACATGGCAACGGCGGCGAATAACTGGCAGACAACTGGCGCATCGAATCCGGGGCGTTACAACACTCCTCCACTAACAAGAGATCTCGTCCCGAGATCTTAGGACCGAGAAGGAAGGAAAAAAAGGGATGAGGTGAAACAAGAACTCAAGAGAAAGAGCAAAGAATCGAGAGCACTCGAGAAGAAGAGAGGAACAATGAGAATGACGAGAATGGAAAGCTCACGGAGTCAGATAGACTATGAGACCACTCGTTCTAACCGGAGTGGTTAGAATGAGAAAAGAAATGAATATGATTGAAAGGGGTTTAGGCAGCACTCCGGCTAAAAATTGAAGGAATAGAACACGAGCTTGAGAGGATGGAATGATACTTGATGAAGACATGACACAAGACCTCCGGAAAGAATTGAAAGAGTTGAATGAAAAGAACGGAGAAGAAAATGACAACTTGTGCCACGAATGAAATAGAAAGCAACCTCGGAAGAAAGGATTGAACGGAGTTGTTGAGAAAATCAACAACGAAAAGAATTGCTTGTTGTGGACTTATGGATAACATATCAAAATTATGAGGTGATCTCCGACCACAAGCGGAAATGATTGGATAGCTGAGAAGAACGAAGAAATGCAAAACTCCACTTCAAAAGGATACGGAGAATTAATTGCACTTCGAGATGCAAGAAGAAAAGGTACTTGAATTCCTTGAACAAGAATCTTGATGAACACTTGAAGAATGAATTGAATCATGAAGAACCACCATGAAGAACTCCGGTAACAAAAAAGATGATTAGATAGAATGAAGGAAGAAACAATAAGATTAAAGCATGCGATGATTTAGGTGGAGGTTCCGACGAAATGACCGAGGAAATATGAACTCCGGAAAAGAAAAGATGAAACACTTGGAACTAGAATTTATTCACCAAGAACAAACTCCGAAGGAAGGGATTACTCACTTGGATGAAAATAAGAATAAGGTTTATTGTATGCTTCTCCTTCATCAAATTAAATTGATGACAAGCAATGGATTTAGCATACTACTTATTCTTCTTGAAAAGGATTGAGAAGTGACATATCGCAAACTTGAGAAGGTCTTCATGAACCACCGGTAGGATTGGAAAGAATGAATGAATTAAAATGATAAACAAGGAAAAAGAATCTTGAACGAACCACCGTAAGAATTACAAAATTGAATGACGGAGGAGAATGAATCACCGTGAAGAATTAGAAAAGCACGAAGGCACTTGAGGGAATTTAGAGAGACGAGAACATAGAGATCACGAACTGATTGAAGAATACTTGAACGAAGCACCGGGATAAATAGAGAACGATAACTGGAATGATGGCCTCCGGTGAAAAGAAATGAAAAAAAACAACTCCTGACGTACTCCGGATGGGTAAGAAAAGAATATCTGACAAATGGAATAATTTGAGAGGATAATATGAAGTTGGAACCATGAATCTTCGAGAGAACAGACAAGATTTAGAGGAAAAACTCTTCTTCAATCTTCAAATGATGACGAGAAACACCACCAAAATTACTGAGATACTCCGGGAGAATGAAAAGCAAAGAGGTTGATCCGACGATGAAATGATTTGAAATCGATCTTGGAAAAGGCATGTGACTGATGGAATTCATTCTTACGTCACACTTGAAAGAATTGAGAAAAACTCTGGGGGAATTAGAAGAGTCAGGTAAGATCCTGGGAAAAGACCTGTGGGTTAGGGCCCACTGAAGAGATAACACCGTTGGAAAGGGATGTTGAACAAATAGATGATGCACCGAAACAATTGAAATATTTGAATGAGGTGACAACCTCGAATTAATTCGAACACAGACGAATCTCCTGAGATGTCTTGAGCACTCTGGAAGGATAAACTGGCGAGAGGCGAATGAGCAAGGAGAACACTTGATCCAAGGAAAAGAATATGATCAACACTGAAAAACTTGAATTGAGTCCATCGGAGAAGAAAAAGAGTTGAAAAATGACAAACGAGACGAGAAATCACCGGTTGAAATAATTGATGAAAGACTGAAGAGGCCCCATGCAAATGAAATAGATGGTCGAAAGAGACTCAGACTCCAGGAAGAAAAAGGGTGGGAGGGCGGGAAAACAAAGAAACTTGGAAGGGGAAACCGACGAATATCTTGAAGAGAGAACACCGGTTGAAATCATTGAGGAAAGAAGGCAAAGACTTCGCACGAGTAGGATGGATACTCGATTAGGGACTCCGGTTCCGAGAAGAAGAAGGGAGGGCGGGTGGGAAAATAAAACAACTGAGGATTGAACTTGGCAAAGATGAAGAGGCTCGAGTCAACTTGACGAGAAATGCACCGGATGAAAAGAGATGAGGAACAACGATCGGAAAACTAACCGCCTGATCCTAAAGAAAACTTTGAAGGGGAAGAGGAGTAGTTCAAAACACCTACGTCAAGATTCCTTACCTGAGCGACGAAGGGGCAGAGGAGTAAAAAGAATTCCTACTCTCCGATATAACTAGACTCAGAAAACAGTTTTCTTCTAGACTCAACATCGGCCAAACTACACGATCAATCAAGGGGGCTCCTAGGGTCGGTCGAGGCTCTGATACCAACTTGTCACACCCAATATGCGACCCTATCCAAAGGGAACTCGAAGGTACCACCAAGGATAGACCCGCATATTGGAACGCTTTTGCAAGGTGGATATCATTACATCAACATTACATAATAGATGGGGATACATCCAATACATACAATGTCACATGAATACAACAATACAACACATAAGAGCATCATCCGACTACGGATGAAACACAAACAGAAACTCAAACGACATCCACCCTGCTAGCCCAGGCTGCCGACCTGGAACCTATCCCCTGATCGAAGAAGAAGCAAGAGAAGAACTCCAAAACAAGCAAACTTCGCTCTCGTGTCAAGATCATCGCAAAAACCTGTACCTGCAACTATTGTTGTAGTAATCTGTGAGCCACAAGGACTCAGCAATCCCATTACCATGGGTATCAAGACTAGCAAAGCTTAATGGGAAAGGAAGGGGTAAAGTGGTGAGGTTGCAGCAGCGGCTAAGCAAGTATGGTGGCTAACATACGCAAATGAGAGCGAGAAGAGAAACAAGCGGAACGGTCGTCAACTAGTAATGATCAAGAGGTGATCCTGAGCTCCTACTTACGTCAATCATAACACAGAAACCGTGTTCACTTCCCGGACTCCGCCAAGAAGAGACCATCACGGCTACACACGCAGTTGATGCATTTTAAATCGGATCTGGTGTCAAGTTATCTACAATCGGACATTAACAAATTCCCATCTGCCACATAACCGCGGGCACGGCTCTCGAAAGTTTATACCCTGCAGGGGTGTCCCAACTTAGCCCATGATAAGCTCTCGCGATCAACGAAGGATATTCCTTCTCCCAGGAAGACCCGATCAGTGTCGGAATCCCGGTTTACAAGACATTTCAACAATGGTAAAACAAGACCAGCAAGACCGCCTGATGCGCCGACAATCTCGATAGGAGCTGCACATATCTCGTTCTCAGGGCAACACCGGATGAGACTGGCTACGAGTAAAACCAGACCTCGAATTGCCCCGAGGGGGCCCCGCAGGCGGCTCGGTTCGGACCAACACTTAGACAAGC
>NC_041381.1:318085441-318088002 GCF_002162155.2 Triticum dicoccoides | reverse complement strand
TAAAGATGACCCTTGGGTTAATTACTCCCAAGGGGAAAGGTAGGTGGTGGTGAGGCAAATGGTAAAACCAAGGTTGGGCCTTGCTGGAGGAGTTTTATTCAAAGCAAACTGTCGAGGGGGTCCCATAAATCACCCGACCGCGTAAGGAACGCAAAATCCGGGAACATAACACCGGTATGACGGAAACTAGGGCGGCAAGAGTGGAACAAAACACCAGGCATAAGGCCGAGCCTTCCACCCGTTACCAAATATATAGATGCATTAATAATATAAGAGATATTGTGATATCCCAACCATAATCCTGTCCACCATGGGGAAATCTTCATCTTCACCTGCAACTAGCAACGCTATAAGAGGGGCTGAGCAAAGCGGTAACATGGCCAAGCAACGGTTTGCTAGGAAGGGTGTCAAAGGTTAGAGGTTCATGGCAATTTGGGAGGCTTGAAGAGCAAATGATAGGTAACGCAGCAAACCGATAGAACGAAGCAACTAGCATAGCAATGATAGTAGTGAGATCCAGGGTAGCGGTCATCTTGCCTGAAATCCCGCTAGGAAGAAGAACGAGTCCATGAAGAAGATGAAGCCACGAAGACGAACCACACGTAGACGAACGCATCCTCACGATCGCCACGAAACGGGAACTATCGAGAAGAAGCACACAACATGGTAAACGCACCACACATAGGCAAGAAATAATGCACAACAAGCATGATGCATGAGCAAGTTAGATGAGGCTACTCATGGCAAGAGATGATGCAAACAAGAACAACACATCAAGGCAAGTTTAAATGAGGCCAGAAACAACATATAACAATTCTGGTAAGTCCTCATATGCAAATTTCGAAATGGGTCCAGAACCGAATAAACCTTAAGTTCAAGTAGTTAAACAGCAAGTTAAGATGCACCAAGATGATCTACACGAAGTTCTAGTCAAGTTACATATAAAGTTCATTTAGTTTGGAGCTATGGTCTAGAAGATAAGAGCAAAACAAGTTAAACATGGCATTGATGCAAAATGCACTCAAACATCAAGCAAACACACCAAAACATGGATGCAACATGATAATATGGAACTACATGCAAAAACAAGCAAGTTTCATATAGAGCACACTCAAAACGGAGCAACGGTTCAACACATACACTCTATACAAGTCATAACAACAATATGCCCAAAACAGCAAGTAGGCATATTGCAAGCATCAAGACAACATGTTACAGTACCACAATATGAAAACAAAATGCATGGGCATGAAGTACAGGTAAAGCACAACAAAACATGAATACTGAGCTATCTCCAGAAATCACTAGAACAAGCTCAAACACACATGGGAAGATTGCAAATAATAACAGTTTCAGACTTTAGCAGAAATAATATCAGGTTGCAATGTTTAGAGCTATCAAACAACATGTTACAGGAACTTATCATGGAAAACAAATGCATGGCATGAAACTACTAATTGCATAGATCAAAAGTCCCTTACTGACCATGAGCCAAAAAGGATCAGAAAATATGATGGCACCCATGTAAACATGGCAAGTTATATGACAGATTCAAACATGGCAGGAACAACAATAAGTAGGCATGTTGGTGAGCTTGAACCACTCACCACAGAGCAATACATGGCATGGCAAGGCAACCAACAGTAATAAGACATGCTTGTGAAGCTAAGCATGGCAAGATCAAGTTCATAGGATGCATGGATCACTAGCAAACAATCATGGAAACATTGAACTTAATGTTAACAGGCTGACAGCAACATTATTTAGCAACTTTGGAGCAAGATAACAACATTCTACAGCAGGCTATAATTGCAACCAAGGGCATGAATGGATAGAGCATAACCATATGTTCAAACAATCCTTATTGAAGTATCTCAAAATAAGCATGGATCTCTCTGTAGCATCAAGTTTACATGGCATCACGAAATAACAGAATCAGCCTAGCAAAACAGTAACAGCAAGTACCCTCCTTAACAAGCCTGATGCACTCAGCACACAAATCACAAAAATACATGGATAGAACCTCTGGAAAGATGGCATAGCATAGATCAAAAGACATGTAGACATCAACCTCATAGGATGCACACATCAAACATGGCAAAAATGACAAATGAGCATGTTATAACAGTTCCAGCAGATTAACATCAACATGCACTCTTCCAACAGCATTTCGGGCATCAAGATGAGCTCAAATGAGAATTATACAATGGAATGAAATGAAGTACTCGTCGAGGCGAACAATTTGACGTATCACACGCATGAAACGGAGCTACGGATGCAGAGTAACAATGCGATGAACATGGCATGATAATGTTGAAATAAACCGGGGACTTGGTGGATTTCGGGGTCAACCTCGTTTCTGCACGGATTACGAGGTTCGCCGGAGGGCTCGCCGGAGAAGACGGGGAAGACGCCGGGGAGGGTCGGAGATGGCGGGGACGACGACGGGACGACGCGGGCGGCGGGATCGGGGCCGGGGAGGCCGGATCCGGCGGAGGAGCGGCCGGATCGGGCGCTCCGGCGGAGGAGGAGGCCGACGGCGCCGGCGCGAGCTCCGGGCG
>NC_041381.1:318061962-318084927 GCF_002162155.2 Triticum dicoccoides | reverse complement strand
CGGGCCTGCGTGGGCCCGCGATGGGCTCCATGGGCCGGCGGCGCGGGGCTGGCGGCGGAGGACACGTCGCGTGCCCGGATTGGCTGGAGGCGGCGGCGCGGGCTTCGTTCGGCGCAGACGGACATGTCCGGCGCGGCGCGGAGGGGAATTTTAGGGTTAGGGGGGATTTGACCGCGAATTTGGAAGGGGAAGGCATATTTATAGGTAGAGGGAGCTAGGAGACTCCAAATGAGGTGCGGTTTTCGGCCACGCGATCGTGATCGAACGACCGAGAGCATGGAGGGGAGTTAGATGGGTTTTGGGCCACTTTGGAAGGGGTGTTGGGATGCAAACAAAAGAGGCCTTTGCGGTTACACGGTTAACCGTTGGAGTACCAAACGACCTCCAAATGGCACGAAACTTGACAGGCGGTCTACCGGTGCTATACCAAGGCCGCTTGGCAAACCTCGGGCCATTCCGAGAAAGTTTAACACCCGCTCACGAAGAGAGGCGAGAAGGGGACGCCGGATGACATAGGAGTGCCGGATTGCAAAATGGACAACGGGGAAAATGCTCGGATGCATGAGACGAACACGTATGCAAAATCAGATGCACATGATGACATGATGAAATGCAACACACAAGAAAATGACATGGCAACGGCGGCGAATAACTGGCAGACAACTGGCGCATCGAATCCGGGGCGTTACAATCGGCGCTTATGAGGACACCTTGGAGTGTAACGTGGTTCCTATGTCCGTGTGCCATATTTTCTTTGGAAGACCTTGGCAATTCGACCACGGCATCACCCACAACGGGAGAACAAACCACTATAGCTTCAAGATGAAGGGAACAGAGTACATGCTACGACCTATGTCACCAAGTCAAGTGATCACCGACAAGCAAGCATCCACCCATCATGGAGAGACTAGTGAGAGAGTGAACCACCACAAAGAGAGTGAGCACCAGAAGCCAAAATTGAGCGACTCTTCGGCAAGAGAGAAAAGCTTAGTCCTCTAAGCCCCAAAAAGAGAGATGAGAGAAGTGTGTGAGAACCCATCGAGTGTCATCCACTATGTCCTAGTGTTCAAAGACGAGGTGGCAAAGACTAACACTCCTATTCCTCTTCCTCTAGTGTTGTCTCATTTGTTGCAGGAATTCGCGGATGTCTTTCCCGATGAGCTACCTCCCGGTCTTCCTCCTCTACGTGGCATCGAACATAGGATTGACCTCATCCCTGACGCACCTCTTCCTAACAAGGCACCATACCCCGTCAACCCCGAAGAAACCAAAGAAATACAAAGGCCAGTCCAGCATCTCATAGACCATGGACATGTGCGTGAAAGTTTGAGTCCTTGTGCTGTACCGGTCATTCTTGTGCCAAAAAGAGACGGTAGCTTTCGCATGTGTTCCGATTGTAGGCCCATCAATGCTATCACCATTCGATATAGGCATCCCATTCCGCGCCTTCATGATATGCTAGATGAGCTTAGAGGTGCCACTATTTTCTCAACAATTGATCTTAAAAGTGGTTATTATCAAATCCGCATACAAGAAGGTGATGAATGGAAAACTTCTTTCAAAATAAAATTTGGTTTGTATGAGTGGTTAGTTCTGCCTATGGGTTTATCGTAATCACCCGGTACTTTCATGCGTGTTTGCATTATGTGCTTCGTCCTTACACTGGAGTATTTGTTGTGGTCTACTTTGACGAGATTCTTGTGTTTAACAAATCCCTCATGGAGCATGTAGATCATCTTTGGGCCGTTTTGCAAACACTTAGAAAAGAGTGTCTCTATGCCAATATGGAGAAATGCACTTTTGGTGTTGACTTCTTGGGCTTTTTTGTGTCTTCCAAGGGTGTTCATGTTGATGAGTCCAAAATTGAAGCAATTAAAACTTGGCCCCAACCCACTAATTTGCAACAAGTGCATAGTTCCCTTGGTCTAGCGGGTTTTGGTAACAGTGATAAAAGTAACGGTAGCAGTTTTGTAGTAATTGTAATATTAGCAACGGTAAAGTAAATAAGCAAAGCACAATATGCGAAAAGCTCGTAGGCATTGGATCAGTGATGGATAATTATGTCGGATGCGATTCCTCATGTAATAGTTATAACATAGGGTGACATAGAACTAGCTCCAGTTCATCAATGTAATGTAGGCATGTATTCTGAATATAGTCATACGTGCTTATGGAAAATAACTTGCATGACACCTTTTGTCCTACCCTCCCATGGTAGCGGGGTCCTAATGGGAACTAGGGGATATTAAGGCCTCCTTTTAATAGAGTACCTGACCAAAGCATTAACACTTAGTGAATACATGAACTCCTCAAACTACGGTCATCACCGAGAAGTATCCCGATTATTGTCACTTTGGGGTTGTCAGATCATAACACATAATAGGTGACTATAGACTTGCAAGATAGGATAAAGAACTCACATATATTCATGAAAACATAATAGGTTCAGATCTGAAATCATGGCACTCGGTCCCTAGTGACAAGCATTAAGCATAGCAAAGTCATAGCAACATCAATCTCAGAATATAGTGGATACTAGGGATCAAACTCTAACAAACTAACTTGATTACATGGTAAATCTCATCCAACCCATCACCGTCTAGCAAGCCTACGATGGAATTACTCACGCACGGCGGTGAGCATCATGAAATTGGTGATGGAGGATGGTTGATGATGACGATGGCGACGAATCCTCCTCTCCGGAGCCCCAAACGGACTCTAGATCAGCCCTCCCGAGAGAGATTAGGGCTTGGCGGCGGCTCCGTATTGTAAAATGCGATGAAACTTTCTCTCTGATTTTTTCTCCACGAAAGCAAATATATAGAGTTGGAGTTGAGATCGGCGGACATCCAGGGGGCCCACGAGGCAGAGGGCGCCCAGGGGGAGGGGGCGCCCCCCCCACCCTCGTGGACAGGGTGTGGGCCCCTGGCCTTGATTCTTTCGCCAGTATTTTTTATATTTTCCAAAAATAATCTCCGTGGATTTTTAGGTCATTCCGAGAACTTTTGTTTCTGCACAAAAATAACACCATGGCAGTTCTGCTGAAAATAGCATCAGTCCGGATTAGTTTCATTCAAATCATGCAAGTTAGAGTCCAAAACAAGGGCAAAAGTGTTTGGAAAAGTAGATACGATGTAGACATATCAACTCCCCCAAGCTTAAACCTTTGCTTGTCCTCAAGCAATTCAGTTGATAAACTGAAAGTGATAAAGAAAAACTTTTACAAACTCTGTTTGCTCTTGTTGTTGTAAATATGTAAAGCCAGCATTCAAGTTTTCAGGAAAGATTATGAACTAACCATATTCACAATAACACTTAGGTCTCATGTTTACTCATATCAATGGCATAATCAACTAGCGAGCAATAATAATAAAACTCGGATGACAACACTTTCTCAAAACAATCATAATATGATATAACAAGATGGTATCTCGCTAGCCCTTTCTGAGACCACAAAACATAAATGCAGAGCACCTTTAAAGATCAAGGACTAACTAAACATTGTAATTCATGGTAAAAGAGATCCATTCATAGTCATACCCAATATAAACTAATAGTAATGCATGCAAATGACAGCGGTGCTCTCCAGCGGGTGCTTTTTAATAAGAGGGTGATGACTCAACATAAAAGTAAATAGATAGGCCCTTCGCAGAGGGAAGCAGAGATTTGTAGAGGTGCCAGAGCTCGATTTTAAAATAGAGATGAATAACATTTTGAGCTGTATACTTTCACTGTCAATGTAACAACTATGAGATCTCGATATCTTCCATGCTACATACATTATAGGTTGTTCCCAAACAGAATGGTAAAGTTTATACTCCCCCACCACCAACAAGCATCAATACATGGCTTGCCCCAAACAATGGGTGCCTCCAACTAGCAACAATCCGGGGGGAGTTTTGTTTAATTATTTTGATTTTATTTGATCTTTTGATCATGGGACTGGGCATCTTGGTTACCAGCCATTTTCTCATGAATGAGGAGTGGAGTCCACTCCTCTTGAGAAAAGCCACCTAGCATGGAAGATATAGACAACCCTAATTGATACATGAGCTGTTCGAGCATACAAAACAGAATTTCATTTGAAGGTTTGGAGTTTGGCACATACAAATTTACTTGGAACGGCAGGTAAATACCGCATATAGGAAGGTATGGTGGACTCATATGGAATAACTTTGGGGTTTATGGAGTTTGGATGCACAAGCAGTATTCCCGCTTAGTACAGGTGAAGGCTAGCAAGAGACTGGACAGCGACCAACTGAGAGAGCGCCAACAGTCATGAACATGCATTAAAATTAATCAACACCGAGTGCAAGCATGAGTAGGATATAATCCACCATGAACATAAATATCATGAAGGCTATGTTGATTTTGTTTCAACTACATGCCTGAACATGTGCCAAGTCAAGTCACTCGAATCATTCAAAGGAGGATACCACCCTATCATACCACATCACAACCATTTTAATAGCATGTTGGCACGCAAGGTAAACCATTATAAGCTCCTAGCTAATTAAGCATGACATAAGAAACTATAATCTCTAATTATCATTGCAAACATGTTTATTCATAATAGGTTGAATCAGGAATGATGGACTCATAATATTTACAAAAACAAGAGAGGTCGAGTTCATACCAGCTTCTCTTATCTCAGCCAGTCCATCATATATCGGCATTATTGCCTTTCACTTGCACGACCGACGGTGTGTATCTCTACTCCTATAAAAGAGCGAGTTGGTGGTGATGGTGTGTCTGCCATCTATCATTTTGAACCATTAGATCTGTATCCGACGGATGGGAGGTAACCCCACTTAACATTAAAAAAACTAATTCTCTACCTTCTGCTCCATCCATCTCTGCCTTATCCAGTTAGGCAACCAGAAGCGCTCGATCCTTCTCGAAAAGGGCAGAAAAGGATGGAAGCCAACTTGGCATGGCCGCTGCCGCTCCACACGCCGCCGGCGCCGGTCGCTCCAAATGCCTCGCCTACCTCCTCTCCCCCGTAGCAGCCCTGCGGCTCACTACCACCTCCACCGCCACTCTCCTCCTCCCCGTTGTCTCTTCTCCCTCCTACCCCGTCTCTCGGACGCCGAAGTCAGCAATTATGCCGTCGGCTCCGCCGTCCCCCGAATCCGTGATGTCTATGGCCTCCTTCTCTGATAACGCAGCCATACGCCAGATGTAGCGGCCCTGTCGGCAAGTACGCCGCCAACACCTCCCCCAAACTCAAGTCTGCCACGCCTCTCCTGCATCCCGCTCCGATGCAAAAGCCCGCCGCCTGCCCGTCCTCCTAGCCATCTCCTCGACACCGACCTTCGCGTACGACGGCTACACACTTCTCATCCTCGGTAGCGGCGGCGCCACCTGCTACATCCTTCCCCACCGTCGTGCTCCACGTTTGTCCATTCGAGTACGAGCTGCTCCCCGAGGACCTCTTCGCCACCAGATATTGGAGCGCCACCCACGGCTCCACACCCGCGTCCTCCTCCAATCGACTCCGTCTCGAAGATGGCTGGTCTGGTGTGATGTTGATGTGGAGGTACTACGCTCTGCTATTTCCTTTCCTTCCAATACAAAGTTCAATTTTTCTATCACCTAAGTTTCAAATCAGCATCCAACTAACTGTCTATAAACCACTCATGTAGCCCAATATAAATCAGTGTGCAGGCATATGGGACTCACGCTGCTCAAACTACAGCCACTCACTAACTACACCCTCAAGAAGCCACACGATCTTTAGATAGAACGGACAATGGAGTGCGAGGAGGTGTGATTCACTGCCATTCGCCATCTAATATGCTTCGTCAAGGACAAGGTATGGGTGTGGACGAAGAGTAAAATCTTCTATACGTCTCATCTATCTTGCTTCATCTTTGTTAGAGGATCCTTGTGCTATATGTTCTGGTGGTAACAAATGGACAGTTGGAGTATCTATAATCTTCTTGCGGAATGAAAAACTTTGAGTATTGGAAATGTTGGTGTATACCTCCCTGAACCGGTATTTTCACACATGCTATGTTGCTCTTCTACAGCTACATCTAGAAGTGCTATAAAGATTCTTACACTCTCGGATAAGCAAAAGGAAGGTCAATCCAACTCCATTGCAATTTTACAAAGAAATGGTCCACAAAGAAGTCTCAGTGTGTAGTCCAAGGTCTGAATCAAGTACAATTTGGTGGCTGTAAAAAATCATTCTATCTAATAGGTCATTCATCTAAAATTGTTTCCCATGTACGGTTCTAAAGTTTGTGCAGAGGACTTTCAGAAAAAATAACTTTAGATACTTGCTTTACTGTTCATGATATTTTTGTAATCGTACATGTGTTTGAATAGTTTTTTTGGTAGTTCTCTTTATTACTCTCTCTGTTCAAAAAAATTTGGATGACGCCTATTGCAGGTGTCTTTGCCATCCGCGCCCCTCCTTTGGTTGGTAGCTCCACATCTAATTTATCAGGTCACACCCAAAATTTGTTTTTCCTTGATGTCTGTTAGCTGCAGTTTTTTTGCAGAAACTTGCTTGATGTAATAAAGTTGAAAGAGGCCTGGTGCAGTTTTTTTTTGTGTGTGTATACATGCACACTCGCCCCATCTATATACAGATGATTTGAATGCATCTCTTACTGTACATTTTGTTTCGTTGCTTGGTACAAAATGTATTGCAAGTGATATTCATTGTTTTCGCTTTGTTTATATATACTGCAAGCTCAGTTTTTTTGCCTTTAGATGAATGTAACACAGGCAGTTATGTAAGCAATAGTGATTGTTTGATTTCCTTCTAGGTGAGCATATGGATGGAGTGAAACCCCCGGAAATAATATAGTTGGTACATGTATTTTGAGTAAACAATTAAACGAAGGGTATACTATGCTCGTCAAATGATCCCATGGCGTGATCTAAGGTATGTAAGTAAGTAAGTGGAACTAGCTGTGTGATTTATGTCTGGATTATTTCTTCTCTTCATGATGCATTGTATACAAATCCATTTTCTTGTGCATATTTACCAAAGCATTCAGTTAAACACTTCTACTTCATTCTTGTTTTCCTGGAACCATTTATAAGTATGTTCTCAAGCTATAGTGTGTATGCTATTTTGATATATAAATTGCTGCAATTTATCTTCACTTAAGTCTGTTGTGCCTAATATACTTGCACGAAATGAGCAATGTTGACTTCCTGGATGAACAGTAACTGATTAACTTATTTCTTTCTACAGCCTTTCCAAGGAAATAAGCAATTCTCTGTTGAAGTAGTTCTAAGGCTGGACATGATATATGTATTTATTTTCACCCGCAAAAAAAATTAATTATATGTATTATAGACCGCAGGCTGTGCTGGAAATTTGGGAGATATGATGTGGGCGCGTTCGTCGCATCTTTCAAAATTTAGTGTTATCGGTTGTGAAGCTCGCACGCCTCACAATTAACGAAGCCAATGTTGGAAGGACGCTGACACATGGCACATCATTTTACATATTAGTCTAGCTTGGTGAGCCCCAGTCATTTTGTTTGTACTTGTATATATTCTCTTCTGCGTGCAAATTGCAATATGTTTGTTAGACTATATTGTCCAGAGCAACTTATGGGTTCCTAAACATAAATACACCTAATCTTGTGTGATCCCGTACCGTAGCACGGGCATCTTACTAGTAATAATAATAGTGCATGTACATTGAACTAAGGTGGAATCTGCAAACATTCAATTCAAGGGAGAAGACAAGGTAATATGGGCTCTTCGTTAAATCAACAATCATGCATGTAGAACCAATAAACATTTTTATTATGGTCTTCTCCTCTCGACCCCCAAAGGAAAGAAAAGAAATAAAACTATTTACACGGGAAAGCTCCCAACAAGCAAAAGAAGAACGAGAAATCTTTTTGGGTTTTCATTTTACTACTACAACATGGAAATTAAACCAACTAATTTTTTGGTTTTTCTTAAGGTTTATCAAATGCACAAGAAGAAAAATCAAAAAAGAAATTAAACTAGCATGGATAATACAATGAAAAAGTATGAGTACCGACAACTGGAATAAGTGTGTGAACATGAATATATTGTCGGTGAGAAATACGTACTCCCCCAAGCTTAGCTTTTGGCCTAAGTTGGTCTATGCCCATGGATTGCGGCTACTCTTCCCGATGTACTGAGGAGTGTCTTCGTACTGCCACTAGCTAGCGATCTGCTCCGGATCACACTAATAAGATGATGGGCGATAAGGATCAAGTGGTGGTTCCGGCTCAGGCTCTGGAGCCGATGTCTGGCCTCGATGCGCGTACACGGCCGACGGCAAGACGAGGTAATGGCCTGCAGTTAAATCAAACAAAGAAGGTGCAGGCAGGATAATAATCTCATTGTGTTTCTTATTAAATCTCAGGTTATACAGAAGCATCTTATCATCATTGTCAACAATAAACTCATGCGCTACCATGCTCCTGTAATCTAAAAAGGTAGGGGGCAGCAGTGTCTCCTCTTTCTCATAATGCCTAATAGGTATCTCAAAATGTTTAGCAAGGCGTGCAGCATAGATACCTCCAAAGATGGAGCCCTTTGTACGGTTCAGGCTTAATTGTTTAGCAATAACGGCACCCATACTAAAAGAGTGATCGCGGAATAAGGCATGGAACAAAATAATAATATCAGGAACATTGAGGTTTCCACAGTTTCCGCGACCAATTAAACATCGACTAGCAAATATGGCAAAGTAGCGTAAAACAGGAAAATGTATGTTAGTGATTCTTGCATCGGAAACCTCCCTCGATTCCCCTACAGTAATAGTATCAATAAAACCATCCACATCTTTACGATGTGGTTCATCTAAAATGCCCTCGAAGGGTATTTTGCAAACCGCACAAAAATTACGTAATGACATCTCCTTAGCCTCATCATATAAATGAAAAGCTACTCAAGGAGGTGAATTCTTAGGATAATAGTAGAAGTTTTGCACGAAAGTATTAGTGAGTAAGAGATACTGTTCGATCCGGCCCTGGAGGAAGTCGGTGAGGCCCGCATTATTAGCCAAAGAATAAAAGTCTTCATAAATTCCGGCTGCTCTCAAGAAATTATCACAAGGCCACTCACACGGCCTTACTTTCGCTACGCGAGGAAGATTATACTTGGACTTTTCTTTTTCCTTAGCTTGTTTGTCCTTGGAGCCCTGACTAGAAGAGCCCCTCAAAAATCTCTTCATCATTTTCTGAAATTTTTAGTAACTGAAAATAAAAGTGAATCAAACTAAACAAGATTGATAGCAACTACTCCCACAAGTGCCTAGAGCCTATATCATGCAATAGAATTACTTGGGACCTCATAAATTTGACATGCAAGCTCAAGAACAGGGTCACCTAGTCAGCAATAATTTGAAATGAATAAAGCACTAGAACAAAAACTAATTGGACCATTGGAGGAGTCACACTCCAAAGAACAATCTCCCAAAGCAGTTTTGTGAATGGAGCTTTGAGCAAGGAGATCGAAAATCGCAGCAAAATGAGCTAGAACTCCTGCTTGAGCTGGATGGGGATTTTTTTGGGAGGAAGATGGAGTGTGTGGGTGCCGGAATAAGTGGAGGGGGGCCACCGCGGGCCCACGAGGCAGGGGGCGCGCCCTGGACCCTCGTGGCCAGGTGCTTGCCCCCCTGCTATGTTCTCAGTGCCTAAAATCCTCAAATATTCCAGAAAAAATCATACTAAATTGGCAGGGCATTTGGAGAACTTTTATTTTTGGGATATTTTTTATTGCATGGATAAATCATAAAATAGACAGATAATACTATTTTTTGCTTTATTTAATCTAAAAACAGAAAGTAAAAAATAGGGTACAGAAGGTTGTGCCTTCTAGTTTCATCCATCTCATGATCATCAAAAGGAATCCACTAATAAGGTTGATCAAGTCTTGTTAACAAACTCATTCCGAAGAACATGGAACCAGAGAAATTTCGAATAACACTAGGTTACCTCAACGGGGATATGAACATCTCCAATAATAAGAATATCATTTTTTTCTTGATAGTAGGAAGAGGAAATTCAAAACCTCCAATAATGATAGTTGGAATTTTTCCAATAGAATTGATACTACGAACTTGAGGTTGTTTCCTCGGAAAGTGTACCATATGCTCATTACCACTAACATAAAAAGTGACATTGCCTTTGTTGAAATCAATAACAGCCCCTGCAGTATTCAAAAAGGGTCTACCAAGGATAATCGACATACTATGGTCCTCGGGAATATCAAGAATAACAAAGTCCGTTAAGATAGTGACATTTGCAACCACAACAGGCACATCCTCACAAATGCCGACAGGTATAGCAGTTGATTTATCAGCCATTTGTAAAGATATTTCAGTAGGTGTCAATTTATTCAATTCAAGTCTACGATATAAAGAGAGAGGCATAACACTAACACCGGCTCCAAGATCACATAAAGCAGTTTTAACATAGTTTCTTTTAATGGAGCATGGTATAGTTGGTACTCCTGGATCTCCAAGTTTCTTTGGTATTCCACCCTTAAAAGTATAATTAGCAAGCATGGTGGAAATTTCATCTTCCGGTATCTTTCTTTTATTTGTAATAATATCCTTCATGTATTTAGCATAAGGATTCACTTTAAGCATACCAGTTAAGCGCATACGTAAGAAGATAGGTCTAATCATTTCAGTAAAGCGCTCAAAATCCTCATCATCCTTTTTCTTGGATGGCTTAGGAGGAAAAGGCATGGGTTTATGAACCCATGGTTCTCTTTTTTTACCGAGCGTCCTAGCAACAAAGTCTCTCTTATCATAATGTTGATTCTTTGATTGTGGGTTATCAAGATCAACAGCAGGTTCAATCTCTACATCATTATTATTGCTAGGTTGAGCATCAACAAGAACGTCATCATTAACATTATCACTAGGTTCATGTTCATCACCAGATTGTGTTTCAACATCAGAAATAGAAATATCATTGGGATTCTCAGGTGTGTCTACAACAGGTTCACCAGAAGCATGCAAAGTCCTATCATTTTTCTTTTTCTTCCTTTTAGAAGGACTGGGTGCATCTAAATTATTTCTCTGAGAATCTTGCTCAATTCTCTTAGGGTGACCTTCAGGATACAAAGGTTCCTGAGTCATTCTACCAGTTCTAGTAGCCACTCTAACAGCAAAATCATGTTTATTATTTAATTCATCAAGCAAATCACTTTGAGCTTTAAGTACTTGTTCTGCTTGAGTGGTAACCATAGAAGCATATTTACTAATGAGTTTAAGTTCACCTTTAACTCTAGCCATATAATCACTCAAGCGTCCAGTCATGTAAGCATCACTCTTTAATTCTCTACCAACATAAGCATTGAAACTTTCTTGTCTAGCCATAAAGTCATCAAATTCATCTAAACATTGGCTAGGAAATTTAGTAGACGAGATTTCAACTTTATCATATCTATAGAAAGAATTTACCTTTACTACCTGTGTCGGGTTATCAAGACCATGTGTTTCTTCGACAGGCGGTATATTAAGACCATGTATTTCTTCAATAGGCGGTAAATTCTTAACATCTTCAGCTTTAATACCTTTTTCTTTCATAGATTTCTTTGCCTCTTGCATATCTTCAGGACTGAGAAATAGAACACCCCTCTTCTTCGGAGTTGGTTTAGGAATAGGCTCAAGAGTTGGCTCAATTGGCTCGGGAATTGGCTCAGGAAGAGTCCAATTATTTTCATTAGTCAACATATTATTTAATAGCAATTCAACTTGATCGACTGTTCTTTCACTGAAAACACAACCAGCACAACTATCCAAGTGGTCCTTGGAAGCATCGGTTAGTCCATTATAGAAGATATCAAATATTTCATTTTTCTTAAGAGGATGATCAGGCAAAGCATTAAGTAACCGAAGAAGCCTCCCCCAAGCTTATGGGAGACTCTCTTCTTCAATTTGCACAAAATTATATATTTCCCTCAAGGCAGCTTGTTTCTTATGAGCAGGGAAGTATTTAGCAGAGAAGTAATAAATCATATCCTGGGGACTACGCACACAACCAGGATCAAGAGAATGAAACCAAGTTTTAGCATCACCCTTTAATGAGAACGGAAATATCTTAAGGATATAATAGTAGCGAGATTTCTCATCATTAGTGAACAGGGTGGCTATATCATTTAACTTAGTAAGATGTGCCACAACAGTTTCAGATTTATAGCCATAAAAAGGATCAAATTCAACCGAAGTAATTATCTCAGGATCGACAAAGAATTCATAATCCTTATCAGTAACAAAGATAGGTGAAGTAGCAAAAGCAGGGTCATATTTCATTCTAGCATTCAGAGATTGCTGCTTCCATTTAGCTAATAACTTCTTGAGATCAGATCTATCATTGCAAGCAAGAATAGCTCTAGCAGCTTCTTCATCCACAACATAACCCTCAAGAACAACAGGCAATTCATATTTAGGGGGAGAACCTTCATCATCACTATCATCAATAATTTCATCTTCAATAATTTCATTCTCTCTAACCCTAGCAAGTTGTTCATCTAGAAATTCACCTAATGGCAAAGTAGTATCAAGCATAGAAGTAGTTTCATCATAAGTATCATGCATAGTAGAAGTGGCATCATCAATAACATGCGACATATCAGAATTCGTAGCAGTATCAGGTTTAGGTGTCGCAAGCTTACTCAAAACAGAAGGAGAATCTAGTGCAGAGCTAGATGGCAGTTCCTTACCTCCCCTCGTAGTTGAATAAAGCTATGCTCCCCGGCAACGGCGCCATAAAATAGTCTTGATAACCCACAAGTATAGGGGATCGCAACAGTTTTCGAGGGTAGAGTATTCAGCCCAAATTTATTGATTCGACACAAGGGGAGCCAAATAATATTCTCAAGTATTAGTAGTTGAGTTGTGAATTCAACCACACTTGGATAACATAGTATCTGCAGCAAAGTATTTAGTAGCAAAGTAGTATGATAGTAACAGTAACAGTAGCAAAAGTAACGATAGCAGTTTTGTAGTAATTGTAACAGTAGCAACGGTAAAAGTAAATAAGCAAAGCACAATATGTGAAAAGCTCGTAGGCATTGGATCAGTGATGGATAATTATGTCGGATGCGATTCCTCATGTAATAGTTATAACATAGGGTGACACAGAACTAGCTCGAGTTCATCAATGTAATGTAGGCATGTATTCCGAATATAGTCATATGTGCTTATGGAAAAGAACTTGCATGACATCTTTTGTCCTACCCTCCCGTGCCAGCGGGGTCCTAATGGAAACTAAGGGATATTAAGGCCTCCTTTTAATAGAGTACCGGACCAAAGCATTAACACTTAGTGAATACATGAACTCCTCAAACTACGGCCATCACCGCGAAAGTATCCCGATTATTGTCACTTCGGGGTTGTCGGATCATAACACATAATAGGTGACTATAGACTTGCAAGATAGGATCAAGAAATCACATATAATCATGAAAACATAATAGGTTCAGATCTGAAATCATGGCACTCGGGCCCTAGTGACAAGCATTAAGCATAGCAAAGTCATAGCAACATCAATCTTAGAACATAGTGGATACTAGGGATCAAACCCTAAAAAAACTAACTTGATTACATGGTAAATCTCATCCAACCCATCACCGTTTAGCAAGCCTACGATGGAATTATTCACGCACGGCGGTGAGCATCATGAAATTGGTTATGGAGGATGGTTGATGATGACAACAGCGACGAATCCCCCTCTTCGGAGCCCCAAACGGACTCCAGATCAGCCCTCCCGAGAGAGATTAGGGCTTGGCGGCGGCTCCGTATTGTAAAACGTGATGAAACTTTCTCTCTGATTTTTTTATCCGCGAAGCAAATATATAGAGTTGGAGTTGAGGTCGGTGGACATCCAGGGGCCCAGAAGGCAGGGGGCGCGCCCCCCACCCTCGTGGACAGGGTGTGGGCCCCTTGGCTTTGATTCTTTCACCAGTATTTTTTATATTTTCCAAAAATAATCTCTGTGGGTTTTCAGGTCATTCCAAGAACTTTTGTTTCTGCACAAAAATAACACCATGGCAGTTCTGCTGAAAACAGCGTCAGTCCCAATTAGTTTCATTCAAATCATGCAAGTTAGAGTCCAAAACAAGGGCAAAAGTGTTTGGAAAAGTAGATACGATGGAGAAGTATCATTGCATGCTTCGAGTAAAAAAGAATGCACCCTTTGTTTGGGGTCCATCTCAATCTACCGCATTTGATGAGCTCAAATCTTTGCTTACACATGCCCCAATTCTTGCATTACCTGATTTCAACAAAACTTTTGAGGTTCATTGTGATGCTAGCGGTAATGGAATTGGTGGAGTTTGGATGCAAGAAAAGCGACCCATTGCATACTTTAGTGAAAATTTTCTGGTGCTAAACGAAACTATCCCATCTATGACAAAGAATTGTATGCTTTGGTGCGAGTATTGCATGTTTGGGAGCATTACCTTCACCCACATGAATTTGTCATAACTAAAGTACCTTAAAGGTCAAACCAAGTTGAATAAATGAAATGCTAAATGGACTGAATTTATTGAATCTTTTCCTTATGTGATCAAGTACATTAAGGGCAAAGAAAATGTTTTGACGGATGCTCTTTCCCGCATATGCATGTTAGTTAATCAACTTGAGTTGAATGTTATTGGCTTTGAGCATGTTAAAGATCTTTATGCGCATGATACTAAGTTTGTGATTCCTTATGTCAAATGTCTCACTCCCACTTGTTGGGAGAACTATTATCTCAAGAATGGCTACCTTATGCGCGCTAACAAACTTTGTATGCCCGAGTCTTCGCTTCGTTTGTTACTTTTGCAATAGGCTCATGAAGGAGGACTTACGGGGCATTTTGGGCGCGACATGACCTTTGCCACACTCTCCTTCAAGTACTTTTGGCCAAAGATGTTCCTCGACGTGGCACGCTTGACCAACAAATGCTCTACATGCCACAAAGCTAAGTCAAAAGCACAATCTCATGGTTTACATATGCCGCTTCCAATTCCATATCAACCATGGGAAGATATTAGTATGGACTTAGTGCTTGGTTTGCCTAGAACTAAAAATGGAAAGGACTTCCTATTTTTTGTTGTGGACTGATTCTCAAAAATGGCACATTTCATCCCATGCAATAAGATAAACGATGCTTCACATGTTGCCAATCTCTTTTCTAGGGAAATCTTGTGGTTGCATGGAGTGCCAAGGATTATTGTGTCGGACCGCGATGTCAATTTCCTAAGCTACTTTTGGAAGACAATATGCCCCAAGCTCGGCATCAAGTTACTATTCTCGTCGGCCTATCATCCCCAAACCGATGGCCAAATAGAAGTCACCAGCCGGACGCTATCTACTCTCCCACGCGTGTTAATCGAGAAGAACATCAAGGAGTGGGAGGAGTGCTTACCCATCGCCGAGTACGCCTACAATCAAGCTCGACACTCTACTACTGGCAAGTCCCTCTTTGAGGTTGTCTACGGCTTCAACCCATTGTCCCCATTGGGACATTCTTCCTCTTCGACTCCAAGAACGCGCAAACGTGGATGCTAGTGCAAGGGCAAGCTTTGTCAAGAAGATGCATGAAGACACAAGGCAACTATCAAGCGTCAAGTACATCGCATCACCACCAAGCTCAACTCCAACAAGACACCAATGGTGTTCTGTCACGCCCAATATGTGATACTATCCAGAGGAACTTGAAGGTCCCACCAAGGATAGAGCCGCAAATTGAAACGCTTTTGCAAGGTGGATATCATTACATCATACCATTACATAATAGATGGGAATACATACAAAAGTCATACAATGCCACATGAATACAACAACATCATACACAAGAGCAACATCCAACTACGGATGAAACACAAACAGAAACTCAAACGACATCCACCCTGCTAGCCCAGGCTGCCGACCAGGAACCTAACCCCTGAACGAAGAAGCAGAAGAAGAAGAACTCCAAAACAAGAAAGCATCGCTCTCACGTCATGATCATCGCATTACCTGTACCTGTAACTATTGTTGTAGTAATCTGTGAGCCACGAGGACTCAGCAATCCCATTACCATGGGTATCAAGACTAGCAAAGCTTAATGGGAATGGAATGTATAAGTGATGAGATTGCAGCAAGCGACTAAGCAATGTATGGTAGCTAACTTACGAGTACAAGAATAAGATGAGAAGCTACGCGAACGGTCGTGAACTAGTAGTGATCACTAAGTGATCCTGAACTACTTACGTTCAAACATAACCCCATCGAGTTCTCTTCTCGAACTCACCTGAAAAGAGACCATCACGGTTACACACGCGGTTGGTGTATTTTAATTCGAATCTGGTATCAAGTTCTCTACAACCGGATATTAAAAACTCCCATCTGCCACATAACCATGGGCACGACTTTCGAAAGATCAAACCCTGCAGGGGTGTCCCAACTTATCCCATGACAAGCTCACGATCCACGGAGACAATCCTCCATCATGGGACATCCGATCAGACTCGGGATCTCGATGCACAAGACATTTCGACAATGGTAAAACTAATCCAGCAAGACCTCCCGACGTGCTGACACCCTGATAGTAGCCACGCGTATCTCGTCTCAGGCCACGTCTGGATGAGCATAGCGTACAACAACTGAGACCCGAATTGCCCTGGGGGAAGCCGCACACGACTCTAGTTTGGACCAGCACCATCAGCACTGGCCCCCCTTCATGACGCCTTATGCCAATTAATTATTTAGTTCAAGTATTATTATGGCAAATGTAAAACCAATGTTGGGCCTTGCTAGAAGAGCTTTATTCAAAGCGAACTGTCAAGAGGGGCCCATAAACCCTCATCGTGTTAGGGACGCAAAATCAAGGAACATAACACCGGTATGACGGAAACTAGGGCGGCAAGAGTGGAACAGATGTGACGCCCGGGTAATCAAGCTACAGTAAAACTTCGTTAATGATGCCAGGTCATCATGATTAAAATTTTGCTAAACCTCACGTGTTTCAAACTTAGTTCAAATACAAATCCAAATAACAAGTCAAATTATAGTTTCATAAAATAGTGAATTAAAAATGTTCAAAGGGTTATAAATATTCACTAACTAATTAGCAAATAACATCCAACACTATATAGAATGTTTAATTGCCCTAAAACAATTAAAACAATGACCAAAACAGCCTTATTAATCCATTATCATATATGCACAATTCAAATGCTCATCAAACCTTTTTGTGGCAGTGCCTAAAATGGCTATGCTAATTTAGGACAAGTCTCATACATAACTAAAAGTCATTTGCTTTTGTAAATAAAAATAAAACAAAAACAGAAAAGAAAAAGAAAACAAAATTGAAAAATGAAACAACTATACTACTGTGCACTAAGCCTAGTACTGTGCACTAGGCCTGTAGCTAGCCCAGCCCACCAGGAGGTTTCTGTTAGAATAATTATGCATCTCTAGGATGCCATTAGTATGAACAGATTGCATCTAGATCACCTAAAACATGAACATAGTAGGGTTTAGGGGATCATTACGTGTCACGGCAGTGGACATGATCGCCTGCTTGGTGCAGGCTTGATGCAGGGGTGATGTAGTCGAGGTAGGAGTCCTCCTGAACGTCCTGATACCCTCAGGACGCCACCGGCACTGCCCGGTGATGGCAGCGGCGGCTGGAGTAGGTCTTCCCGTCGCTGCAGCGCTCCCCCTGATCGGATGGGGTGAGAGAATATCGGGAGGGGAGTGAAACCGTACGTGAATTGTGATCGCGCAAGCTGCCAACCCTCTCCCGTTCCCTTTTATGTAGCGCTGGCGACAGGGGACCTAAACCATCTGTTGGTTTGGGTGCCCCCGATCAGGGCGCCTTAGTTGGGATAGACCTCACGTACGTTGGTGCGTGGGGCCTTTTCATTAACGTTATCTTTCCCCTTTTTTTTGTTAAACTAATAGATCTAACTGGCCTGTTTAAGCCATCAGATCAAAACCAACATTCTCCCCCTTGATCGTTAGGCTTAACTTCATTCGCCCATTCTACATAAGAATGATGTACCAAAGTGAGGTGTTACAACAGCTCGAAACGCCATAGAACCTCAACACTTATAGTACACCCGCCTATTTCGAAATGGAAAACATTTTGCTAATTGGGGAGTGGTTTATTTTAATGGTCCTCTTATTCCAGAATCATCAGGCCTCCAGTAGTCCCATGCCGGCAACATGCTCACGAAAAATACTGGATGGTAAGCCTTTTGTTAGCGGATCCGCAAGCATATGCTTCGTTCTTATATATTTAACATCAAATGTTTGATCCTGGATTCTATCTTTCACAACACGATACTTTATGTCAATGTGTCTGGCAGCATTACTTGACCTGTTGTTACTCGTATAGAAAATTGCTGGTTCATTATCGCAGTACAATAAGATTGGTTTAGATATGCTGTCAACCACTTTAAGTCCGGGTATAAAATTCTTTAGCCATACAGCCTGCCCCGTGGCCTCATAACATGCTACAAATTCTGCTTGCATCGTAGATCCAGCAGTTAACGTTTGTTTGGAGCTTTTCCATGATATAGCTCCTCCCACGAGTGTGAATATATAACCTGACGTGGATCTCAAACTATCCACACACCCGGCAAAATCAGAGTCTGAATAACCAACAATTTCTAGGTTATCAGTTCTTTTATATGTAAGCATGAAGTCCTTAGTCCCTTGCATATAACGCAAGACTTTCTTTGCGGCCTTCCAGTGGTCCGGTCCTGGATTTGATTGGTATCTGCCAAGCACCCCGGTTACAAAACATAAGTCTGGACGTGTACATACTTGAGCATACATGATGCTTCCAACAGCTGAAGCATAAGGACCCGACTTCATCTGATCAGTTTCACATTGGTTCCTCGGACATTGAAATGTCCCAAACTTATCGCCCTTAACTATAGGAGCAGGTGAGGGTGAGCACTTATGCATATTGAATTTTTTCAGTACTCTCTCAAAGTATGCCTTTTGAGATAGTCCTAACGTTCCTCTGGACCTATCTCGATGAATCTCGATGCCGAGGACATACGAGGCTTCACCAAGATCTTTCATATCAAAACTGGATGACAGAAAATTCTTGGTCTCATGCAGCATATCCTTATCGCTACATGCCAACAATATGTCATCAACGTATAGGACTAAAAATGTGAACCTACTGCCTTTAAACTTAACGTATATGCAGTTGTCCACAACATTTTCGGTGAAACCAAAAGTTTTGATAATTTTATCAAACTTGAGGTACCACTCTCTTGAAGCTTGCTTCAAGCCATAAATTGATTTCTTTAGACGACATGCTAAATGTTCCTTTCCTTCCACAACAAAGCCTTCTGGCTGAGCCATGTAGACATCTTCTTTTAAGTCACCATTTAGAAATGTCGTTTTAACATCCATTTGGTGTAGTTCTAGGTCGTAATGAGCTACTAATGCCATTATGATTCTGAAAGAATCCTTGGTTGACACAGGAGAGAAGGTTTGCTTATAATCAATGCCTTCTCTCTGTGTATACCCTTTTGCCACTAGCCTTGCCTTGAACCGTTCGACATTCCCTTTGGAATCATACTTGGTTTTGTAGACCCACTTGCAGCCTACTTTCTTAGCTCCATCGGGAACTTCTACTAAGTCCCATACGTCATTTGAGCCCATAGATTTTAACTCGTCTTCCATGGCAACCAACCATTTGGACGAATTTTCGCTTTTAATGGCTTCCTTATACGAGGTTTTTAACTCGTCTTCCATGGCAACCAACCAACCAACCAGTTGTCCACCTTTCCCATATCATTCATGTCCTCCATCAAAAAGGTGATATAATCATCTGATATGGCTTTCTTCCTCTCACGCCGTGGTCTACCCATGGGCGGAGGTGGTGGTGGAACATGATAATTTTCATTATTTTCTCGGAGATCCTCATTTGTGTTTGGATTCTCATTATTAGTTTCTGGATCACCATTCGACTGAGAGACTGAACCGTGAGATTCAGGATCATCAGATGTCACATTTCTTCGTATTGGAAAAACAATCTCTTGGATAGTCGGGGATGGTACACAAACCCGCTTCTCCTCAAGATCGATCTCCCTTAAATTTGTGACCTCATTATCCTCAAAAAATACCGCTTGTCTAGTCTCCACAAACTTGGTGGTGTGACTTGGACAATAAAAACGATATCCCTTTCCCCTATGAGGGTATCCAACAAAAAAACAACTAACTGTTTTTGGATCCAATTTCTTAAGTTGTGGATTGAAAACTTTAGCTTCAGCAGGGCAACCCCACACCCGTAAGTAATTCAAGCTCGGTTTCTTTCCCGCCCACATCTCGTAAGGTGTGTTCGGTGCTGACTTAGTTGGAGCAAGATTTAGTATGTGTGCAGCTGTCTTTAATGCCTCTATCCAAAGGCTTACTGGTAAACTCGAGTGACTAAGCATGCTTCGCACCATATCCATAAGGGTGCGGTTGCGGCGCTCGGCCACACCATTTTGTTGTGGTTCACCAGGCATTGAGTACTGAGCAATGATTCCATTTTCAGATAAGAACTTGGCAAAAGGTCCAGGAATCTGCCCATAAGGAGCATGCCTACCATAATACTCTCCCCCGCGATCAGACCGTACAACTTTGATTTTTGCGTTCAGTTGATTTTCAACCTCCGCTTTATAGACTTTGAATTTCTCCAAAGCTTCCGATCGGTCACGTATGGGATAAATATACCCATAGCGGGAAAAGTCGTCTGTGAATGTAATGAATGAATCAAAACCATCTACAGACTTAACATTAAGGGGTCCACATATGTCGGTGTGAATTAATTCTAAAACCCCTGTGGCTCTTACTGCTCCTTTCTTAATTGTTTTTGCGAATTTTCCTTTAATGCAATCGACACATTTGTCTGCATCTGAGAAGTCTAATGGGAGGAGTATTTCATTTTTAACTAAGCGTTCCATTCTCCCCCTCGAAATGTGGCCCAAACGACAATGCCACAATTTCGAAGAATTACTAACTCCTTTCCATTTCTTCTCAACATTAACTTCATCACTCACATGCATAACTGAATTATTACTAAGAGATAACATGTATAGTTGGCCTCGTCTAACACCGATGCCTACATTCTTATTACATTTGATCAAAGCAAATTGTTTCTTGCCAAAATGGCACTCATACATATCATCATCTAAACGAGAAACTGAAATCAAATTCCTACTTAAGGTAGGCACATAAATAACATTATTCAATCTAAGAGTGTGGCCAGTGTGTAGCTCCAACGTGAGAGATCCCACAGCTTCAACATCGGCCTCAACTCCGTTCGCAACCTTAAGCTTTCTTGTTCCTCCTCTTATGGTTTGGATCGTATCGAATCCCTGCATAGAGTTAGCAACGTGAGTGGTTGCCCCTGAATCAATCCACCATGACTTTATTGAAAAATCAACATAAAGAGATTCATCTACAAAAGTAATTTCATCAATACCTCTTTTGTTCATCCATTTTAGAAAGCCTGGGCAGTCCCTTTGATAGTGTCCCTCTTCTTTGCAGAAGTTACAAGCATTTTCTCCAGCAGTGGAGCTGCTAGGAGCAGAAGAAGAACCACCGGCTTCTTTACCCTTGAATGGCTTAGGGTTGAATGGCTTAGTGCCTTCTTTCTTGACTTGCCTTTTCTGAGGCTTAGGGAAACCTTGTCCGTCATGCTTTCTCTTGTTAGAGCCAACATGAAAGACATGGTCTTTCTTCTGCCTCATGATCCTTTCTTCCTCCTGGACGATCCTTGCGGTCATCTCAGAGAGTGGCCATTTTTCCTTTAGAGAGTTATAGTTGACCTTAAATTGTTCAAACTCTTCAGGAAGAGACTCAAGAATAATTATGACAAGAAGGGCTTCACTTAAAGAACACTCCAAAGCCTTAAGCTTGGTGAAAGCATTTACCACCCTCAATATGTGCTGCCTAACATTTCCGTCAATAGTGTATTTCTGAAGAAGTTTAGCAAAAAGCTCATGAGCATACACTTTGTCGGAGCCTTTAAATTGCTCCTCCATTTCAGTGAGGAAGTCTTTAGCAGTATCTTTCTTAGGGAGTGCTTCAGAAATGTCCGGCGATATTGTCGCTTTCATGATGAGAAGCGCAATATGGTTGGACTTGTTCCACTTTTCCATCTTAAAATCATACTCCTTCTTGAGTTCTGCATACCCTGTGACACCTGCCACAGGTGCCACAGGTTTTTCTTCCCTCAAGGCATAGTCAAATTCATTACAACCCAAACATAATTCGACTTGGGACTTCCAACGAGGGAAGTTACTCCCCGTAAGTGGTTCGATCGTGTCGGACCGGAATGGAGCGGAAGCTGAAATCATCATAAAAGTTCATAAGTAAAGTTGCATGATTATAAATTTACGTTGGTAAATAAACAAACATGCCAAGTATTTAATTTCAACTCCATGTCAAAACACCGTTGGGCAGAAAAAACATGGAATTAAAATATCATAGGGGATGACTCATAATAATAAAACAACGTTGGTCCGAATTAAAATTAGAGTCATTTCATTCTTAATTTAAACATCAACAAAAAAAACATTATCATTATTTGATGTCTAAAAAAACTTCATCATCCAAAAACACATAATAAATCCTGAATAAAATATCTCGTTGGTTCAATTTTACCCAGAATAATAATGTGTTTATTACATTTTTATGCGTTTTCTGGTTTAAGCAGTGCAAATCATAATATTTATTAACTTAAACGCACTGGAAAAACAGAAAATCGCGACAGTGATTTTGGCCCGAAATACCCCACAGCTACACGTAAAACGGCCCAGCCCAGAAGATGTTCTGTTTTTTTTGTGTGTGTTTTCGCTGGACTGACATAACCTGGGCCGCAGCCCACAGCCGGAATCGGCCCATTAGCGCCCGCTGGCCCAGCAGGGAGCCGCGCGGTGCTCTGTGTCGTCGGATCGAGCCGACGGCTCGGATCGCCCCAAGCCCGAGCAAAACCTGCGGCTGGGTCAAACCCAATC
>NC_041381.1:318001086-318061714 GCF_002162155.2 Triticum dicoccoides | reverse complement strand
GCGCATTTCACGCTCGCGCAGTGAGCGACGACGGCGTTCGACGGCGGCTCGAGGCGCGCCGGCCATGGCGGCGCGGCGGCTGCGCTCGCCGGAGGAGAGTGCAGCAGGATGAATCCCGCGCGCTCCCCCGTCGAGCGTGGCCCCAGCGTCCGTGCACATGGCGCATCAAGGAGGAGGATGGGCGTCGGCCACCGCGGCATGAAAGGCGACGGCGACCTGCGCGGCGTCGGCCACACAGAGGCGCGTCCATTAGAGCGGCGGCGGCGGACGATTTCTTCCCGCGCGTCGTCCTGAGGACGGCGGCGTCACGGCGTCTCCGCCCTCGCACCGCGGTGGACGCAGTGCGGGCCCCGAAGGGAAGAGGCGGCTACGCGGCGCATTAGGTGAGGATTCTCCTCATTCTTTCTCCAATTCATGTACATCAGTGCTTGATTTGGGGAAAAAACAGTCATAATTGCAGAATTAGGGTTCTTACGAATTGGGGATTAATTCTAGGGTTCTTCATTATGAGGGGTTGCTACTGTAGACTTGCGTGTATCCCTCTGCATAATATTTTGCTAATGCATATGGAAACAGTACTTAAGCATGATCAATTTTAATCAACTTAACATGAAAGTGAGCATTAAATCTTAACTTAGATTAATTAAAAAATTGATTGACCAAAAAATAGCAGTACTTAATCCGTAGCAATTAGAAAACAACATGATGATGTACAAAGGGCAGCAAGACAGTAGCATGCATATTTGGGCTAACCAGGGGCTAAAACTTTCAATCTTGATCATGAACCCTAAACTTGACATTGATCTAAACATGGTAGTGATCTACTGATCAACAATAAAGGGATCTATTGCAATCAAGATTGGCGACTGATACCATTGTTAGAATAATTATGCATCTCTGGGATGCCATTAGTATGAACAGATTGCATCTAGATCACCTAAAACATGAACAGAGTAGGGTTTAGGGGATCATTACGTGTCACGGCAGTGGACATGATCGCCTGCTTGGTGCAGGCTTGATGCAGGGGTGATGTAGTCGAGGTAGGAGTCCTCCTGAACGTCCTGATACCCTCAGGACGCCACCGGCACTGCCCGGTGACGGCAGCGGCGGCTGGAGTAGGTCTTCCCGTCGCCACAGCGCTCCCCCTGATCGGATGGGGTGAGAGAATATCAGGAGGGAAGTGAAACCGTACGTGAATTGTGATCGCGCAAGCTGCCAACCCTCTCCCGTTCCCTTTTATGTAGCGCTGGCGACAGGGGACCTAAACCATCTGTTGGTTTGGGTGCCCCCGATCAGGGCGCCTTAGTTGAGATAGACCTCACGTACGTTGGTGCGTGGGGCCTTTTCATTAACGTTATCTTTCCCCTTTTTTTTGTTAAACTAATAGATCTAAGTGGCCTGTTTAAGCCGTCAGATCAAAACCAACAGTTTCCTCCTACCTCCTGTTCACAGGAGACGCGCTGGACGCGCCCGCGGCGTCCATGGCCGGATCAGCCACGTGCTGGCCATCCAGCTCCTCCCCGTCGCCTACAAGTCCTCCCCGACGCCTACAAGTCCTCCCCGACCACCCAGTGGCAAACCCTAGCCACTATCCCCCTCCTCCACCTCGCCTCGTTTCCCCTTGATCTGGAGCTCACCTGTGAGGAGCCGGTGTGCGCCGTCGTCAAATCCCGTGGCCACCGTCGTTCCCCCACCCCCTAGAGTTGCTCGGGAGCTCCGCCTCCGTCGTCTACGTCCTCTACGCGAACCATCTCGACCTCAACTCCGCCGCACCGTCGGGATCGAGTTCTTCTCCGCCTTCGGCCACCGCCGCATCATCGGCGGATTCATCGCCGTCAGCTCCTCTCCGACCACCCCTGCACCTCCCCGAGCTTGCCCCCGTCATCACTGTGAGCACCACCATGTTTTCCCCATCTCCCTTCTACCGCATGTGCCCCGTAGCGAACAGCCACCGTAGCCATGCTCCGACCTCCGCTCGGCTTCGCTGCCGCCGCCGTCACCGGCCGTAGGTTATCGTGCTTCTTGCACCTTCAGACGCGGCGCGTCGCGCTCATCATGTAGGACCAAACCCCCGAGCCAAATGGCCACCGGATTGCCGATGCCGCGCTCGCTGTCACCGTGTCTGAAACTCTGCTCCTGTCGCCCTTGGCCACTCCGCCCGCGTCGTACCCTGCGTCCGGCCGAGCTACCGCGCGTGCTCGCTGCGCCCGTAACCGTGCTTCCCCGCGCCACTGCACGTCCCAGGCCGCGCCCTCGGCCGCTCGCGTCTGACCGGCCCGCGCCCCTGCTCCTTCTAGCTGCCGCTGCTACTGCATGCTGCCTTGTCGCGGCTGCTACACTCCTCTGCCTGCCGCTGCGCTCCTTCCCCTGCTACGCTGCGTCGCCTGCTGCTTGCCGATGCTGCTGCTGCCTCCCTTTCCCGCCGCGCTCGGCCGCGCCTCAGGCCACTCTCTGGCCGCGGCGACGCGCGCGCCCGCGCCTCCCCAACGCGCTCCCCGCCACTGCATAGCCCGCGCCACACCACTGTCATTGCTCCGCCTGTACTACTCCTGCTAGCTACTGTAGCCGCAAGCTAGCTTTTCAATTTCTACAATAACTAACCCTCTAGACAGCCCCTAAACAGCGCCTAAACGACTGTTAACCGGAGCAAAAATATTATGTGAAGGTAGTATACTTGATAAACTCTATTTTATCCCACTGAACCAAATCCATTTGATGCATGTATTAAATACTAAGAAAATCACAAAATGCTATCTTTTGTTAACAGAAAACAGTTTTAACCTCTAGCACCGTGTCTTGCGTGCTGTGTGTGTGCCGTGCGTGTGGCCGGATGGGCTGTGGCCGGCCCTTGTTAGTACTAGGTTTAGCTAGTAGTATTAATTAGTGCTAAGTTAGTCTAATAGTAGATGACATGTAGGCCCCAATTAAATAAGTTAGGTTTATTTAATTTTTAGGTAAATAGTCCATGACGTGTGGGTCACACCTCTCCTTTTGACTAGTCAAATTGACTTGGTCAATTCGAGTTAAAGGTAATTTAGAAAATCTAGAATATTGATAAAACTTTGAAAAATCATATAAAATAATCCGTGACTCAGATGGAAATATTTTGTACATGAAAATTGCTCAGAACGACGAGACGAATCCAGATACGCAACCCGTTCGTCCGCCACGCATCCCTAGCATAGTGAACCTGCAACATTTCACCTCCGGTTCATCTAACCGAAAACGTGAAACACCGGGGATACTTTCCCGGATGTTTCCCCCTTTCGCCGGTATCACCTACTACCGCGAGAGGGCACACCGAACACCGCGTATTGCCTTGTTACGCTTTGTGATGCTTTCATTGCTCTGTTATTTATTGTGTTCCCTCTCCGTTAATTCTTTCCGATAGACCCCGAGACTGCCGGCGACCCCCAGTTCGACTACGGTATTGACGACCCCTCCTTCTTGCCAGAGCAACCAGGCAAGCCCCCCCTTGATCACCAGATATCGCCTATTCTTCTCTATACTGCTTGCATTAGAGTAGTGTAACATGTTACTGTTCGGTTACTCCTATTCTGTTGCATAGCCTGTCATTGTTGCTACAGTCATTGATACCTTACCCGCAATCCTAAATGCTTAGTATAGGATGCTAGTTTATCACCATTGGCCCTACATTCTTGTCAGTCTGCCTTGCTATACTATTGGGTCGTGATCACTCGGGAGGTGATCACGGGTATATACTATACATATATACATACTATAGATGGTGACTAAAGTCGGGTCCGCTCGAAGAGTACCCGCGAGTGATTCACGGATTGGGGGCTGAAAGGACCTTTGTCCCGACGGCCCTCTGTGTGGATCTTTGTGGCGGAGCGACAGGGCAGGTTGAGACCACCTAGGCGAGAGGTGGGCCTGGCCCTAGTCGGTGTTCGCGGTTGCTTCATAATAACACGCTTAACGAGATCTTGGTATTTGATCTGAGTCTGGCCACTGGCCTATACGCACTAACCAACTACGCGGGAAAGATATGGGCACTCGACGTCGTGGTATCAGCCGAAGCCTTCTTGACGTCAGCGACTGAGTGGCGCGGGCCGGATTGGAACGTAAGCCTGCACTTGTATTAAGGGGGCTAGTTCTGCTTCCGGCCGCGTTCGCAACGTGCAGGTGTGCAAAGGGCGATGGGCCCAGACCCCTGCGCCATAGGAGTTAGACCGGCGTGCTGACCTCTCTGTTGTGCCTAGGTGGGGCTGCGACGTGTTGATCTTCCAAGGCCGGGCATGACCCAGGAAAGTGTGTCCGACCAAATGGGATCGAGCGTGTTGGCTTATGTGGTGCACCCCTGCAGGGAAGTTAATCTATTCGAATAGCCGTGTCCTCGGTAAAAGGACGACCCAGAGTTGTACCTTGACCTTATGACAACTAGAACCGGATACTTAATAAAACACACCCAGACAAGTTCCACAGACAACCCGGTGATCGCTTTTCCATAGGGCAACAAGGAGAGGATCGCCGGGTAGGATTATGCTATGCGATGCTACTTGGAGGACTTCAATCTACTCTCTTCTACATGCTGCAAGACGGAGGCTGCCAGAAGCGTAGTCTTCGATAGGACAAGCTATCCCCCTCTTATTCTGGCATTCTGCAGTTCAGTCCACTGATATGGCCTCCTTACACATATACCCATGCATATGTAGTGTAGTTCCTTGCTTGCGAGTACTTTGGATGAGTACTCACGGTTGCTTTCTCCCCCCCTTTTTCCCCTTTCCTTTCTTTCTGGTTGTCGCAACCAGATGCTGGAGTCCAGGAGCCAGACGCCACCGTCGACGACGACTCCTACTACACCGGAGGTGCCTACTACTACGTGCAGCCCGCTGACGACGACCAGGAGTAGTTTAGGAGGATCCCAGGCAGGAGGCCTGCGCCTCTTTCGATCTGTATCCCAGTTTGTGCTAGCCTTCTTAAGGCAAACTTGTTTAACTTATGTCTGTACTCAGATATTGTTGCTTCCGCTGACTCGTCTATGATCGAGCACTTGTATTCGAGCCCCCGAGGCCCCTGGCTTGTATTATGATGCTTGTATGACTTACTTATGTTTTAGAGTTGTGTTGTGATATCTTCCCGTGAGTCCCTGATCTTGATCGTACACATTTGCGTGCATGATTAGTGTATGATTAAATCGGGGACGTCACAACAGAACACCAGGAATAAGGCCGAGCCTTCCACCCTTTACCAAGTATATATGTGCATTAATTAAAATAAGAGATATTGTGATATCCCAAGATATCCATGATATCCATGTCCCAACATGGAACAACCTGCAACTACACCTACAACTAGCAACACTATAAGAGGGCTGAGCAAAGAGGTAACATGGCCAGACAATGGTTTGCTGGGATGGTGGAAAAAGGTTACAGGTTGTTTCATGGCATATAGGGAGGCTTGATAAACAAGTGGTAGGAAGCGCGACATAGCGATAGCATCGAGACAACTAGCATAGCAATGATAGTAGTGAGATCTAGGATAACGGTCATCTTGCCTGAAATCCCTCTAAGAAGAAGAACGAGTCCGTGAAGAAGACGATCCCACGTAGCCGAACGAATCCTCACAATCGCAACGAAACAGGAACTATCGAGGAGAAGCACAACCGGAAAGAAGCAAACAACATGGTAAACACACAACACATAAACATGACGGGATGCACAACCAAGAATGATGAATGAAAAGTCTATATGAGGCTATTCATGGCAAGGGATGATGCATACAAGAATATCACATCAAAGCAAGTTTAAATGAGGCCGGAAACAACATATAACAAATCCGGAAAGTCCTCATATGCAAATTTCGAAATTGGTCCAGATCTTAATAACACATTATGTTCAAATTGTTAAACAGCAAGTTAAGATGCACCATGATGATTTACACGAAATTCTAGTCGAGTTACATATAAAGTTCATTTAATTCGGAGCTACGGCCTAGAAGATATGAGCAAAACAAGTTAAACATTGCATTGATGCAAAATGCATTCAAACATCAAGCAAACTCATCAAAACAAGGATACAACAAGATAATATGAAACTGCATGCAATTCTAAGCAAGTTTCATATAGGACATGATCCAAACGGAGCAACGGTGCAACACATACACTCCAAACAAGTTATAACAATTTGCCAAAAAATAGCAAGTGGGCACTTTGCAATCATCAAAACAACATTCTACAGGAACTATACATAGCAAGTAAGTGCATGGCATCAAATTACACATAACAAAGAGCAAATAACATCAAGGCATCATATGCACACGGCTCATGGACTAGTGGGAATCATCAAGACAAGTTTGAATGTTATAACAGTTTCAACAAGTGTAAAACAGCAACATTATCATAGCATGTTTACAAGCATGAAACAGTGGTCATATGAAGTCTGAAATTACCGAACATGGCATGTGGGCAAAGTAATTGTAGCATACTTCAATTCATGTAATTAGAGCACCTCCAAAAGAGGCATATATCAATAAATATCAAGCTCACAACATGGCATCATGAAGTTAACAGAAAACTGGAACATCATTTAGGCATGTTCATGGCAATGAAAACATATGTTACAGTACATATATAAGGCATCAAAAGGCACGGCATGATAGATCATAACATTGACATCAAAACTTGTCAACTAAGCATCTCCATATTATGCATGTATTTGATGGTACCATCAAGCAAACATTGCAACATGATATAACAGATTCAGACTTGACAGAACATTAACAAGTAGCCCACTTCACAAACTTAATGCACTCACCACAGGGAGTATCAAAATACATGGATTGCACCACAGAAAATATTGCATAATTATGCTCCTAAAACATGTGGTCGTGATTCTCAAAAGAAAATCACACAAAAAGATATAAAAATGACAAATAGGCAAGTTACAGCAGTTTTCAGCAGTTAACATCAGTAAGCACTTTTGCAACAGAGATAAACATTTCTAGATGCACACTAGCATGAATGCAAAGCAAACCAACATGTATATCACTCTGAGCTCAAAATTTTCATACATGATGTTAACAACACTGACAAGATGCATACATGATGTTAACAAGCAGCAGATCTCAATAGTTTATATCACTTAGCAGTTCTGTAAAGAAGATTAAGGCATCAATACGAATGGTAACATGCATTAAAATTACTCCATCATCTAGAGTATCCAGAGATAAACATTTTGACATATCAAGCACGCGAAACAGAGCAGTACACACAAAGTTATGGCATGATGACTATGCACACGTGATGCTGATTTTTCCCAGACTTGGCCATTTTTCCGAAAAAAACAGATCGAGCGCGATTTGACTAAAAGATGCTTAGGGCGCAAGATAGGTCAGGTTGGCGCTCACCATAGCGGGCCGAGGCCCAGTAGGCGAGGCAGGCCGGTGTGGCGGCTGGAGCTGGGCTGGGCCTTGGGAGGCTGTGGGGCCCACGAGGCGCACAGGAGGAGCAGCTCCTCTGCTCGCTCCCGAGCACGGTCATGGAGGCGGCGATGGGGTCCGGTAGGGCCGGCGAGGCTGAAGGAGGCATAGGGGGCGATGGTTCCGGCCGGATCCGGGCGGATCTGGCCCCGGGGAACCCATTCCCGGCGGTGGACGAAGCTCGGGGAGGCGCAGCTCCATGGCGGCGGCGGTGACCCTGGGACCGCAGGGCGGCGGTAGTGCAGGCGAGTGGAGGCGCGAGGGGCAGCGGGAGGCTCAGCGGCGCTGGAGGCAGGCGGTCGGCGATGAGGGGCGGCGGGGGAGCGGCGTCCGGCGTGGAGGCGGGGTCGACGACGTGCGCTGATACGTCTCCAACGAATCTATAATTTTTAATTGTTCCATGCTATTATATTACCCGTTTTGGATGTTTATGGGCTTTACTTTATACATTTATATCATTTTTGGGACTAACCTACTAACCGGAGGCCTAGCCCGAATTGTTGTTTTTTTTGCCTATTTCAGTGTTTCGAAGAAAAGGAATATCAAACGGAGTCCAAACGGAATGAAACCTTCGGGAGCGTGATTTTTTGAACAAACGTGATCCAGAGGACTTGGAGTGGAAGTCACGCAACAATCGAGGTGGCCACGAGGGTGGAGGGCGCGTCCCCTATCTCGTGGGCCCCTCGGGAGTCCACCGACCTACTTCTTCCTCCTATATATACCCATGTACCCCGAAAACATCAGGGGAGCCAACGAAAAACTATTTCCACCGCTGTATCCTTCTGTATCCGTGAGATCCCATCTTGGAGCCTTTGTCAGCGCTCCGCCAGAGGGGGAATTGATCATGGAGGGCCTCTACATCATCTCCAAGGCCTCTCCGATGAGTTGTGAGTAGTTTACCACAGACCTTCGGGTCCATAGTTATTAGCTAGATGGCTTCTTCTCTCTCTTTGGATCTCAATACCATGTTCTCCTTGATCTTCTTGGAGGTCTATTCGATGTAACTCTTTTTGTGGTGTGTTTGTCGAGATCCGATGAATTGTGGGTTTATGATCAAGTTTATCTATGAGAAATATTTGAATCTCCTCTGAATTCTTTTATGTGTGATTAAGTTATCTTTGCAAGTCTCTTCGAATTATCAGTTTGGTTTGGCCTACAAGATTGATCTTTCTTGCACTTAGCTTTGGGTTCAATCTTGCAGTGTCCTTTCCAAGTGACAGCAGGGGCAGCAAGGCACGTATTGTATTGTTGCCATCGAGGATAAAAAGATGAGGTTTATATCATATTGCATGAGGTTATCCCTCTACATCATGGCATCTTCCTTAATGTGTTACTCTGTTCTTTATGAACTTAATACTCTAGATGCATGCTGGATAGCGGTCGATGTGTGGAGTAATAGTAGTAGATGCAGGCAGGAGTCGGTCTACCTGTCATGGACGTGATGCCTATATACATGATCATGCCTAGATAATCTCATAATTATTCGCATTTCTATCAATTGCTCGACAGTAATTTGTTCACCCAGCGTAATATTTATGCTATCTTGAGAGAAGCCACTAGTAAAACCTATGGCCCCCGGGTCTATCTCTTATCATATAAGCTTTCAATCTACTTTTATTTGCATCTTTACATTTCCTATCTATATCATAAAATACCAAAAATATCTTTATCTTATCATATTATCTCTATCAGATCTCACTTTCGCAAGTGGCCGTGAAGGGATTGACAACCCCTTTATTGCGTTGGTTGCGAGTTCTTGTTTGTTTGTGTAGGTGCGTGGGACTTTTGAGGAGCCTCCTACTGGATTGATACCTTGGTTCTCAAAAACTGAGGGAAATACTTACGCTACTATTGCTGCATCACCCTTTCCTCTTCAAGGAAAACCAACGCAAGCTCAAGACGTAGCAAGAAGGATTTCTGGCGCCATTGCCGGGGAGGTCTTCGCTCTAGTCAAGACATACCAAGTACCCATCACAAACTCATCTCCCTCGCATTTACATTATTTGCCATTTGCCTCTCGGTTTCCTCTCCCCCACTTCACCCTTGTCGTTTTATTCGCCCTCGCTTTCCCAATCTCCTCTCTCTTTCGCTTGCCTTTTTGTTTGCTTGTGTGTTGGATTGCTTGTCGCGATGGCACAAGATAATACCAAGTTGTGTGACTTCTCCAATACCAATAATAATGATTTCCTTAGTACTCCGATTGCTCCTCTTACTGATGTTGAGTCTTGTGAAATCAATACTGCTTTGCTGAATCTTGTTATGAAAGATCAATTCTCCGGCCTTCCTAGTGAAGATGCCGCTACCCATCTAACCAACTTTGTTGATTTGTGTGAGATGCAAAAGAAGAAAGATACGGAGAATGATATTGTTAAATTGAAGTTATTTCTGTTTTCACTTAGAGATCGTGCTAAAGTTTGGTTTTCGTCTTTGCCTAAGAGTAGTATTGATTCATGGAACAAGTGCAAAGATGCTTTTATCTCTAAGTATTTTCCTCCCACTAAGATCATCACTCTTAGGAACGATATTATGAATTTTAAACAACTTGATCATCAGCATGTTGCCCAATCTTTGGAAAGAATGAAATTGATGATTCGCAATTGCCCTACTCATGGTTTGAATTTATGGATGATCATACAAAAAATTTATGCCGGATTGAATTTTGCTTCTAGAAATCTTTTAGATTCGGCCGTGGGAGGCACGTTTATGGAAATCAACTTAGGAGAAGCTACCAAACTCCTTGATAATATTATGGCTAATTATTCTCAATGGCACACCGAAAGATCTACTAGTAAAAAAATGCATGCTATTGAAGAAATTAATGTTTTGAGTGGAAAGATGGATGAACTTACGAAATTGTTTTCTACTAAGAGTGCTTCTATTGATCCCAATGATATGCCTTTGTCTACTTTGATTGAGAATAATAATGAATCTATGGATGTTAATTTTGTTGGTAGGAATAATTTTGGTAACAATGCTTATAGAGGAAACTTTAATCCTAGACCGTTCCCTAGTAATTCCTCTAACAATTATGGAAATTCCTACAACAATTCTTATGGTAATTATAATAAGATGCCCTCTGATTTTGAGAATAGTGTGAAAGAATTTATGATCTCTCAAAAGAATTTCAATGCCATGCTTGAAATTTTTTTGCTTAAAGTTGATGATTTGGCTAGGAACGTTGATAGACTTTCGCTTGATGTTGCTTCTTTGAAACTTAGATCTACTCATAAGCATGATATCAATGAGTCTCTCAAAGCAATGAGAATCCATTGATGAGTGCAAGGAAAGAACCGCTAGATTGCGTGCTAAGAAAGATTGCTTTGTAAAAGCGTGTTCTTCTAGTTTCCATGAAAATAATGATGAAGATCTTAAAGTTATTGATGTGTCCCCTATTAGATCTTTGTTTTGCAATATGAATCTTAATAATGATGGGACTGGAGATGAGTCAACTTAAGTTAAAAGGTGTCCCAATGATTCGGAGTTTTTAGATCTTGATACTAAATTTGGTAAAAGTGGGATTGGAGAGGTCAAGACTTTAAATAGCATTGAACCAACTATCTTGGATTTCAAGGAATTTAATTATGATAATTGTTCTTTAGAAAGTTGTATTTCCTTGTTGCAATCCGTTGTGAATTCTCCTCATGCTTATAGTCAAAATAAAGCTTTTACCAAACATATTGTTGATGCCTTGATGCAATCTTAAGATGAAAAACTTAATTTGGAAGTTTATATACCTAGAAAACTTAATGATGAGTGGGAACCTACTACAAGGATTAAAACTAAAAATCATGAGTGTTATGCTTTATGTGATTTGGGTGCTAGTGTTTCCACGATTCCGAAAACTTTATGTGATATTCTAGGTTTCCATGATCTTGATGATTGCTCTTTAAATTTGCACCTTGCAAATTCCACCATTAAAAAGCCAATGGGAAGGATCAATGATGTGCTCATTGTTGCAAATAGAAATTTGGTGCCCATAGATTTTATCGTTCTTGATATAGATTGCAATCTTTCATGTCCTATTATTCTTGGTAGACCTTTCCTTAGAACGATTGGTGCAATTATTGATATGAAGGAAGGGAATATTAGATTCCAATTTCCATTAAGGAAAGGCATGGATCACTTTCCAAGAAAGAAAGTCAAATTACCTTATGAATCTATCATGCGAGCTACTTATGAATCGAGTGCCAAAGATGGCACTAGTTAGATCTATCCTCGCTTTTATGCCTAGCTAGGGGCGTTAAACGATAGCGCTAGTTGGGAGGCAACCCAATTTTATCTTTGTTTTTTGTTTTTGCTTTTGTTTAGTAATAAACTTTGCATATAATTTCTGTTTAGATGTGTTTTTATGTTTTAATTAGTGTTTGTGCCAAGTAGAACCTATAGGATAACCTATGGTGATAGTTAATTTGATTCTGCTGAAAAACAGAAACTTTGCGCGCACGAAAATAATTTTAGTAATTCACAGAAAGGTTCTTTTGTGTTGATTCTTTCTGCTGTAGATCAACAGACAAATTTCCCAGGACTTCCTATTTTGGTAGTATTTTTAGAGTTCCATAAGTATTCGACAGTTACATATTGCTACAGACTGTTCTGTTTTTGACAGATTCTGCCTTTCGTGTGTTGTTTGCTTATTTTGATGCATCTATGGCTAGTTTGTAAGGGTAAGAACCATAGAGAACTTGGAATACAGTAGGTTTAACACCAATATAAATAAAGAATGAGTTCATTATAGTACCTTATGTGGTGGTTTTGCTTTCTTTCACAAACGGAGCTTATGAGATTTCCTGTTGAGTTTTGTGTTGTGAAGTTTTCAAGTTTTGGGTAAAGATTTGATGGACTATGGAATAAGGAGTGGCAAGATCCTAAGCTTGGGGATGCCCATGGCACCCCAAGATATTCAATAATAGCCAAAAGCCTAAGCCTGTGGATGCCGGTGGATGGCATCCCCTCTTTCGTCTTCGTTTATCGGTAACTTTACTTGGAGCTATATTTTTATTCGCCACATGATATGTGTTTTGCTTGGAGCGTCTTGTATGATATTAGTCTTTGGTTTTTAGTTTACCACAATCATACTTGCTGTACACACCTTTTGGGAGAAACCCACTTGTTTGGAGTTTATTAGAATACTCTATGTGCTTCACTTATATCTTTTGAGCTATATAGTTTTTGCTCTCGTGCTTCACTTATATCTTTTAGAGCACGGCGGTGGTTTAATTTTGTAGAACTTGATAGTCTTCATGCTTCACTTAAATTATTTTGAGAGTCTCTTAGAATAGCATGGTATTTGCTATGGTTATAAATTTAGTCCTAGAATGATGAGCATCCAAGTTGGGTATAATAAAAACTATCATAGGAAGTGAATTGGATGCTATGATCAATTTGATACTTGATAATTGTTTTGAGATATGGAGGTAGTGATATTAGAGTCATGCTAGTTGGGTGATTATGAATTTAAAGAATGCTTGTGTTGAAGTTAGCAAGTCCCGTAGCATGCACGTATGGTTAAAGTTGTGTAACAAATTTGAAACATGAGATGTTCTTAGATTGTGCATCCTTATGAGTGGCGGTCGGGGATGAGCGATGGTCTTTTCCTACCAATCTATCCCCCTATGAGCATGCGCGTAGTTCTTGGTTTTTGATGACTTGTAGATTTTTGCAATAAGTATATGAGTTTTTTTTGACTAATGTTGAATCCATGGATTATACGCACTCTCACCCTTCCATCATTGCTAGCCTCTTCGGTACCGTGCATTGCCCTTTCTCACCTTGAGAGTTGGTGCAAACTTTGTCGGTGCATCCAAACCCTGTGATACGATACGCTCTATCACACATAAACCTCCTTATATCTTCCTCAAAACAGCCACCATACCTACCTATTATGGCATTTCCATAGCCATTCCGAGATATATTGCCATGCAACTTTCCACCGTTCCGTTTATCATCATGACACACATTATCATTGTCATATTGCCTTGCATGATCATGTAGTTGACATCGTATTTGTGGCAAAGCCACCATGCATAAATTTTTCATACATGTCACTCTTGATTCATTACCCATCCCGGTACACCGCCGGAGGCATTCATATAGAGTCATATCTTGTTCTAGTTTTGGGTTGTAATTCATGAGTTGTAAATAAATAAAAGTGTGATGGTCATCATTATTAGAGCATTGTCCCCAAATAAAAAAAGGAAAGGCCAAAAAAAAGATAGGCTGAAGAAAAAAAAGAAAGGCCAAAAAAAAAGAAAGGCCCAAAAAAAAGAAAAAAGGGGGGCAATGTTACTATCTCTTTTCCACACTTGTGCTTCAAAGTAGCACCATGTTCTTCATATAGAGAGTCTCATATGTTGTCACTTTCATATACTAGTGGGAATTTTTCATGATAGAACTTGGCTTGTATATTCCTACGATGGGCTTCCTCAAAATGCCCTAGGTCTTCGTGAGCAAGCAAGTTGGATGCACACCCACTAGTTTCTTTTGGTGAGTTTCATACATTTATAGGTCTAGTGCATCCGTTGCATGGCAATCCCTACTCCTCATGTTGACATCAATTGATGGGCATCTCCATAGCCCATTGATTATCCTCGTCAATGTGAGATTTCTCCTTTTTTGTCTTCTCCACACAATCCCCATCATCATATTCTATTCCACCCATAGCGCTATATCCATGGCTCACGCTCATGTATTGTGTGAAAGTTGAAAAAGTTTGAGATTATTTAAGTACGAAATAATTTCTTGGCTTGTCATCGGGGGTGTATAAGATGGGAGCATTTTTGTGTGACAAAAATGAAGCATAGCCTAACTATATAATTTTGTAGGGATGAACTTTCTTTAGCCATGTTATTTTGAGAAGACATGATTACTTTGATTAGTATGCTTGAAGTATTACTATTTCTTATGTCAATATGAACTTTTATTTTGAATCATTTGGATCTGAACATTCATGCCACAATAAAGAAAATTACATTGAGAATTATGCTAGGTAGCATTCCACATCAAAAATTCTGTTTTTATCATTTACCTACTCGAGGACGAGCAGGAATTAAGCTTGGGGATGCTTGATACGTCTCCAACGTAACTATAATTTTTTATTGTTCCATGCTATTATATTACCCGTTTTGGATGTTTATGGGCTTTACTTTACACATTTATATCATTTTTGGGACTAACCTACTAACCGGAGGCCCAGCCCAAATTGCTGTTTTTTTGCCTATTTCAGTGTTTCGAAGAAAAGGAATATCAAACGGAGTCCAAACAGAAAGAAACCTTCGGGAGAATGATTTTTGGAACAAACGTGATCCAGAGGACTTGGAGTGGAAGTCACGCAACAATCAAGGCGACCACGAGGGTGGAGGGCGCGCCCCCCTATCTCGTGGACCCCTCGGGAGTCCACCGACCTACTTATTCCTCCTATATATACCCATGTACCCTGAAAACATCAGGCGAGCCAACGAATAACTATTTCCACCGCCGTAACCTTCTGTATCCGCGAGATCCCATCTTGGAGCCTTCGCCGGCGCTCCGCCGGGGGGAGGGGGGAATCGATCATGGAGGGCCTCTACATCATCTCCAAGGCCTCTCTGATGAGTTGTGAGTAGTTTACCACAGACCTTCGGGTCCATAGTTATTAGCTAGATGGCTTCTTCTTTCTCTTTGGATCTCAATACCATGTTCTCCTCGATCTTCTTGGAGATCTATTCGATTTAACTCTTTTTGCGGTGTGTTTGTCGAGATCCGATGAATTGTGGGTTTATGATCAAGTTTATCTATGAGAAATATTTGAATCTCCTCTGAATTCTTTTATGTGTGATTAAGTTATCTTTGCAAGTCTCTTCGAATTATCAGTTTGGTTTGGCCTACTAGATTAATCTTTCTTACAATGGGAGAAGTGCTTAGCTTTGGGTTCAATCTTGCGGTGTCCTTTCCCAGTGACAGTAGGGGCAGCAAGGCACGTATTGTATTGTTGCCATCGAGGATAAAAAGATGAGGTTTATATCATATTGCATGAGGTTATCCCTCTACATCATGTCATCTTTCTTAATGCGTTACTCTGTTCTTTATGAACTTAATACTCTAGATGCATGCTGGATAGCGGTCGATGTGTGGAGTAATAGTAGTAGATGCAGGCAGGAGTCGGTCTACTTGTCATGGACGTGATGCCTATATACATGATCATGCCTAGATAATCTCATAATTATTCGCTTTTCTATCAATTGCTCGACAATAATTTGTTCACCCACCGTAATATTTATGCTATCTTGAGAGAAGCCACTAGTGAAACCTATGGCCCATGGGTCTATCTCTTATCATATAAGCTTTCAATCTACTTTTTTTGCATCTTTACTTTTCCTATCTATATCATAAAATACCAAAAATATATTTATCTTATCATATTATCTCTATCAGATCTCACTTTCGCAAGTGTCTGTGAAGGGATTGACAACCCCTTTATTGCGTTGGTTGCGAGTTCTTGTTTGTTTGTGTAGGTACGTGGGACTTTTGAGGAGCCTCCTACTGGATTGATACCTTGGTTCTCAAAAACTGAGGGAAATACTTACGCTACTATTGCTGCATCACCCTTTCCTCTTCAAGGAAAACCAACGCAAGCTCAAGAGGTAGCATGAGCCAACGGGCGAAGGCGAGCAGCCTCGGGACTACGGGGCGCTCGCGGCGAGCGGCGCGGCTGGATGGGCTCCGGCAGGCTGCTCCCGGGCCTGGCGGGCCGCGGCTGCGGGGGGGACAGGGCCGCGGCGTGGCGCACGGGTAGTGGCCACGGGCGGCGGCGCGGTGGCGGCACAGCCAATGGCTACACGGCAAGGGGCGGCTGAGGGAGTTCTGGATTAGGGGGTCCTCGGACATCCAGACTATATGCTTATGCCAGACCGTTGGACTATGAAGATACAAGATTGAAGACTTTGTCCCTTGTCCGGGTGGGACTCTCCTTTGCGTGGAAGGCAAGCTTGGCAATTCGGATATGTAGATTCCCTTCTCTGTAACTGACTCTGTGTAACCCTAGCCCCCTCCAGTGTCTATATAAACCGGAGGGTTTTGTCCGTAGGATGAAAACAATCATAATCATAGGCTAGCTTCTAGGGTTAGCCTCTACGATCTCGTGGGAGATCAACTCTTGTAATACTCATATCATCAAGATCAATCAAGCAGGAAGTAGGGTATTACCTCCATAGAGAGGGCCCGAACCTGGGTAAACATCGAGTCCCCCGCCTCCTGTTACCATTAGCATTAGACGCACAGTTTGGGACCCCCTACCCGAGATCCGCCGGTTTTGACACCGATATTGGTGCTTTCATTGAGAGTTCCACTGTGCCGTCACCATAAGTCTTGATGGCCCCTTCGATCTTCTACAACGATGCGGTCCAGGGTGAGGTTTTCCTCCCCGAACAGATCTTCGTATTTGGCGGCTTCGCACTGCGGGCCAACTCGCTTGGCCATCTGGAGCAGATCGATAGCTACGCCTCTATACATCAGGTCAGGTTTGGAAGCCTAAATTACATTACCGACATCCAAGGAGACTTGATCTTCGACGAAGTCGGGCCCACGACAGGTGCACCCTACAGTCACGACGAGCATGTCCTAGATATGTCATCGGACGGTGTTCAGGAGATCGCACCGGTAGCTTCCCTAGCTTTAAATCCAGTGCAGATCACGCCATCCGAGGACGGGATGATGGACCCCGCCACGGAGGCTGCACACTCAGCAGCGATATAGTCGAACATAGATTTCACTTCTAAGGAGGCCTGTGTCATTGGACTCTCGGACTCGTCTCTGGCCATAGGCTCCGGACCACGTACATCCGTGCCCGTCGGATCTAACTGGGCACCAGTCATGGAGTTTAGCTCCGCGGATATCTTTCAGCACTCGCCCTTGGGCGATGTGCTAAACTCATTAAAATCTCTCTCCCTGTCAGGAGACTCTTGGCTGAACTATGTCCGGTTTGAGTGGGAAGCAGGTGACGAAGGAATTCGTTACCCACCCACCACCCACTTAATAGCCACTGTCGACGACTTAACCAACATGCTTGATTTCGACTCCGAAGACATCGATGGAATGGATGACGATGCTGGAGAAGAACAGGAACCACCGCCCACAGGGCGCTGGACAGCCACCTCATCATACGACATATATATGGTGGACACACCCAAAGAAAACAATGGCAAAGATCAAAAGGATGCAATGGAGGATGATCCTCTTGAGAAGCAACCCAAGTGCCGACGTCAGCAGCGCCGCTCTAAATCCCGCCATAGCAAAAATAGTGATACCGACACAAGAGACAATAGCACTCCGGATGATGCCGAAGACGAAAACAATCCCGCCCAACCAAGCTTCGAGCAAGCCGGACGGGAGGATGGGCAAGCTCGCCCTGATGAACAGGCAATGGATGAAGACTCGGAGGATGACAATTACATGCCCCTCTCCGAAGATGAGGTGAGCCTCGGCGACGAGGAATTTACTGTGCCTGAGGATCCCGTCGAGCAGGAGCGCTTCAAGCGTCGGCTTATAGCCACTGCAAAGAGCCTGAAGAAAAAACAGCAGCAGATTCAAGCTGATCAAGATCTGCTAACTGACAGATGGACTGAGGTCCTAGCGGCCGAAGAATACGGACTCGACCGCCCAACCAAAAGCTACCCGAGGCGCATGTTGTTACCTCAATTCAAGGATGAGGCACAAGAGCCTACACTACCAGCGCAGGATGCGGCTGACCGACCACCTCGTGGCCGAGACAAAGCGGCATACCAGCCCGAACACCAGCCCGCACCCCATCGCCAAACAAAGAAAAACACAAAGGCCCGGGGCTACACGCATGACCTGCGAGACGAATTGAAAAACAAAGCAGGACAGTCAAGATTGATCTACGGATCGCGGGGGCGCGCCCCAACGCGTGATGATGACCACCACGCTGGATATACCAAATACAAATCCTACCGGGCCAAACACAGCAGACCAGATTCATCCGAACTGCGTCGCGATGTAGCTCGGCATAGATGCACCGTGCACCCCCTATGCTTCACTGACGAAGTAATGGAGCATGAATTCCCAGAAGGGTTTAAACCCATAAACATCGAACCATATGATGGGACAACAGACCCCGTGGTATGGATTGAAGATTTCCTTCTCCACATTCACATGGCCCGCGGTGATGATCTGCATGCCATCAAGTACCTCCCTCTAAAGCTCAAGGGACCAGCTCGGCATTGGCTGAATAGTCTATCGGCAAACTCCATTGGCAGTTGGGAGAACCTAGAAGACGCATTCCTCGACAACTTCCAGGGCACTTATGTCCGACCACCGGACGCTGATGACTTAAGTCACATAACCCAACAGCCCGGAGAGTCAGCCAGGAAATTCTGGACTCGGTTCTTAACTAAAAAGAACCAAATCGTTGACTCACCGGATGCCGAAGCCCTAGTGGCTTTTAAGCATAACATCCGTGATGAGAGGCTTGCCTGACAACTTGGCCAAGAGAGGCTGAAATCCATGGCATCCCTCACGACACTCATGACCCGCTTCTGTGCGGGCGAGGACAGCTGACTAGCTCGTAGCAACATCGCCTCAAGCCCCGATGTTAACGGACAACTTCTGAACCAAGAGATAATAACGGCAAGCCCCGATGCAGCAAACACAAGCGGCGAATTAATGGCGACAACACCGAAGACACGACCGTCAATGCTTGATTCAGCGGCTCAAATACTGGTCAAAGGAAGAATCAATTCAAAAGAAACAGTCCGGTCACGCCTAGTTTGGACCGTATACTCGACCGTCGATGCCAAATTCACGGCACCCCAGGAACACCAGCCAATCATACCAACAGAGAATGTTGGGTCTTCAAACAAGCCGGCAAGTCAGGTGCCGAAAACAAGGAGAAGGGGTCGCAAAGCGATGACAATGACGAGGAGCCCCGGCCACCGAACACAGGAGGGCAAAAGAAGTTTCCCCCGCAAATTAAAATGGTGAATATGATAAACGCCACCCATATTCCCAAGCAGGAGTGGAGGCGCACACTTAGGGATGTCTACGCAACGGAGCCAGTCGCTCCAAAATATAACCTATGGTCGTCCGGCCCGATCACCTTTGATCGCAAGGATTGTCCGGCCAATATCCGTCAGGGCGACTCAGCAGCACTAGTCCTTGACCCGATAATTGACGGATTCCACCTCACACGAGTTCTTATGGACGGAGGAAGCAGTCTGAATCTGCTTTATCAGGATACAGTGTGCAAGATAGGTATCGATCCTTCAAAGATCAAACCCACTAAAACCACCTTTAAAGGTGTTATACCAGGCCTGGAGGCCCGCTATATAGCTCCGTCACTCTGGAGGTAGTCTTCGGACCCCCGGATAATTACCGTAATGAAGAGTTAATCTTTGATATCGTCCCCTTTCGCAGCATCTATCATGCATTGCTCGGACGAACCGCGTTCGCTCAATTCAACGCGGTGCCACATTACGCTTATGTTAAGCTCAAGATGCCCGGTCCATGTGGCGTCATAACAGTTAATGGCAAAAGCCAAAAGCCCTCTCCGTACTAAAGAGCACACCGCCGCCTTAACAGTAGAAGTGCAGACCGGCATTTTTCAATCGAACCTTCATTTGACAGTCAGGTTCCCGGACACCGTCAAAAGGGTCCGGACTACTCTACGGCAGGATAGCCTAGCTCGTCAAGATCCCAATTAACCACTCCGACAGCAGGCGGAGGCAAAGCCAGGTTAGGCCACACAATGCATCTTAATCGCTCCGTGGCACACAAACGTTTTTGCATTTTCTATGCAGGTCCACTTTTGTGTAGGCCATCACTGGCGACATGGCGACCAGACCCATGAGGGGACAAACATACCAAGGAGGGAAACAGCTCAAATGCGTAAGTGAATCCTTAGATATTCCCCTTTATGACCATCTGATTATTACCCGGATCCGCACACAGCCTCCCTCCCCTGGTGTCAGTAGGTTCTGAAGTCATATTTCTTTTATCACACTACTTGTACACGTACGCATTGACGTATTATTCGATTACAACATGTGGCTTTATATGACGCTTACTTGCTGTTCTTTCTTATTGATATTCTTTGTCAAATGGCATCCATACACTACGATACGCCTTAATATGCCAGGGGCCTCGTTGTACCCATAATACGGCAATAAAGTCCGAATACCTTCACGGTCGTTCGGCACCTCGAACTTATAGCATTATATGCATCGGCTCCGAATCATGTCTTGGGTCAATAGTTGGGTTGCCCGGCTCCTGTGCTTGCTTCCCTACGTTCTGCTATATCGGCTAGGGTAGTAAAGGGAGAACTACTGTGATTGCGTCCCGGTTCTTCTGGACGAGCGCCTCAGTAGAGAAAGCCGAAAACTGACTGTCATGATATGGCCAGAGCTGATCAGATGTTCGAGAGGTTACAAAATATTTAAGGATTTCTTCCGCATTATGCGATAACTAATGCAGCGTGCGATGGATCGGCTTTTTCTTCCGATCAGGTGCTTATAGAGCCCCTAGTGCGGTCTTCCGAACACCAGGGGCTGTTGTCGGTGTCAAAACCGGCGGATCTCGGGTAAGGGGTCCCGAACTGTGCATCTAAGGCTAATGGTAACAGGAGGTGGGGGACACAATGTTTACCCAGGTTCGGGCCCTCTCTATGGAGGTAATGCCTTACTTCCTGCTTGATTGATCTTGATGATATGAGTATTACAAGAGTTGATCTACCACGAGATTGTAGAGGCTAAACCCTAGAAGCTAGCCTATGATTATGATTAATCTTGTCCTACGGACTAAACCCTCCGGTTTATAGAGACACCGGAGGGGTCTAGGGTTACACAGAGGCGGTTACAGAGAAGGAAATCTACATATCCGAATAGCCAAGCTTGCCTTCCATGCAAAGGAGAGTCCCTCCCGGACACGGGATGAAGTCTTCAATCTTGTATCTTCATAGTCCAACAGTCCGGCACAAGTACATAGTCCGGCTGTCCGAGGACCCCTTAATCCAGGACTCCCTCAGTAGCCCCTGAACCAGGCTTCAATGACGATGGGTCCAACGCGCAGATTGTCTTCGGCATTGCAAGGCGGGTTCCTTCTCCGAATACTCCATTGTAGCTTTTGAACACATGAATCGTGTCCGGCTCTGCAAAACAAATTCCACGTACCACCGTAGAGAGCAACATATTCCACAAATCTAATATACTGACAACTTTTCATAGCGTGACATCACGCTGCGTCCCGGTCATTTATTGGCACATCTTGTTGAAGCAGAGATTGTGTTCCCCTTATCATGAGATTCTCATCAATACGGGAGTGGGTAACCCAACTGTGCCGTTAGTATGATTCCTTGATTTTAGGCAAGTTCCAAATGGCCACGCGGAGGACGCTTGATATTCACCCTCTTTATAGAGAGGTCAAGACCTGTCCTTTTCTTTCCACGCCCGATCCTTCCCTTCCCCTACCTCAAGTTCTAACACCCAAGGCTCAGTCCAAGCGCTCCGGACCTTCAACCATGTCCGGATCCAACCTTCAAGGCTGGTGCATGGCCTGATCCGTCACGGAGGAGGACATCAAGAAGCTTAGGGAGGCTAGGTATCTGACCGCCGAAATCCCTCACAGGCTACCTGCTCAAGGGCAGGTCATCCCCACTCCCGAACCCAACAAGAGTGCGTATTCATTTCCCACTTCCTCCGAGGGCTAGGTTTTAGTCTTGATCCCTTTGTTAGGGGGCTCATGTTCTATTACGGGCTAGATTTCCATGGTCTTTCTCTAGATGCCTTCCTTCACATCTCGTCGTTTATCGTCGTGTGTGAGGCCTTCCTCCGCATTACCCCACACTTCGGTTTGTGGCTCAAGACCTTTAATGTAAAGCCAAAGATGGTCGACGGCCGACACGCGGAGTGCAGAGGCGCTATAATAAGCAAAGGTGCTGACGCCCCATGGCCAAAGGCTTCCTTCCTAGAGGTGTCCGACCTATGGCAACGGGAGTGGCTTTACATCACAGCACCCCAAGGTACAAAGCAGGCAGCCGCCCCAGCCTTCTGCACTGCCCCTCCGCCCCAACTGGCATCATGGGTCAACAAAGGGCTGGACTGCTGGCCAGTTAATGACGTGCTGACATTGCAAAGCCGCATCTAAGATCTCCTCGAGAGGGGTATCAGTCTCATCAAAGTCATTCAAGTAATGTTAGTTCGTCGGGTCCTGCCATGCCAACGTCGATCTCTCCATATGTGGGAGTTCAACCCGGAAGGACCGCGAACCATTCAACACTTCTTCGGCGTGACGCTCGAAGGGATGTATCGATTATTATTCAGATCACGAATAAAGTGTCCGGACACCACCGAGGATGTGGGTCTCAACTGCAACCGTCCAGATACCCAAGTAAGTAACTCCATGACCGAACATGTTGTCATTATGTTTGTCACAACATTATTCTGAATAATTACCCTCGGCCAGGACTGGATAAGAAAGGCGGAGAGGATCAGGTGTTCGGCCCCTCTTCCCGAAGGCTCGCCGGATCCTGTATTAACCAGGATGCTAGCCCGCGCACCTTATCAAGTGCCATTAGGAGAAGACGAGGGGAGGAATAGAGAAGCCAAAAGCGGGCTTCATACGTTATACATCCGACCCGGGGGAATTAGTGCCTCCGCATCGGAGGATGATCGGGGAGGTGAATCTAGGATCCCCTCTCCCCGCAGGAAGAAAAGGGCCGCCCCTGAGGACTTGGAAATGGGGGTTTCCAAACAAGGAAAGCAACCTTTACCAGGGGGCCTGCCCCGGAGGGCATCCTTAGTGCACAGCGCCCGCAAGGGGTGTCGGTGTCAAAACCGGCGGATCTCGGGTAGGGGGTCCCGATCTGTGCGTCAAGGATGATGGTAACAAGAAGTAAGGGACACGGATGTTTACCCAGGTTCGGGCCCTCTCGATGGAGGTAAAACCCTACTTCCTGCTTGATTAATATTGATGATATGAGTAGTACAAGAGTAGATCTACCACGAGATCATAGAGGCTAAACCCTAGGAGCTAGCCTATGATGGTATGATTGTAATTGTGATCGGCCTTCTAACGACCAACCTCTCCAGCTTATATAGACACCGAAGAGGGCTAGGGTTTACATGGAGTCGGTTACAAGGAAGGAAATATAATATCCGGATCGCCAAGCTTGCCTTCCACGCCAAGGAAAGTCCCATCCGGACACGGGCCGAAGTCTTGAGTCTTGTATCTTCACGCTTCAATAGTCCGGACGTTGTACATAGTCCGGCTATCTGGATACCCCCTAATCCAGGACTCCCTCAGTAGCCCCTAAACCAGGCTTCAATGATGATGAGTCCGGCGTGCAGTATTTTCTTCGGCATTGCAAGGCGGGTTCCTCCTCCGAATACTCCAAAGTGGTTATCGAACACGTAGACCGTTTCCGGATCTGCAAGATGATCTTCATATGCCACCGTAGAGAGAATAATATTTCACAAATGAAATCTGCTGACAACTTTTTCTAATGACGTGACATGTTATTACGGTCGGATCATTATTCGATCCGTTTTCCCACAACCAGCTACAGCGCATATTGTGAGGCGGTTTCTTTGACACGTCTTGTCAAAACAGAGATTGTGTCCCCTAATCACAGGATTCTCATCAATACGGGTATGGGTAATCTAACTGTGCCGCTAATCGCGGCGAGTGGGAGGCAGATGGGTTCCACCAGGTAAGTGGGGAAGCACAAAAAGCCTTTATCGCCTTTATAAGGAGGTCAGGTTCCTTTCTCTTTTACCCACGCCTTCTTCTCCCGCTAGCTCATTCCCCTCTGTGAGAGCCCTAACACCCAAGCACTCTTCTTCCCCACTGAAGGGAAGTTTTCCGAAGATGTCCGGATCCGGAGTAGGAGGCAGATGGATGGCCTCAACTGTCCAGGAGAAGGACATCAAGAAGCTCCGGGGAGCCGGGTACCTGGCCCAGAAGATCGGCCACCGTCTTCCCCCGGCGGGACAGGTCATCCCCACTCCGGAATCTCATGAGAGAGTCGTGTTCCTTCCCCATTTCGTCCGTGGGCTCGGGTTTCCCCTTCACCCGTTCGTTCGGGGAGTCATGTATTACTACGGGATCAATTCTCATGATCTTTCCCCCAACTCCTTCCTCAATATCTCGATGTTCATCATCGTGTGCGAGGCTTTTCTCTGGATCCCACCTCACTTCGGCCTATGGCTGAAGATCTTCAATGTGAAGCCCAAGGTGGTGAGTGGCGAACACGCCGAGTGCAGCGGCGCCATGGTAAGCAAGATGCCCAAGGCTGTTTGGCTGAAAGGCGCTTTCAACGACTCCGTCAAGGAGTGGCAGCAGCAGTGGTTCTATATCACCGAACCACGCGGCAAGAAGTGGGCGGCAGCTCCAAAGTTCAGATCCGGAGCTCCACTGCGACTCACGTCCTGGCCCGAGAAGGGCCCGAACTGGTGCTCGTCCGACGAGCTGTTACTGCTCCAGACGCGCATTCAGGGTGTGGTCGATAGGGACGTCAAACTCGTCAACATAGTCCAGGTGATGCTAGTTCGCCTGGTTCTCCGTTGTCAGCGCCGAGCTTGTACCCTATGGGAGTTCTATCCGGCCAAGCACCAAACCATTCGGGAGCTTTATGATTCCTCCGACAAAGATATCTGGATGGTGCTCTTTAAGTCCGGCAAATCGTGGCCGGGCCCCGCCGAGGACCGTGGGTATCAATCATCCCATTCTCCAAGCTCGATAAGTCACAACCACACTCTGTCTATTCATGCTTTAATTGGCATGTCATGCGGTAGACACCTTAATCGTGTTTCATTGCAACCTCAGGGATGGGTAAAGAAGGTGGAGCTGCTACATTGTCCAGCCCCCTTGCCGGAGGAACCGGGCGGACCTCTTCTGACGAAGATGCTGGTCCCCGCGCCTTACAAGGCGCCAAAGAAAGAGGCCTCCAAGAAGACCCGGGGTGGCCTTCGCCATCGCGAGGCTTCAAACGCCAAATCCGAAGACTCCAGCGATGATCCTTCGTCCGAGGACGAAGAGGAGGAAGCAGAGGAGGATGAGCCTCACTCTGATGGTGGGAGGAAGAGGACGGCCTCCACATCTCTGGAGGCCGGATCGCCCAAGAGGGGGAAACATTCCCTCCTAGGGGCATCCCCCACGGCTGCCGATAGCAGCCCGGAGTGGGATCCCAGGGCCCAGCCCCTGGAGAATTCGTAAGTATCTGACCACGCATATGCGTCCGTGATTGTTTTTGGGTATAGTGGTTTTGACTGTTGCCTACATATTGCATAGCCCGGCAAGGTCCTGCGCCGGCCAGTCCTCATCGGAGGATTCTCTGGACTCGGACGCTTTGGCAAGCGAGACGCCGCCGTGGGCCCCTTCCCCCGAGTCTGGGCGCGACACTGAGGTGTCATCTCGACAAGACCCGGACCAGGGAGGACATATCCCTGGTGCCGAACATGCAGGGATGGATACGGCCCCCGGGACCTCTAGGGTTCCGGGATCGAGCGAGCAGCCACCCCTGATGGCGGGGGGCCTGCCTACGCCGCTGGCATCCTCTGTTCAAGCAGAGCTGTCTGGCGGTCTATCGACAGCGTTGAAGAACGTGTCTATTGTCGATGAGCATCAGGCCCTTATGGGCGAGGTGGTTGAAAGGATTCAGTCCGCTGAGAGCGGGCTGAGTGCACCTGCCTTAGCCTTATAAAGGCTTTTGAGGTATGTTTCCTAGGAAAACCTTGAGGAATTGTCATAATATGAGTAGTAGCCCCTGATGCACTGTCCGACGAAGGAGACAGAGCCGGGCAGGGGATCAAACCCCCTGCCTTCGCAGGAGCCTATGTAAATAACGTATACCCATTGGTGTGAAAACAGGCATCCGCAGAGAGGACGTCCGCTTTCAATGCGGAAGTGTCTAAACTAAAGCAGAGCCTTGCACGGGCCGAGGAAGAACTTGGCCGTCTGAGAAAGCAACTGGAAGACAAGCAAGGTATGTTAAAAAACATTTGTCTTGGAGTTGGCACGAACAAATGGTTGTGACAAATAAAAAATTATAGTATTGTGTGCTCTAGGAGCGGGTGCCGAGTACGAGGCACTAAAGAAAGCTTTGGCTGATGCCGACAAGAAGGCTGAGGCCGAACAGGCGCTTCGTGAAAAACACGAGGCCCGGCTTATCATAGCTGAGCAAGAGCTCCAGGAAGCTGTGAAGAAAAGCGAGGGCTTGGAGCAGAGTCTAAAGGGGAAAGAATCCGAGCTCGCCTAAGCTCTCGAGGATGCAGAAGGTACTCGGGAAGAAGCCCGAGGTGCTGTGCGGGACATTCAGGAGGCCCGGAAAGTGGCGGCTGGTAAGGCCTTCTGTATTCTTAGCTTTGTGTATGTTAGAATGTGAAGAATCCAAGCGGCAGGCTGAATTCTTATTTTTCCAGGGGCTTTTGCGGATCTTCCTCGCAGCATATCAGATGCCGCTCAATTCTACCGCACCGAGGAGAAGAAGACTGCGGAGAGGGATTTCTGGTCGCAGTATCTGGCGCTGAACTATCCGGTGCCATTTATCGATCAGATGAAACAGCTGGTCGAACTGCACCAGGCGGCCGAACTAGCCATGAAGGACTTAGTTGTCTGGCTGTGGCCTGCGGAGCCGATTCCAAGCAGCTACTTCGCACTCGTCAAGCGGATTGTGGGCGCCTGCCCTCGGCTTGATGCTATCAAGCGATCAGTCTGCATAGAAGGCGCACGTATGGCATTTGCCCATGCGAAAGTGCATTGGGGGAGGCTTGACATGGAGAAGCTGATGACTGAGGGGCCGCCTGAGGGTAAGGAGCACCGCAAGCCCGAGCTGTATTATGAAGGTGTGATGAAAGGGGCCCGCCTTTGTGGCGGACAAGTGTGCTAAGGACATCATATTTCCCTGAGGGCATTTGTGCCACTTGTTGTAAAATGGGATAATGGCATGTTTATTATATATTGCCTGTTTTATTTGAACATAAGTTCTTCCTGTGTGGCTGTTTATCCCAGTAGAAAGGATGCGGGGGTGTTCGGGATATATCTGAACGCTCTTTATCCCATAGTTGGGTCCTTTTAAGGAGGTGTATCTTTCCACGAACCAGGCAATCGGACTATAGGGCTTTATTACTCTCACTTAGCCATAGGAATGCGAGTATGGTCGGCGCAGCCCCTAGTGTTCGGAAGGCCGGACTAGGGGCTCTATTGGCGCCTGATCAGAAGACCGATCCATCGCACTTAGCATTTATAATGGCGTTATGCGGAATAAATCTTTAAGGATTTTATGACCTCTCGAACAGCGGACCGGCTCTCGCTTCATCATGACAGTCGGTTTTCGGCTTTCTCTACTGAGGTGCTCGTCCGACTGAACCGGGACACAATCGTAGTAGTTCTCCCAGCGCTACCTTAGCCGATAGAATGGAACATAAGGTACCAAAACATGGGAGCCGGGCAAACCCAACCAATGACCCAAGACATGATTCGGAGCAGATGCATATAGTGCTATAAGTTCTAGGTGCCGAATGACCGAAAAGGTGGTCGGACTTTATTGCCGTACTGTGGAGCCCCTGGTACAACCAGGCGAACGCGGAGCGTGGCTGTCATTTTCGGCAAAGAGGCGTCGGCGAAAAATGACAGCCGGTAATTGCTATTTAAGTCTACCCATTGTAGTAGAATGATATGTCTATGCATATTAGTATGATGTATGGAAAGAGGTGTTATTTGGCGGAACCTGTTATGGCCAGACTGGAGGGGTTGTGAGTGGATCGAGAATGAATCCGAACTGCCTTCTACCTGCATGTTCCTTCCTTTGTGTGTCCAGGATAATTCCATGCCGCCAGTTCTGTTCTGCGTCAATCATTAGTTTGCAAATGTGAAATGCTTGAAGACAGCTAGGTGTCCTCTTGTTGTTGCTCCCAGGGTCCCTAATTGGGCCCTGGTGTGCCCAGCCGTTAGACCGTGAGGTAGTGCAGACTCCGCAGTGGATGTCCGGATGGTTGGCCTGGGTAATTTACCACGTGGAATCTAGTTGACGTGGTTTTTCCCGTTAGCATACGGTAAGCTATCGTTTGGTGGGAAGGTGTCGAGGATTTATTCTTTGGCGTAGCATTTTTTGGATGATCCAAAGACAACCGTTTAGAGTGGTGGGCCAATAGAACTTGGCCTTTGCACCTTACATCTTTTAGGAGATGTCTTCCGTGGCGTCATACCCTTGTGGGCTTTGTGTGTTACGGAGCCCTCGGACTACTAGGTCTAGAGGCACTGCAATTGACTTGCCGAGGTTTATGTGGTCCTGGGTGGTCGGCCGTACTGTTACGCTCTGGGGGGGTCTTGACGAGGCATCTCCCCTTTCTTGCTTCCGGCGTGCGACCAGCCGCTTTGTTTTGAGAATCCTGCATTTTCTATTGGTATGCTTTGCCATCCTTCTCAGGGTACCGTGAATTTCACACGACTGATCCAGTGTGTGGCTTCGGTCGAGTAGGCTTGTGCTGCTCTTTGTTCGTTTATCGGACTGAGCGTTGCTGGACTTGGCACCAACTTCCTTGTCTTGATGTTTATGACCTTTGTGCCGAGGCCTGAGGGTGCCTCTTCGTGTCTGCTTCTTGCCGCCTTGGACCGTAGTGATGCGTGGGCGTCTGTGTGCATGCCCGTGGTTTTCCTGCTCGAGTTGAAGTAGCCAGTTGTGTCGTGTGTGCCCTTTATTGGGGCTCTCGAGTTCGTACTTTTCGGTGGCCAGTATCTTGGTCCACCTATCCTCTAGCACATCTTGGTCAGCTGTAAGCTGCTCTTGCTTCCTTTGCAGGCTCCTTGCTGTAGCCATCAGCCGTCGCTTGAAGCGAACTTGTTCCACTGGGTCTTTCGGTACGCCAAATTCGTCGTTGCCGAGGCTTGCCTCGTCGTCGGAGGGGGGGGTGTGATTGTCCCTCTCCCAGCATCCCGTCATCATTGGTCCGGCCTGCTTAAGTGTAGGCTGACTAGGGTTGTATTCCTTTTTGGCACCGTCCGGACTGCTCTCCTTTCGGCGGCCGTTTTTGGTGTGGCGGGGCTTAGAGTGGTGTCAATAACGCACATGTTTTGCTTTTCTCCGTGAGGGGTTATCCTCCATTGCCTCGCCGCCACTGGTTTCCGTTGGGGTGTCCACCATATATATATTGTATGAGGAGGTGGCCGCCCACTGCCCTGTACGCGGTGGTCCCTGTAGTCCTCCTGCATCATCGTCCATACCGTCGATGTCTTCGGAGTCGAAGTCAAGCACGTCGGTTAAATCGTTGATCATGGCAATGAAGTGGGTGGTGGGTGGGCAACGAATTCCGTCGTTGTCTGCTTCCCACTCAAGCCGGACATAGTTCGGCCCGGAGTCTCCTGACAAGGAGAGAGACTTCAATAAGTCTAGCATGTCGCCAAAGGGCGAGTGCTGAAAGACGTCCGCCGCGGTGAACTCCATCACCGGAGCCCAACCAGGATTGGCGGGCTCGGGGGCGCGCGGACTGGAACCGACATTCGGATGTGAATCCGGGGGTCCGGAGTCACAGGCTCCCTCAAAGGTGAGACCTTTGTACGGCTCCATCGCCGACGAGGGTACGGTCTGCGAGGCGGGGTCCAGCCCTCCGTCCTTGGGCGAAGCAACCTGCCCCGGATTTAGATCCGAGGCCACTGCAGGGGTGATATCCCGAGCAACGTCCGACAGCAGGTCTAAGCCGTGCTCGTCGTGACTGTTCGACGCTTCTGGCGCTGGCCCGAATCCGTCGAAGATCAAGTCTCCGCGGATATCCGCCATGTAGTTCAGGTTTCCTAACCTGATTTGATGGTCGGGGGCATAGCTGTTGATCTGCTCCTGGCGGCCAAGTGAATTGGCCCGCAGCGCGAAGCCGCTAAACACGAAGATCTGTCCGGGGAGGAAAGTCTCACCCTGGACAGCATCGTTCATGACGATTTAAGGAGCCATCGAGCCTGACAGCGACGACACAGAGGAACTCTCAATGAAAGCACCAATGTCGGTGTCAAAATCGGCGGATCTCGGGTAGGGGGTCCCGATCTGTGCGTCAAGGCTGATGGTAACAAGAAGAAAGGGACACAGATGTTTACCCAGGTTCGAGCCCTCTCGATGGAGGTAAAACCCAACTTCCTGCTTGATTAATATTGATGATATGGGTAGTACAAGAGTAGATCTACCACAAGATCGTAGAGGCTAAACCCTAGGAGCTAGCCTATGATGGTACGATTGTAATTGTGATCGGCCTTCTAAGGACCAACCTCTCCGGCTTATATAGACACCGGAGAGGGCTAGGGTTTACATGGAGTCGGTTACAAGAAAGGAAATATAATATCCGGATCGCCAAGCTTGCTTTCTACGCTAAGGAAAGTCCCATCCGAACACGGGCTGAAGTCTTGAGTCTTGTATCTTCATGCTTCAATAGTACGGACGTTGTACACAGTCCGGCTGTCCGGATACCCCCTAATCCAGGAATCCCTCAAGGGGGCCAGCCGTCAACCGAACAGTAAGTAATCAAAGGCACATTAGTAAATATGCCCTACTCTTTTCCTGAGAATAACGACCGAGACATATGTTTTGCAGTCCGGCCCATAGCCCTTCTCCACAATGTTCGTCTTCGGGGGATCTTCTTCCGGAGAAGATGGAAAGCGAAACGCCTCCTCCTGCCTCCCCGCCTTGTGAGACGGACGACCCTGAAGTGTCATCACGGAGGATTTCTCCTGATCCGCAAAGGCCAGAAGGTCATTCTTCAGCCGCCCGAAGTCCGCAGTTCTCAGCTCCTAAGGAGACCAGCAAAAAGAGCCTAGGATTGTCCGATGCACAGCCGGACACATTGATGGGTCTTCTGGAGCAAGCGGCTATCTCAGAGGCGCATCGTACCTTAATGGGTGCGGTGGTTGAGAGGATTTCATCTACAAAAAGCGGGTTGAATGAAGCTATTACGAGCCTGCTAAGAGGCTTTGAGGTACGCAAAGTGATATATATATATATATATATATATATATATATATATATATATATATATATTTTTGATTGTACCACACACGCGAGGTGTACTTTGTATAGGTAGCCCCTGAGACTCTGGTTGCCGTCCACACAAGGCAAGCAGAGGATCATAGTCTCAGGTATTGATAGCGCTGCTCTTGTGCGCAAGCGGCTGCAGATAAGGCGGCTGACCGAACTACTGAATTTGCCGAATTGAGGCGGCAACTTGACATGGCGGATGCGGACATCACGCTTGTTAACAAGCGGCTTGACGAGGCACAGGGTATGTATATTCGGATGGTCAGCAAATATTAAGACGAGCATGATACTAGTACTGATAATATGCTTTTACTGCAGATGGGGCAGCCGCCGTGGAGACCCTTTGGGCAGAACTTGCCCGAGCCAAAGAGCAAGCCAGAAGAAGTGATGCGGCCGCCCTAAAGGCAGCCGAAGAGTTAAAAACCGAACAGGCTGCGCATCGCCAAAGTGAGGATAAAATAGCCAACATGGCTATTGAACTACAAAATGCCGCCAGCTGATATGAGCTTCTTGAAAAGGAAAACCAAACGAAAACAGCTGACCTAGAGAGGGCCTTGCAGGAAGCAAAGGAAACTCGCTCTGAAATCAGATCGGCGCGGGAGGAGCTCCGGCAATCCGGTGATATCGCGGCTGGGAAGCCCTTTCTATTGCGAACGAAGTTCGGCGATCCAAAATATGCCCCTCTTGATCAATTGTGGAGCTCTGCAGACGCATACTTGGATTTGGCAAAGAGTGCTGCTGATGCGATGAAGTATTTCAAGGATCGGAAAGATCATGAGGTGGAAAGGTTGTTCTGGTCGCAGTTCAGTGCTCCAAAGCGTCCGCTGCTATTGTATGAGCAAATGGCCGAGTGGGCCAAGCTACATAGGTTGTCCGGGCTTGCCATGAAGGCTGTCGTGGACCACCTGTGGCCAAGGGAGCCGAGCCCGGGTAGTTATTTTGGTTTGGTGCAACAATTTCTTCGTGTTGTGCCGCATATCAATGCTGTCAAGAGGTCGACGTGCATAGAGGGTGCACGGATGGCTCTTTCCCGTGTTAAGACATATTGGGCGGAGATGGAGGCCACCGATGTTGCAACCAGGGGTCTGCCCGGGGGTTAGTACTCACCCGAGCACTATCTTGAGGAAGTCCTAGAAGGTGCCCGTTTACTAGAGGCTCAGTGCTCAAAGAGTACCATGTTCTAGTGACATGCATCTTGATTGTAAAAACAATGCTATTTTGATTATAAAGGCTATATTTATACTTTTGCCCGTAAAGTATTGAGTGGCTCCTGTGCGGCCATTTATGTATGTATATAACCTGAAAGTTTACAGTCGTCGGCTTCAGCCCCCACGCATATAATGCGGGGTGTTCAGTCAAGCGCGTAATCACACTTGATCCAACGTCTTGGTCCATTAAGGAGGTGATAGCGCGGCGAACAAGGCAATCGGACTTTATAGCTTTAACACTTTCACTTAGCCATAGGAGTTTGACAATGGGGCTACTATATAGCCCCTGGTACATCCGCGCTCATCCGAATACGGTGTGTACATACATGACCGGGAAACCGGTCCTTCGTTAATGCGGAGGAATCGCGAATATTCCGCTGAGTTGTTGAGTGGTTGACCAGTCTCTCACTTTATCATGACAATCAGTTTTCGGCTTTCTCTACTAAGGTGCTCATCCAGATGAACCAGGGCACAATCGCAGTAGTTCTCCCGGTGCCACCTTAGCCGATAGAGCAGAACGTAAGGTAGCAAAACACGGGAGCCGGGCAAACCCAACTATTGACCAAAGACATGATTTGGAGCTGATGCATATAAGGCCAAACTCGCGACGCCGAACACTCCCTAACGTATTCGGACTTTTCAACATGTACTGGGCTGAGTACCACCCTCGATAATGAACCCTGAATGTACAGGTACATGCATTAATCTGGTGTGACGAAAAAACTTGCCAATAACGCTAGTATCCCTCTCGGTTATTTTGAGTACCCGGAGGGTGTGAAGCAACGAGAGACAATAAGAACTATGGACCCTTTTACATGTGGGCAGCCCCTAGCACCACATATGGGGGCGTATCCGTTGACCAAGCTCAGGTTTATCTGGGTTGTTACAACTAGTGGTGCGCCGGACACGTCTAGCCGTATCCGTGGTCTTGACGACCGATCATTTATTTGGGTTGGAGAGGCCGTTCAGTGGTTCGGCTGCTAGAGCCGCCACATATTCTTACGCACGCAAGGAATGCTCTATATTTCCGCTGATTGTGATGTCGCCACGTGGACCGGGCAACTTAAGTTTAAGGTAAGTGTAATGCGGTACTGCATTGAAATGAGCGAAGGCCGTTCTTCCGCGTAGTGCGTGATAACCGCTTCAGAATGGAGCGATGTCGAAGATTAGTTCTTCGCTTTGAAAGTTGTCGGGAGAACCGAATACAGCCTCTACTGTTAGAGAGCCCGTACAGCGGGCCTCTACGCCTGGTATTACTCCTTTAAAGGTAGTACTGCTTTGGCTGATTCTTGATGGGTCTATCCCCATTTTGCCGACAGTGTCCTGATATATCAGATTAAGACTACTGCCACCGTCCATAAGGACTCGGGTGAGATGGCATCCGTCAATTATTGGGTCGAGCACTAAGGCAGCCGAACCTCCATGTCAGATACTAGTCGGATGATCCCTGCGATCGAAAGTGATCGGGAAGGCTGACTGAGGGAGTCCTGGACTAGGGGGTGTCCGGACAGCCGGACTATCATCGTCCGCCGGACTCCAAGACTACGAAGATACAAGATTGAAGACTCCGTACCGTGTCCGGATGGGACTTTCCTTGGCGTGGAAGGCAAGCTTGGCAATACGGATATCTAGATCTCCTACCATTGTAACCGACTCTGTGTAACCCTAGCCCTCTCCGGTGTCTATATAAACCGGAGGGCTTTAGTCTGTAGGACACAACCTCCATTACAACAATCATACCATAGGCTAGCTTCTAGGGTTTAGCCTCCTTGATCTCGTGGTAGATCCACTCTTATAATACACATCATCAATATTAATCGAGCAGGATGTAGGGTTTTACCTCCATCAAGAGGGCCCGAACCTGGGTAAAACATCGTGTCCCTTGTCTCCTGTTACCATCCGCCTAGACGCATAGTTCGGGACCCCCTACCCGAGATCCGCTGGTTTTGACACCGACATTGGTGCTTTCATTGAGAGTTCCTCTCTGTCGTCATCGATAGGCTCGATGGCTTCTCCAATCAACAACGCCGTCCAGGGTGAGACTTTTCTCCCCGGACAGATCTTCGTATTCGGCGGCTTCGCACTATGGGCCAACTCACTTGTCCATCTGGAGCAGATCGAAAGCTACGCCCCTGGCCATCAGGTCAGGTTCGGAAGCCTAAACTTCACGGCCGACATCTGCGGGGACTTGATCTTCGACGGACTCGAGCCACAGTCGACCGTGCCGCGTTGTCATGATGGGCATGATTTAGCTCTGCCGCCGGACAGTGCCTTGGTGGCCGCACACAAATCCGCTCCGGCCCTCAGTCCGGAGCCGATCGCCCAGATCGAGGACCGGTGGCTGGACACCGCCTCGGGGGCTGCAACTTCCACGGCGATGGAGCCGAACACTAACCCCGTCCCCTGCAAAGCTCGTAACTCCGAGGTGCCGGACTCCCTGCCGGACTCCGAACCTCCCGCGCCCCTGCCAATCGAATCTGATTGGGCGCCGGTCATGGAGTTCACCGCCGCGGACATCTTCCAACACTCGCCCTTTGGCGACATCCTAAATTCGCTAAAACATCTCTCGCTATCCGGAGAGACCTAGCCGGACTATGGCCAGGATGGTTGGGATGCGGACGACGAAGAAATTCAGAGCCCACCCACCACCCACTTTGTAGCCACTATCGACGATCTAACGGCCATGCTAGACTATGACTCCGAAGACATCGACGGTATGGACGACGATGCCGGAGACGATCAAGAACCAGCGCCTACAGGGCACTGGAAGGCCACCTCGTCATATGACATATACATGGTGGACACCCCGAAAGAGGGGGACGGCGAGGAAGCAGCGGAGGCAGATTCCCTAAAGAAACAGCCCAAGCGCCGACATCAGCGGCGCCGCTCTAAATCCCGCCACAGCAAGAATGGAGATTCCGGCACAGGGGATAACAACACCCCAGAAAGCGCCGAAGACAATCCCCTCCAGCAAGATTCGGCGCAGGAGGATGCAAAAGCAAGCCCTCACGAGAGAGCGGCAGATGAAGAGGTCGAGGATGATAATTACATACCTCCCTCCGGAGACGAGGCAAGCCTCAACGACGACGAATTCATCGTGCCAGAGGATCCCGTCGAACAAGAGCGTTTTAAACGCAGGCTTATCGCCACGGCAAATAGCCTAAAGAAAAAGCAGCAGCAGCTTCAAGCTGATCAAGACCTGCTGGCCGACAGATGGACTAAGGTCCTCGCGGCCGAAGAGTATGAACTCGAACGTCCCTCCAAGAGTTACCCAAAACGCAAGTTGCTCCCCCGATTAGAGGAAGAAGCATACATACCTTCATCACCAGCGCACAATACAGCCGACCGACCACCTCGTGGTCGCGACAGAGAGGCATCCAGGCCCTCCACCAAGACCGTACCCCGGCATCGCTCCAAGAGTACGAAGCCAAGAGGGAACGCGCCGGACTTGCGAGATATATTGGAGGACAAAGCAAGGCAATCCAGATCCATCTACGGATCACGTGGGCGCCCCATGACCCACGACGAATACCGTCGCACCGGACACAACAACTCCGGCCGGGCCGAACACAGCAGACAATGCTCACTCGAGCTACGTCGTGATATTGCTCAATACAGAGGCGCCGCACACCCTCTATGCTTCACTGACGAAGTAATGGATCATCAAATCCCTGAAGGGTTTAAACCCGTAAACATTGAATCTTACGATGGCACGACAGACCCCGTGGTTTGGATCGAAGATTATCTCCTTCACATCCATATGGCCCGCGGTGACGATCTCCAGGCCATCAAATACCTCCCGCTCAAGCTTAAAGGACCAGCTCGGCATTGGCTTAATAGCCTGCCCGCAGAGTCAATTGGGTGTTGGGAGGACCTGGAAGCCGCATTCCTCGACAACTTCCAGGGCACATATGTGCGGCCACCAGACGCCGATGACCTAAGCCACATAATTCAGCAGCCAGATGAATCGGCCAGACAGTTCTGGACACGGTTCTTAACAAAGAAAAATCAAATCGTCGCCTGTCCGGATGCAGAGGCCCTCGCAGCCTTCAAACATAACATCCGCGACGAGTGGCTAGCCCGCCACCTAGGACAGGAAAAGCCGAAATCCATGGCAGCCCTCACATCGTTAATGGCCCGCTTCTGTGCGGGAGAGGATAGCTGGCTAGCTCGCAGCAATAACCTCAGTAAAAATTCTGGCAGTCCGGATACTAAGGACCACAATGGCAGGTCGCGTTGAAACAAAAATAAACGCCGCATTAACAGCGACGACAAGGAGGATACGGCAGTCAACGCCGGATTCCGAGGCTGTAAACCCGGTCAGCGGAAAAAGCCATTCAAAAGAACCACTCCGGGTCCGTCCAATTTGGACCGAATACTCGACCGCTTATGCCAGATACATGGCACCCCCGAAAAGCCAGCTAATCACACCAACAGAGACTGTTGGGTATTCAAGCAGGCAGGCAAGTTAATTGCCGAAAACAATGACACGGGGCTGCATAGCAACGACGAGGAAGAGACCCGGCTGCCAAACAGTAGAGGACAGAAGGGTTTCCCCCCACAAGTACGGACGGTAAACATGATATACGCAACCCATATACCCAAGAGGGAGCGGAAGCGTGCACTAAGGGACGTATACGCGATGGAGCCAGTCGCCCCGAAGTTCAATCCATGGTCCTCTTGTCCGATCACTTTCGATCAAAGAGACCATCCGACCAGCATCCGCCATGGCGGATTCGCCGCATTGGTTTTAGACCCAATCATCGATGGATTTCACCTCACAAGAGTCCTGATGGACGGCGGCAGTAGCCTGAACCTGCTTTATCAGGATACGGTGCGCAAGATGGGCATAGACCCATCGAGGATTAAACCTACAAAAACGACCTTCAAAGGCGTCATACCAGGTGTTGAGGCCAATTGTACAGGCTCAGTCACACTGGAAGTGGTCTTCGGATCCCCGGACAATTTTCGGAGCGAGGAGTTAATCTTCGATATAGTCCCGTTCCGTAGCGGCTATCACGCTCTGCTCGGACGAACCGCGTTTGCAAATTTCAACGCGGTGCCGCATTACGCATACCTCAAGCTCAAGATGCCAAGCCCTCGTGGAGTTATCACGGTCAACGGAAATACGGAACGCTCCCTCCGGAAGGAGGAACATACAGCGGCTCTCGCGGCAGAAGTACAGAGCAGCCTTCTAAGGCAATTTTCAAGTCCGGCCGTTAAACGGCCGGACACGGCCAAACGCGCCCGGAGCAACATCAACCAAGACCACCTGGCACGTTCCGAGCACGCGTAGCAATGCGGCCCCAACCCCAGCCCTCGCATGATTGCAAGACCAACCCTCCGCGTACATCACTACGCTCTGGAGATACCATGGGCCTAGGGGGAGGGGCACGACCACAACAGACCCAGAGTGCGGCTCGACCACACCAGCGCTCACAAGTGTGTCGCGTTTTTATCTATTTTACTTTTTTTATATACACAGGACTCCGTTCGCCAGAGGCTCTGTCCGGCGGCGAACCCGCCGAACTCACGATGCAACAGCCAGGGAGGGAAGAAGGCTGCGACGAACACTCAGGTGGTCTCCATTACGAGCATTAAATTCGATTATATACACCAGTCCGCGGCCCACCCCTAGAGGGGGACATGTTTATTTAGTCCAATCCCTTGCTTACCGCACTATTTGTATCCTTCCGCACTCATCGCAGAATTCCTTGAATAAATAATGCAGCATTTTTGCCCGTTATTGCATTACTTTACACATATGTTCATTAACGACATCTTGCACCCGTATATTTTGGTATGGCCGAATACACCAGGGGCTTATGTTCCCCGCATTATGGTGTGATAAGTCCAAACACTTTCACAAGTGCGGCACCCCGAACTTATAGCATTATATGAATCGGCTCCGAATCATGTCTTGGGTCAATAGTTGGGTTTGCCCGGCTCCCACGTTTTGGTGCCTTACGTTCCGTTCTGTCGGCTAAGATGGCACTGGGAGAACCACTGCGATTGCGCCCCGGTTGAGCTGGGCGAGCGCCTCAGTGGAGAAAGCTAAAACTGACTGGCATGATAAGGCGAGAGACTGGTCGCTGTTCGAGGGGTCTTTTCGGGTCCCTAAAGACTCATGCCGCTTCGAGCGAAGTACCGGATAATGTCCGACGAAGGCGTGGATAGCGCCCCGAATTCGGTCTTCCGAATACTAGGGGCTTCGCCGAAATTTAAAATTATAGAATTCTATGGCTAAGTGAGAGTGTTCAAGCATTATAAGTCCGGTTGCCTTGTTCGTTGTGTTGAGCGCCTCCCTAGATGGACCCAAAAATGGGAATAAGAGTGCTCAAGTTTATCCCGAACACCCCAGCACTTGCGGCTCGGGGACTGAAGCCAACGACTTGCCATCTCTCAGATTTTATAAACGGCCGCACAGAAGGTAATATTTTAAATTAAACAAGCGTTGCTTAAGCGCATTTGAACAAAGTTTTCAGCGCACAGGATAATACATAGCGAGTTTACTCAATAATTACATCTCTAGGGCACTCATCCGCAATATTGCGGGCACCCTTCAGGACAGTCTTATAGTACATTTTGGGAGTACGATACTCTTTGCCCGCTGGCGGCGGGTCAGTAAGAAGCCTCTCCGCATCCAGCCTGCCCCAGTGCACCTTCGCGCGGGCAAGGGCCCGACGAGCACCTTCAATACAGGCGGAGCGCTTGACGACCTCCACCCAGGGGCATGCATCCACCAGCCGCCGCACAAGGCCGAAGTAGCTCCCAGGCATGGCTTGTCCAGGCCACAGCCGAACTATGAGGCCCTTCATGGCCTCCTCAGCCGCCTTGTGGAGCTCGACCAGCTGCTTGAGCTGGTCGCTAGGGGGCACCAGATGGCCGGCCTCAGCATACTGAGACCAGAAGACCTTCTCCGTTGAGCTCCCCTCCTGGCCATGGTAGAATGCGGCGGCATCGGATACACTGCGCGGCATATCTGCAAACGCCCCTGGAGAGCTCCGAATTCGGGTAAGTGTCAGGTAGTTTACATTAACATGCTTGCTTTGCATGAAAAATTCCTTACCCGCCGCTATCTTCTTTACATCTTGAACCTCCTGAAGGGCCTTACGGGCCTCGGCCTTGGCGGACTTGGAACTTTCGAGAGCCGAGGCGAGCTCGGACTCTCGAGTCTTTGAGTCGCGCTCCAAACTCTCATGCTTCTCCATGAGAGCCTGGAGCTCTTGCCGCACTTCCGCCACCCGCGCCTCCTGCTTCTCTCGCTCTGCCCGTTCCGCGGCCGCATTGCGTTCGGCCGCGGACACAGCCTCCTTCAGGGTTGCCACCTCGTTAGTGGCCCCTGCAGTACCCACGTTATCCTTGTAATTTTTATTGCAACCTAAATCCTTTTCTGTAAGGTAAATCTTTAAAGCGGTGTTACTCACCTTCTTTGTCCTCGAGCTGCTTCTTGGCACGGCCGAGCTCTTGCTCGGACTGCTCGAGATCCTGCTTCAATGCACCGACCTCCGCAGTCAGTGCGGCAGAGGTCAGCAGCGCAGCCTGCAAACCCATATTGACATATTTTTTAGCAACCCTGCGTATATCTTTTTAGATCCTCAGTCCGGCTTTTCTTTCCGAACGCCGAACTAAGCATCAGGGGCTACTGTCTATGTGGTATTACATTACATAATTTTAACTTCATACCTCAAAGCCTGTTAGAAGGCTACTGCAGGCTTCGGTCAGCCCACTCTTGGCGAGCTGAACCTTCTGAATCACCGCACTCATGATAGTACGGTGTTCTTCCTCGATGGAAGCGCCTTTAAGCGCCTCCAACAAGTTGTCCGGCGCCTCCGGTTGGACGGGGGGCGCCGGTGCCACGGTCTTGCCCTTCTTGCGAAGGGGCCGCCTGCCGGACTCTGGAACCACTTCAGGTTCCGGCGTAGAGTCCGGCGCAAAGTCCGGGAGGCTGCCTTGCGGCGCCTCCGGAGCCTCATCCTGATGGGTCCCTTCCCGGGATCCCACCTCGGCGTCCTCAGCGGCGCAAGGGGTGGAGGCAGTCGGAATGGATTCCACATCCGACGCAGCCAACGACCCGCTCGACGAAGCAGGGAGATCATCGTCGGCCGGACTGCAGGCAGTATGCGGCATTAGAGGGACACTATGTGACACAAAAGAAATTGCAGATCATCCAGGAATCCGGATACTTACGATCTCGCCTGAGGCCTGGCCCTTGAGGGCCACTCTTCATCGCCAACGTTGGTGTTGGCGGAGCTGTCCGGGGGAATAGTTCTTCCCCTCTTGGACCCTTCGGCCTCCCCTGTTGGGGAAGCCTTCCTCTTTCTCTCTCCCTCCTCTGGGAGAGAGTCTTCTTCCTCCTCCTTTGGGGGAGGAGTCCGCCTCGAAGTCGTCGGAGACCTGAAAACGGGAACTCTTTCGAGTACCCGTGGCCACCTTCTTGGCCTTCTTCTCCGGCACCACGTGCGGTGCCGGAACCAGCAGCCCCGCTAGACGGGCGTCCACTAGGTCTTCTGGCATGGGAGCCGGACAGATGAGCTGCTCGGCCTTCTTCATCCATTCCTGTCAAAGGAAAAGGGAGATTAAAACCCGCTTAGGGTCGAACTATTAACAACAAGTGTCCCGTAAAGGGGTAGAATCACTTACCTAGTTAGCGGGACGCTGCGAGTGGAATCCGCGATCTTCCGTCGCGGATGCAGGGGCTTCGGCGCCCTTAAACAGCACCCTCCAGGCGCCTTCGTACGTTGTGTCGAAGAGCCCGCTCAGCGCCTGGTGCTGTTCCGGATCGAACTCCCACAGATTGAATGCCCGTTCTTGGCATGGGAGAATCCGGCGGACGAGCATGACTTGGACCACGTTAACCAGCCTGAGCTTCTTGTTCACCAGCTTCTGGATATAGGCTTGGAGTCCCGTCAGCTCCTTCGAATTACCCCATAGCAAGCCCTTCTCTTTCCATGAGGTGAGCTGCGTAGGGATACCAGATCTAAACTCGGGGGCTGCCGCCCACGTAGGGTCGCGCGGCACGGTGATATAGAACCACCCCGACTGCCACCCCTTGACGGATTCCACGAAAGCCCCTTCGAACCAAAGGACGTTGGGCATCTTGCCCAACATGGCGCCTCCGCACTCTGATTGAGTGCCCTTCACTACCTTCGGCTTGACATTGAAGGTCTTGAGCCACAAGCCGAAGTGGGGCTGGATGTAGAGGAAGGCCTCGCACACGACGATAAACGCCGAGATGTTGAGGATGAAGTTCGGCGCCAGATCATGGAAATCCAGGCCGTAGTAGAACATGAGCCCCCGGACAAAGGGGCGAAGTGGAAAGCCCAGTCCGCAGAGGAAGTGGGGGAAGAAAACGACCCTCTCATGGGGCCTGGGGGTGGGGATGAGCTGCCCCTCGTCGGGCAGCCGGTGCGCGACGTCGCAGCTTTGTGATGTGCTCCTCCTTAACGGTGGAGGCCAACCATTTACCTCCCGCTCCGTACATGGTCGGAGAAGGTCGAGGCGAGATGCGCGAACTTGGGCGTTGGAGCTCGAGTGCGCGGAGATGGATAAGCAAAGGAGGAAGAAGGCGTAGGTGAAAAGGTGAATCCTTATCCCTTATATATAGGCGAACGAAGACTATGCGTCCCCACTAGCCTGGTAAAACTCGCTTATCTCCCAAGCGCCACCATCAATGGCGCGGTTGGGTTACCCACGTCCGTATTGATGAGAATCCCGGAATAAGGGGAACACGATCTCTGCTTCGACAAGACGTGCCAAGGAAACCGCTTCGCTAAACGCGCTGAGGTGGTATAACAAAAAACAATTCAAGTAAAGGCTTGGTAGTGGTGTGACGTCATACGTCAGCAGATTGAACTTGTGTACATATTATTCTCTCTATGGAGGAATGTGGAATTTATTTTGCAGAGCCGGACACTATCCTGGTGTTCACAATCTTCTCTGGATTATTCAAAGGAGGAACCCGCCTTGCAATGCCGAACATTATGCGCGCCGGACTCATCGTCATTGAAGCCAGGTTCAGGGGCTACTGAGGGAGTCCTGGACTAGGGGGTGTCCGGACAGCCGGACTATCATCGTCCGCCGGACTCCAAGACTACAAAGATACAAGATTGAAGACTCCGTCCCGTGTCCGGATGGGACTTTCCTTGGCGTGGAAGGCAAGCTTGGCAATACAGATATGTAGATCTCCTACCATTGTAACCGAGTCTGTGTAACCCTAGCCCTCTCCGGTGTCTATATAAACCGGAGGGCTTTAGTCCGTAGGACACAACCTCCATTACCACAATCATACCATAGGCTAGCTTCTAGGGTTTAGCCTCCTTGATCTCGTGGTAGATCCACTCTTGTAATACACATCATCAATATTAATCGAGCAGGACGTAGGGTTTTACCTCCATCAAGAGGGCCCGAACCTGGGTAAAACATCGTGTCCCTTGTCTCCTGTTACCATCCGCCTAGACGCACAGTTCGGGACCCCCTACCCGAGATCCGCCGGTTTTGACACCGACACTGACCATGGGTTGTATTTGGGGGCGACGGGCTCTACAGCGTATATGTATCGGAGTGCGCGTTTGCGCTTCCTCTTTGGTATGTGAGTTGCGTAAATCATGTTCACTGTTTTGACCTCTGGTGGAAATTTTTTTCTGTCCCCCAGTGTTCGGCTAGTGTGGCTCGTCCTCGTCTTCACTTGGCTGCTCCCTCCCCTTGTGTTCGGCGTTTAGCTTGCTGGCCTGCTTGAAGACCCAGCATTCTCTGTTGGTGTGATTCGCAGGTTTCTCGGGGGTGCCATGAATCTGACATGATTTGTCTAGAATTTTGTTTAGGCCGGACGGCCCATCTCTGCTGCCTTTAAATGGCTTTTTCCATTGACCGGGTTGAGAGCCCCTGAATCCGGCGTTTACCGTCGTGTTGTCTGGGTTGTCTTCATTATTTCGACACTTATTTTTATTGCGTCGTGGATTCCCATTGCCATCCCTAACTTCGGGTGTGCCTAGGTCGTTGGTGCCGCTGCGGGCCAACCAACTATCTTCGCCCGCGCAAAAGCGGGTCATAAGGCTTGTTAGGGCTGCCATTGTCCTCGGTTTTCCTGGCCGAGGTGTCTGGCGAGCCATTCCTCTCGGACACTGTGTTTGAAAGCCGCTAAGGCTTCAGCATCCGGGCAATCAACGATTTGGTTCTTCTTGGTGAGAAATCTGTTCCAAAGCTTACGGGCTAACTCTCCGGGTTGTTGGATTATGTGACTTAAATCGTCTACGTCCGGAGGTCGGACATAGGTCCCTTGAAAATTGGCCCTGAAAGCATCCTCCAGTTCCTCCCAACTTCCAATTGAGTTTTCGGGCAGGCTTTTCAACCAGTGCCGAGCTGGTCCTTTCAACTTGAGGGGCAGGTATTTGATGGCGTGGAGATCATCTCCGCGAGCCATGTGGATGTGAAGGATAACGTCCTCAATCCAGACTGCAGGGTCTGTCGTTCCGTCGTATGCCTCTATGTTTACGGGTTTAAATCCCTCTGGAAATTCGTGATCCAGCACCTCATCCGTGAAGCACAGGGGGTGTGCAGCACCCCTATATTTGGATGTGTCGTGGCATGTTTCCGAAGGATGTAGTGTTCGGTGTTGATTCTGAGCCGGTATTCGATCATTATAGTTGTTTTGGTGGTCGTGATCCTGCGTAGGGGCACGCTTCCTAGATCCATAGATGGACCTGGCCATACCCGCTTTTTTGTCAAGATGCTCACGTAGATCATGTGCGGACTTGTGTGCGGCGTCATTAGTCGCTCTGTCTTGGCCAAGGGGTGGTCGGTCTGGCCGATCGACGTATTATTTTTCGACGGGATGGGTTCTATAGCCTCGTAGTTGAATTCGGGCAGCAGCTTGCGCTTTGGGTAGCTCTTTGTGTGGCGATCGCCACCGTATTTTTCGTCAGTGTCGAGCACTTTGTTCCATCTGCGGTTGAGCGTATCCTGCGCGGCCTTAAGCCTTTGCTTCTGCTTCTTCAAGCTCCTCGCGGTGGCGATAAGCCTTTTGTGGTGGTTTTATTGTTCCAAATGCTTTTCCGAGATGATGAATACATCATCGTCCGGACTGTTCTCCTCTCCGAAGACAGGTTCATGAGTTTTATCTTTGCCATCGCTATGATCGGACAGCGGCCCCGGACTATGTTCGCCATCCCCTGGCTCATCCTGCTCCATCGCTGGGTCCATGGGGTCGTCGTTACCTTTGGAGTCGATTGGGGTATTATTCTTTCTTGTGCCGCTATCGCTGTTTTTGCTATGGCGGGATTCAGAGCGGCGCCGTCGGCGGCGCTTTGGTTGCTTCTCGAGAGGATTATCCTCCGTTGCATCCTTCCGTTCCTCGCGGTTGTTTTCTTTGGGTGTGTCCACCATGTATATATCATATGATGAGGTGGCTGTCCAGCGCCCTGTGGGCGGTGGTTCCTGTTCTTCTCCGGCATTGTCGTTCATACCATCGATGTCTTCGGAGTCGAAATCAAGCATGTCAGTTGAGTCGTCGATAGTGGCTATTAAGTGGGTGGTGGGTGGGAAACGAATTTCTTCGTCGTCCGCTTCCCACTCCAGACGGACATAGTTCGGCCAAGGGTCTCTTGAAAGGAAGAGATATTTCAATGAATTTAGCACATCGCCCAAGGGCGAGTGCCGAAAGATATCCGCGGAGGTAAACTCCATGGTCGGTGCCCAATCATGTTTGATAGGCATGGATGCGCGTGGTTCGGAGCCTATGGCCAGAGACGAGTCCGAGGGTCCGATGACACAGACCTCATTGGAGGTGAAGTCTGTGTTCGGCTCTATCACCGATGAGTGTGCGGCCTCCATGGCGGGGTCTATCCACCCGTCCTCGGAGAGCACGATCTGCTCCGGATCTAAGGTCGGGGCAGCTGCAGGTGTGATCTCCCGAACACTGTTTGATAGATGATCTAAGTCATGCTCATCGTGACTGTTCGGCACACCTTTCATGGGCTCGAATCCGTTGAAGATCAAGTCTCCGCGGATGTCGGCGGTGTAGTTCAGGCTTCCAAACCTGACCTGATGACCAGGGGTGTTGCTATCGATCTGCTCCAGATGGCCAAGCAAGTTGGCCCGCAGTGCGAAACCGCCGAATACGAAAATCTATCCGGGGAGGAAAACCTCACGCTGGATCGCATCATTGTGGATGATTGAAGGATCCATCAAGCCTTATGGTAACAGGAGGTGGGGGACACAATATTGTGAACTCTCAATGAAAGCACCAATCTCAGTGTCAAAACTGGCGGATCTCGGGTAGGGGGTCCCAAACTGTGCGTCTAAGGCTAATGGTAACAGGAGGCGGGGGACACAATGTTTACCCAGGTTCGGGCCCGCTCTATGGAGGTAATACCCTACTTCCTGCTTGATTGATCTTGATGATATGAGTATTATAAGAGTTGATCTACCACAAGATCGTAGAGGCTAAACCCTAGAAGCTAGCCTACGATTATGATTATTCTTGTCCTGCGGACTAAATCCTCCAGTTTATATAGACACCGGAGGGGGCTAGGGTTACACAGAGGCGGTTACAGAGAAGGAAATATACATATCCGAATAGCCAAGCTTGCCGTCCACGCAAAGGAGAGTCCCTCCCGGACACGGGGTGAAGTCTTCAATCTTGTATCTTCATAGTCCAACAGTCCGGCACAAGTACATAGTCCGGCTGTCCGAGGACCCCTTAATCCAGGACTCCCTCAGCTGCACCTACCTTTCTTTTGTCAAACTCATATGGCTAAGTGAGGGTGATAAAGCCTTATAGTCTGATTGCCTGGTTCGTTGCGCTGAACACCTCCTTCAAGGACCCAAAATTGGGGTAAAGAGTGCTCAGATCTATCCCGAACACCCCCGTACTTCCTACGTGGGGGCAGAAGCCAACGACTGGCCAACTCTCAGGATTAATATGTAAAACGGCCACACAGGAGGTAAAAATTTCAAATAACAGGCATTATATCATTTAAATGACCTTGCTCAACACTACATGGGATAGCATGATTGTATTCATGGGAATATAATATCCTTGGCACATTGCTCCGATACAAGGCGGGAACCTTTTAGGACACTATCATAATATAACTCGGGCTTGCGGTCCTCCTTCCACGTAGGCAGTCCTTCGGTCATCAGCTTTTCCGCATCCATCTTCGCCCAGTGTACCTTTACGCGGGCGAAGGCCATTCGCGCACCTTCCATATAGACCGACCGATTGATGACTTCAAGTCGAGGGCAGGCACTTACAAGCCGCTTCACGAGCCCGAAGTAGCTGCTGGGAATCGCCTCGGCGGGCCATAGCCGGATAATTAAATCCTTCATGGCTAGTTCGGCCGCCCTATGCAGTTCGATCAGTTGTTTCAGTTGATCGGCAAAGGGCACTGGATACTCTGGTGCCAGATACTGCAACCAGAAGAGCTTCTCTGTAGTGCTCCTTTCTTCTGCTCGGTAGAATTATGCGGCATCTGATATGCTGTGTGGCAGTTCCGCAAACACCCCTGGAGAAACCTGAATCCAAATTAGTAACGTGATTTTCTCCCTTCAAATATTTGCTTTGCATAGAAAAAGCCTTACCCGCCGCGATCTCCCTGGCCTCCTAGATTTCCTGCAGGGCGCCTTGGGCTTCGTCCCGGGCATCGTGTGCGGCTTGACGAGCCTTGGTGAGTTCGGATTCTTTCTCCGTTAAACTCTGCTCCAAGGTCTCGCATTTCTTCATGGCCTCTTGGAGCTCTTGCTCAACTTCAATGACCTTGGCCTCGTGCATTTCACGAAGAGCCTGCTCTATGGCTGCCCTCTTCTCGGCCTCGGCCACCGCCTTCTTAAGAGCCTCAACTTCGGCCGTCGCCCCTAGAGCACATCATGAAATTTTTTCATCATATTCAATTATTCATTCGTGCTGAATGCGAACAAGGTTTTTTGCATACCTTGGTTATCCTTCAACCGCTTTTTCACTTGGCCAAGTTCTTCTTGGGCCCGCTCCAGACTCTGCTTCAGTCGGGAACTTCCGCAATATGGGAGGCGGCAGTCACTAATGACGTCTGCTTATAAAAAGCAAAAGAGGGAGAGGTACCCCAAGGTAAGTCTCCTGCAAACATATGTTTGATCCTCTGTCCGGTTCTCTATTTCAAACACCGAACAGTGTATCAGGGGCTACTACCTATACTATAACACTCTTTGAAACCTCACAACATACCTCAAAGCCAGTTATAAGGCTAATGCATGCTTCATTCAGCCCGCTTTCAGCAAACTGAATCTTCTCAATCACCGCACCCATAAGGGCATGGTGTTGTTCAATGATGGAGGCGCTCTTCAGCGCTGCTGATAAAGTATCCGGCACCTATAGTTGGGCAGAGGTTGCCGGTGGAACAGGCGCACCCCCTTCTGTCGAGGGAGGTTGCCTGCCTGATTCTGGAGCCGTGTTGGTCTCCGGAACTGGGTCCGGCTGGGGGCCGAATTCAAGATAGCCCCCGCCGTCGGTGTCCATGGGAGATTTTTCGCCCGTGTGTCCGACCGCCGAGGTTTGACCCTCTGGCGCCGCCTTGATGGTCTCCCCGCCCCCTCCTCGGGCTGGGTCCCTTTGGGACGATAGCCCGGTGTCATTCACGTGTTTGGGGGAGGGGGCCGTCGGGGGTGTCCCTCTGTCCATAGCATCCGAACCCAGTGAATCCTTCGAGGAGGATTGTTCAGCGCGGGACCACGCTGGACTGCAAAAAAAAGTGTGACTCAATGCGATTAAACGTCATACGGTAGTGAGTCTGGATGCACAAACGTGTCCGGGTTTTATATACTCACGATTTCACCAGGGGCTGGACCCTGGGATCCCACTCCGGGCTACTGTCGGTGCGGTGGCGGATTCCTCCGGAAGGGGAGTTTTTCCCTTCTTAGGCGACTCAGCCTCCAAGTGTGTGGAGGTCGTCCTTTTCTTTCTTCCCCTCGCTGGGGGGGATCTGCTTTCCTCATCTTTCTCGTCCTCTTTGGAGGAAGAGCGGGCCTCGGAGACTTTGGATATTGTGTCCGAAGTTCCTTGGCGACGACGGCCGCCCCTGGTCTCTTTGGCCTCTTTCTCGGTTTTCTTCTTCGGCGCCTTGTAAGGCACCGGGACCAGCATCTTCGTCATAAGTGGGCCGGCTGGTTCTTCTGGCAGCGGGGCCGGGCGGTAGATCCGCCCTGCCTTCTTCATCCAGCCCTAGGAGAGTTGTGGAAAAACGCAGTAAGCATTTTCCTTGGATTATGCAGATAAAGCGTATGACTTGCCAAACGTACGAAGACTTACCGAACTCGCGGGTCGGGACAGTTGGTACCTGATAACCCACAAGTGTAGGGGATCGCAACAGCTTTCGAGGGTAGAGTATTCAACCCAAATTTATTGATTCAACACAAGGGGAGCCAAAGAATATTCTTAAGTATTAGCAGTTGAGTTGTCAATTCAACCACACCTGGATAACTTAGTATTTGCAGCAAAGTATTTAGTACCAAAGTAGTATGATAGTAATGGTAATAGTGGCAAAAGTAAAGATAATAGTTTTGTAGTAGTTGTAACAGTAGCAACGGAAAAGTAAATAAGCGAAGAACAATATGTGAAAAGCTCGTAGGCATTGGATCAGTGATGGATAATTATGTCAGATGCGATTCCTCATGTAATAGCTATAACACAGGGTGACACAGAACTAGCTCCAGTTCATCAATGTAATGTAGGCATGTTTTCCGAATATACTCATACGTGCTTATGGAAAAGAACTTGCATGACATCTTTTGTCCTACCCTCCCGTGGCAGCGGGGTCCTAGTGGAAACTAAGGGGTATTAAAGCCTCCTTTTAATAAAGAACCGGAACAAAGCATTAGCACACAGTGAATACATGAACTCATCAAACTATGGTCATCACCGAGAAGTATCCCAATTATTGTCACTTCGGGGTTGTCGGATCATAACACATAATAGGTGACTATAGACTTGCAAGATAGGATCAAGAACTCACATATATTCATGAAAACATAATAGGTTCAGATCTGAAATCATGGCACTCAGGCCCTAGTGACAAGCATTAAGCATAGCAAAGTCATAGCAACATCAATCTCAGAAGATAGTGGATACTAGGGATCAAACCCTAACAAAACTAACTTGATTACATGGTAAATCTCATCCAACCCATCACCGTCCAGCAAGCCTACGATGGAATTACTCATGCACGGTGGTGAGCATCATGGAATTGGTGATGGAGGATGGTTGATGATGACGACGGTGATGAATCCCCCTCTCTGGAGCCCCGAACGGACTCCAGATCAGCCCTCCGAGAGAGATTAGGGCTTGGCGGCGGCTCCGTATCGTAAAACGCGATGAAACTTTCTCTCTGATTTTTTTTCTCTGTGAAACAGAATATATAGAGTTGGAGTTGAGGTTGGTGGAGCATTAGGGGGCCCACGAGACAGGGGGCGCGCCCCCACCATCGTGGACAGGGTGTGCCCCCCTGGCCTTGATTCTTTCGCCAGTATTTTTTATATTTTCCAAAACTTGTCTCCGTGGATTTTCAGGTCATTCTGAGAACTTTTGTTTTCGGCACAATAAACAACATCATGGCAGTTCTGCTGAAAACAGTGTCAGTCCGGGTTAGTTTCATTCAAATCATGCAAGTTAGAGTCCAAAACAAGGGCAAAAGTGTTTGGAAAAGTAGATACGTTGGAGACGTATCAACTCCCCCAAGCTTAAACCTTTGCTTGTCCTCAAGCAATTCAGTTGATAAACTAAAAGTGATAAAGAAAAACTTTTACAAACTCTGTTTGCTCTTGTTGTTGTAAATATGTAAAGCCAGCATTCAGGTTTTCAGCAAAGATTATGAACTTAACCATACTCACAATAACAATTAGGTCTCACATTTACTCATATCAATGGCATAATCAGCTAGCGAGCAATAATAATAAAACTTGGATGACAGCACTTTCTCAAAACAATCATAATATGATATAACAAGATGGTATCTTGCTAGCACTTTGTGAGACCGCAAAACATAAATGCAGAGCACCTTTAAAGATCAAGGACTGACTAAACATTGTAATTCATGGTAAAAGAGATCCAGTCAAGTCATACCCAATATAAACCAATAGTAATGAATGCAAATGACAGTGTGCTCTCCAGCGGGTGCTTTTTAATAAGAGGATGATGACTCAACATAAAAGTAAATAGATAGGCCCTTCATAGAGGGAAGCAGGGATTTGTAGAGGTGCCAGAGCTCGATTTTGAAATAGAGATGAATAACATTTTGAGCAGCATACTTTCACTGTCAACGCAACAACTATGAGATGGCGATATCTTCCATACTACATGCATTATAGGCGATTCCCAAATAGAATGGTAAAAGTTTATACTCCCCCACCACCAACAAGCATCAATCCATGGCTTGCTCGAAACAACGAGTGCCTCCAACTAACAACAGCCCTGGGGGAGTTTTGTTTAATTATTTTGATTTGCTTTGATCTTTTTGGATCATGAGACTGGGCATCCCGGTTACCGGCCCTTTTCTCGTGAATGAGGAGCGGAGTCCACTCCTCTTGAGAATAACGCACCTAGCATGGAAGATACAGACAACCCTAGTTGAAACATGAGCTGCTCGAGCATACAAAACAGAATTTCATTTGAAGGTTTGAAGTTTGGCACATACAAATTTACTTGGAACAGCAGGTAGATACAGCATATAGGAAGGTATGGTGGACTCATATGGAACAACTTTGGGGTTTATGGAGTTTGGATGCACAAGCAGTATTCCTGCTTAGTACAGGTGAAGGCTAGCAAAAGACTGGGAAGCGACCAACTGAGAGAGCGACAATAGTCATGAACATGCATCAAAATTAATTTACACCAAGTACAAGCATGAGTAGGATATAATCTACCATGAACATAAATATCGTGAAGGTTGTGTTGATTTGTTTCAACTACATGCATGAACAAGTGCCAAGTCGAGTCACTCAATTCATTCAAAGGAGGATACCATCCCATCATACCACATCATAATCATTTTAATAGCATGTTGGCATGCAAGGTAAACCATTATAACTCATAGCTAATTAAGCATGGCACAAGCAACTATAATCTCTAAATGTCATTGCAAATATGTTTACTTCATAATGGGCTGAATCAGGAACAATGAACTCATCGTATTTACAAAACAAGAGAGGTCGAGTTCATACCAGCTTCTTCATCTCAATCAGTCCATCATATATCGTCATTATTGCCTTTCACTTGCACGACCGAACGGTGTGTATAATAATAATAGTGCACGTGCATTGGACTAAGCTGGAATCTACAAGCATTCAACTCAAGAGAGAAGACAAAGTAATATGGGCTCTAAGTTAAATCAACAATCATGCATATGAGAGCCACTAAACATTTTCAGTATGGTCTTCTACTCTCGACCCCCAAAGGAAAGAAAAGAAATAAAACTATTTACACGGGAAAGCTCCCAACAAGTAAAAGAAGAACGAGAAATCTTTTTGGGTTTTTTCATTTTAATTTACACTACAAGCATGGAAATTAAACTAACTAATTTTTTTGGTTTTTCTTAAGGTTTATCAAACACACAAGAAGAAAGCTAGAAAAAGAAAATTAAAATAGCATGGATAATACAATGAAAGAGTATGAGCACCGACAACTAGAATAGTGTGTGAACATGAATGTAAAGTTGGTGAGAAATACGTACTCCCCCAAGCTTAGGCTTTTGGCCTAAGTTGGTCTATTGCCAAGGATAGCCTGGCTGATATCCGTAGTTATAACTGGGGTCGTACTGAGATGTAGTAGCAAATGCCTCGTGAGCTACGGCATGTTGGCGAGCCGCCTCCGCTCTCCCCTCGTGTTCAGCTGCCTCCTCCCTGGTAACAACATATCTTCGTTTTGCCAAGTAATCAAAAAGGAAAGGAGCAGGGAGAGTAATATGGACAGAGCTACGTCTGTCAAAGATTAGTCGATACAGGAGAAATTGTTCATTGCTCAAAAGAAAATGATGTTTGACCATCGCGTCATAATCTAAATAAGCAGGAGGCAACTCCATATCCCCCTCCCGTGGGGCTATACCAAGATAATTAGCAACATGGGTCACATAAATCCCTCCAAATAAATCTCCAGACATACCGTTATTATGCAACCTACATGCAACTATTGCCCCCAACTTGTAATCTTTATTACCTAACACAGCACTTTTGAGGACACAAAGATCAGGGACACACATGTGACATGCTTCATCTTTACCGTTAATGCCTCTACCAATGAAGAGAGCAAAATAATGTATAGTAGGAAAATGAATGCTCCCTATGGTAGCTTGTGCTATATCCCTAGATTCTCCCACAGTAATACTAGCAAGAAAGTCTTTATATTCAGATTTGTGGGGGTCATTAACATTGCCCCACTGCGGGAGTTTGCAAGCAATTGTAAAATCTTCTAAGTCCATGGTATAAGATTTATCATAAATATCAAACAGGACACTCTGAGAATTACGTGAAGATTTATATTTAAACCTTCTTACGGATGAATCAGTCAATTGATAGTACTGAGGACAGTTATCTTGTAAGAAGTCCTCAAGATCGGCATTACACACATATGCGTCAAATTCATCCTTGATGCATGCATTAACCATAAACTCGCCTGATGGCCACTCACAAGCTCGCACTTCGGCATCCCTTGGTGGTTCATCGTCTTGCTCACGCATAGCACGCTTGGGTCCTTTCTTTATTGAGGAACCACCTTGATACATTCTCCTAGACATATTTCTTTTTCTGAATTTTTTTGAAATTTTAGTAACTTCAAAATAAAAGTGAATAAAACTAAACAAGATTGGTAGCAACTACTCCTACAAGTGCCTAGAGCCTATATCATGCATTAGAATTACTTGGGACCTCATAAATTTGGCATGCAAGCTCAAGAACAGGGTCACCTATGCAGAAAAAATTTGCAATGAATAAAGCACTAGAACAAAAACTAATTGCACCAATGGAGGAGTCACATACCAAGCAACAATCTCCCAAAACAGTTTTGTGAATGGAGCTTTGAGCAAGGAGATCAAAAATCGCAGCAAAATGAGCTAGAACTCGTGCTTGAGCTGGATGGGGATTCTTTTGGGAAGAAGATGGAGTGTGTGGGTGCAGGAATAAGTGGAGGGGGGCACCGTGGGCCCACAAGACAGGGGGCGCACCTAGGGGGTGTGGGTGCGCCCTCCACCCTCGTGGCCAGGTGCTTGTCCCCCTGCAGTGTTTTGAGTGCCTAAAATCCTCAAATATTCCATAAAAAATCATACTAAATTTGCAGGGCATTTGGAGCACTTTTATTTTCGGGATATTTTTTATTACACGGATAATTCAGAAAACAGACAGATAATACTATTTTTGTTTTATTTATTCTAAATAACAGAAAGTAAAAAGAGAGTACAGAAGGTTGTGCCTTGTAGTTTCATCCATCTCATGATCATCAAAATGAATCCACTACCAAGGTTGATCAAGTCTTGTTAACAAACTCATTCCGAATAACACGGAACCGGAGAAATTTCGAATAACACTAGGTTACCTCAACGGAGATATCAACATCCCCAACAATAAGAATATCATACTTTTTCTTGACAGTAGGAAGAGGAAATTCAAAACCTCCAATAATAATAGTTGGAATTTTTCCAATAGAATTGATGCTATGCACTTGAGGTTGTTTCCTCAGAAAGTGTATCGTATGCTCATTACCATTAACATGGAAAGTGACATTGCCTTTGTTGCAATCAATAACAGCCCCTGTAGTATTCAAAAAGGATCTACCAAGGATAATCGACATACTATCATCCTCGGGAATATCAAGAATAACAAAGTCCGTTAAGATAGTGACATTTGCAACCATAACAGGCACATCCTCACAAATACCGACAGGTATAGCAGTTGATTTATCAGCCATTTGCAAAGATATTTCAGTAGGTGTCAACTTATTCAATTCAAGTTTACGATATAAAGAGAGAGGCATAACACTAACACCGGCTCCAAGATCACATAAAGCAGTTTTAACATAGTTTCTTTTAATGGAGCATGGTATAGTTGGTACCCCTGGATCTCCAAGTTTCTTTGGTATTCCACCCTTAAAAGTATAATTAGCAAGCATGGTGGAAATTTCAGCTTCCGATATCTTTCTTTTATTTGTAATGATATCCTTCATATATTTACCATAAGGGTTTAATTTAAGCATATCAGTTAAGCGCATACGTAAGAAGATAGGTCTAACCATTTCAGCAAAGCGCTCAAAATCCTCATCATCCTTTGTCTTGGATGGTTTAGGAGGAAAGGGCATGGGTTTCTGAACCATGGTTCTCTTTCTTTACCATGCTTTCTAGCGACAAAATCTCTCTTATCATAACATTAATTCTTTGATTGTGGGTTATCAAGATCAACAGCAGGTTCAATCTCTACATCATTATTTTTGCTAGGTTGAGCATCAACATGAACATTATCATTAACATTATCACTAGGTTCATGTTCATCACCTGATTGTGTTTCAGCATCAGATTCTCAGGTGTGTCTACAACAGGTTCACTAGAAGCATGCAAAGTCCTATCTTCTTTTTCTTTCATTGATTTCTTTGCCTCTTTTGCATATCTTCAGGACTGAGAAATAGAACACCTCTCTTCTTTGGAGTTGGTTTAGGAATAGGCTCAGGAGTTGGCTCAATTGGCTCAGGAATTGCCTCAGGAAATGGCTCAGGAATAGGCCAATTATTTTCATTAGTCAATATATTATTCAACAGTAATTCAGCTTGGTCGACTGTTCTTCCCCTGAAAACACAACCAGCACAACTATCCAAGTAGTCCATGGAAGCATCGGTTAGTCCATTATAAAAGATATCAAGTATTTCATTTTTCTTAAGGGGATGATCAGGCAAAGCATTAAGTAATCAGAGAAGCCTCCCCCAAGCTTGTGGGAGACTCTCTTCTTTGATTTGCACAAAATTATATATTTCCCGCAAGGCAGCTTGTTTCTTATGAGCAGGGAAATATTTAGCAGATAAGTAATAAATCATATCCTGGGGACTACGCACACAACCAGGATCAAGAGAATTAAACCAAGTCTTAGCATCACCCTTTAATGAGAACGGAAATATCTTAAGATATACTAATAGCGAGACTTCTCATCGTTAGTAAACAGGGTGGCTATATCATTCAACTTGGTAAGATGTGCCACAACAGTTTTAGATTCAAGGCCATAAAAAGATCAGATTCTACTAAAGTACTTATCTCAGGATCAACAGAGAATTCATAATCCTTATCAGTAACACAGATAGGTGAAGTAGCAAAAGCAGGGTCAGGTTTCATTCTAGCATTAAGAGATTGCTGCTTCCATTTAGCTAATAACTTCTTAAGATCATATCTATCTTTGCAAGCAAAGATAGCTCTAGCAGCTTCCTCATCCATAACATAACCCTCAGGAACAATAGGTAATTCATAATCAGGGGGGAGAACTTTCATCATCACTATCATCAATAGTAGCATCTTCAATAATTTCATTCTCTCTAACCCTAGCAAGTTGTTCATCAAGAAATTCACCTAATGGCAAAGTAGTATCACGTACAGAAGTAGTTTTATCATAAGTATCATGCATAGCAGAAGTGCCATCATCAATAACATGCGACATATCAGAATTCAAAGCAGTAGCAGGTTTAGGTCTCGCAAGCTTACTAATAACAGAAGGAGAATCTAGTGCAGAGCTAGATGGCAGTTCCTTACCTCCCCTCGTAGTTGAGGGCAAAATCTTAGTTCTTTTGTCTTTCAACTTCCTCATAGTGATTAGCAGATATAAATCCCAAGTGACTCAAAGAATAGAGCTATGCTCCCCGGCAACGGCGCCAGAAATTAGTCTTGATAACCCACAAGTGTAGGGGATCACAACAGCTTTCGAGGGTAGAGTATTCAACCCAAATTTATTGATTCGACACAAGGGGAGCCAAAGAATATTCTTAAGTATTAGCAGTTGAGTTGTCAATTCAACCACACCTGGATAACTTAGTATCTGCAGTAAAGTATTTAGTAGCAAAGTAGTATGATAGTAATGGTAACAGTGGCAAAAGTAAAGATAATAGTTTTGTAGTAGTTGTAACAGTAGCAACGGAAAAGTAAATAAGCGAAGAACAATATGTGAAAAGCTCATACGCATTGGATCAGTGATGGATAATTATGTCGGATGCAATTCCTCATGTAATAGCTATAACATAGGGTGACACATAACTAGCTCCAGTTCATCAATCTAATGTAGGCATGTATTCTGAATATAGTCACACGTGCTTATGGAAAAGAACTTGCATGACATATTTTGTCCTACCCTCCCGTGGCCTCCTTTTAATAAAGAACCGGAACAAAGCATTAGCACATAGTGAATACATGAACTCCTCAAACTATGGTCATCATCAAGAAGTATCCCGATTATTGTCACTTCGGGGTTGTCGGATCATAACACATAATAGGTGACTATAGACTTGCAAGATAGAATCAAGAACTCACATATATTCATGAAAACATAATAGGTTCAGATCTGAAATCATGGCACTCGGGCCCTAGTGACAAGCATTAAGCATAGCAAAGTCATAGCAACATCAATCTCAGAACATAGTGGATACTAGGGATCAAACCCTAACAAAACTAACAACATGGTAAATCTCATCCAACCCATCACCGTGCAGCAAGCCTACGATGGAATTACTCACGCACGGCGGTGAGCATCATGAAATTGGTGATGGAGGATGGTTGATGATGAGGATGGCGACGAATCCCCCTCTCCGGAGCCCCGAACGGACTCCAGATCAGCCCTCCCGAGAGAGATTAGGGCTTGGCAGCGGCTCCGTATCGTAAAACGCGATGAAACTTTCTCTCTGATTTTTTTTCTCCGTGAAACGGAATATATAGAGTTGGAGTTGAGGTCGGCGGAGCATTAGGGGGCCCACGAGATAGGGGGGCGTGCCCCCACCCTCTTGAACAGGGTGTGGCCCCCCTGGCCTTGATTCTTTCGCCAGTATTTTTTATATTTTCCAAAACTTATCTCCGTGGATTTTCAGGTCATTCCGAGAACTTTTCTTTTCTACACAATAAACAACATCATGGCAGTTCTGCTGAAAACAACATCAGTTCGGGTTAGTTTCATTCAAATCATGCAAGTTAGAGTCCAAAACAAGGGCAAAAGTGTTTGGAAAAGTAGATACGTTGGAGATGTATCAGTACCCGCGGTTCTCGGCTGAATCCGGCCACGATTTGTCAGACTTAAAGAGAACATTCCAGATGTCTTTATGCGATGAGTCGAAGAACCCTAGTAGGGTCTAGTACTTGGCCGGGTCGAATTCCCATAAATTGCAAGCCCTGTGTTGACAAGGGAGAATCCGGCGAACTAACATCACCTGGACAACGTTGACAAGTTTGATATTCTTGTCTTCCATACCCTTGACGCGTGTCTGGAGCACCGACAACTCATCTGGTGAAGACCAGTTCAGGCCCTTCTTGGGCCAGGACGTAAGCCGCAATGGAGCTCCGGATCGGAATTCAGGAGTTGCGACCCATTTTGTGCAGTGTGGCTCAGTGACATAGAACCAATGTTGTTGCCACCCTTTGACGGAATCATTGAAGGTACCTGATGGCCATGTGACGCTGGGCATCTTGCTTACCATGGCTCCTCCGCACTTAGCGTGCTCGCCGCTCACCACCTTGGGCTTCACATTGAAAATCTTCAGCCATAACCCAAAGTGTGGGGAGATGCAGAGAAAGGCCTCGCACACGACGATGAATGTCGAGATGTTGAGGAAGGAATTGGGGGATAGATCATGAAAATCAATCCCATAGTAATACATAATGCCATGAACGAATGGGTGGAGGGGAAACTCTTGCCCGCGGACATAGTGGAGGAGGAATACAACCCTCTCGTGGGGTCCCGGAGTAGGGACAATCTGTCCCGCCGTCGGAAGGCATGGCCGATCTTCTTGGCCAAATACCCGGCCTCCCGAAGTTTCTTGATATCCTTCTCCTTGACGGTAGAGGCCATCCACTTGCCTCCTGCTCCAGATCCGGACATTTTCGGAGGGCCTTTGTGGGCGGAGAAGGCGAATGCTTGGGCGCTGGACCTCGAGCGAGAGAGAATGGATGAGCAGAGGAAGAAGAAGGCGTGGATGAAAAAGGGGAATTCTTATCTCCTTATAAAGGCAGTACGGATCATGCGCCTCCCCACTTGCCCTGGAAACTTGCTTATTCCCCAAGCGCCGTGTTAATGGCGCGGTTGGGTTACCCACACTCGTATTGATGAGAATCATGTGATAAGGGGACATGATCTCTACTTTGACAAGACGTGCCAATAAAACCGCCTCGCAAGATGTGTGGTAGCAGGTTGAGAAAATGGTTCGAATAATGACTGGGCCAGGGCGTGATCACGCTATGGGAAAGTTGTCAGCGGATTAGACTTGTGGAATATCGTGCTCTCTATAGTGGTATGTGGAATTTGTTTTGCAGAGCCGGACACAATCCTTGTGTTCAAAATCTTCTTTGAGTATTCGGAGAAGGAACCCGCCTTGCAATGTCGAAGACAATATGCGTGCCGGACTCGTCGTCATTGAAGCCCGGTTCAGGGGCTACTGAGGGAGTTCTAGAATAGGGGGTCCTCGGACAGCCGGACTATATGCTTATGCTAGACTGTTGGACTATGAAGATACAAGATTGAAGACTTCGTCTCGTGTCCGGGTGGGACTCTCCTTTGCATGAAAGGCAAGCTTGGCAATTTGGATATGTAGATTCCCTTCTTTGTAACCGACTGTGTGTAACCCTAGGCCCCTCCGGTGTCTATATAAACCGGAGAGTTTAGTCCATAGGACGAAAACAATCATAATCATAGGCTAGCTTCTAGGGTTAGCCTCTACGATCTCGTGGTAGATCAACCCTTTTTTTACTGTGAACTGTGGGGCAAACCCCCACTGCATTTCAAAAATTTTATTAAAAACAGATAACAGTTACAACAACATGATTACAAGAGGTAACCAAGAAGAAAAGAAGAAAATAAACAAAATCTAAACTTAAGGTGGCAGGAAGGAGATCCATTTCAGCAAGTCATCCTTGTAAATAGATTTGATTCTATGCTGCATACACTACAAAAAAAGACACATCTGTGACATTTTGGGCCGAACGAAATTTTTTTCTGTCATACATATGACACTTCTATGACGATAATTGTGACAAAACCCGGTATCATCATAGATGTGGTGGGCTCCTACTTCTATGACAAAAAATCATGACAGAAAATGGGCTTTTCATCCTGGGCGGGCTGGAGACGCAGCTGCATGACATTCTTTGGGCCGTGCATGATGGAAAAAACCATGGTAGAAGCGAGGGGGAGGAAAATTTCGGGGAGTTGCCGGTTATGGTGGGAGAGCGATGCGCGTTTCTCTCGTACAGGTACGCGCGTGTGTGCGAGGCGTTGGCTCTAACTGAACCCGAGCGAGGCGTTGGGCTCTAACTGAACCCGAGTGATTGCACTGCAGGCTACGCGTTACTGAACCCGAGCGATCGATCGATGGCTGTTAACTGAACCTGATGGAGCGATTCCTTCGCTACTACTGCTAACTGAAGCCGATCGATTGGATGAACAGTGAGCGTTGCGGGGGGGTTGGATGAACAGTGAGTGGTGGCGTTGCCTCTGGATGAACAGGAACCCGTGGTGTGGAGGGCTAGGTGAACAGTAGATGGTGGAGGGGTTGCCGTGGAGGGGTGGTTGAACAGGACCCTGTGGTGTGGAGGGCTGGATGAACAGTAGATGGTGGAGAGCTGGATGAACAGTAGACGGTGGAGGGGTGGTTGAACAGTAGCCGGTGGAGTAGCGCGCGGTGGAGGCTGGATGAACAAGAGCCTGTGGAGGCTGGAGTTGGTCGACGGTAGCCCGTGGAGGCTGGAGGAGGTTGACGGTGGAGATGAACAGTATCCCATGGAGTCCCGTTTTGCGGTACGCCACACCC